>NC_050581.1:175929705-176229705 GCF_011100635.1 Trichosurus vulpecula
AAGGAGAGTGAGGTGTGAGGAACGCTAATGTTATCCTGGGAGAAAGGTGTCGCAAAAGAAATGGGCAAATTTGGAAGATGGCAGCGGTGGGGGCGGGGAGGGGGGGAAGATAGTGATCTCTGTTTTAGACACGTTGAGTTGGAGATGTCCTTGGGAACGCAATTTGAAATACCTAATAGCCACTCAGTTACACAGGACTGAAGGTCGAGGGTTAGATAGAGCTGGGAGGCATCTGCATCACTAGTCAGCCAAAAATGTACCAAGCACCATGCCAGGCCATGGGGATGCAAAGAAAGGCAAAAGACAGTTCTTGCCCTCAAGGATCTCATAGTCTAATAAGGGAGACAATACGCAAACACTGATGTACAAACACAGATAAATATGTATAGAAAATAGATAGAAATATATGCATGAACACATACCTACATACACATATATGTGGCAAATTGGAGCACTAGATTTAAGGGGATCAGGAAAGGCTTCCTGTAGGAGGCACAATTTTAGCTGGGACTTGAAGGAAGCCAGGGAAGCCAAGGGGGAGAGATGAGGAGGAAGAGACTTCCAGATGTAGGAGATAGCCAGTATGAATGGAATTGGGAAATAGAGGGGGAGGCTGATGTCTCTAGAATGCAGAGCCTGTGATGGGGAGAAAGCACGTGGGGAGAAAGATATCAGAAGCCTAGAAAGGTAAGAGGAGCCCAAGGCTACAAAGGGTTTTGAATGCCAGACTTAAGAGTATGTATTTGACCCTGGAGGTAATAGGGAGCCACTGGAGTCTATCAAATAGGTTAGAGATGAATATTAAGCCCAAGGGAGCTGATGAGGTCACCAAGAGAGATTCCATAGAGGGAAGAGGGTCCAAGACAGAGCCTTCGGAAATGACCACAGTTAGGGACATTCTGATCTCATGAAGGCCCGTTGTCAACCACAGAACATTAGATAAATGGCCATTTATATGTGACTAGCGCTATTATTGTTAAGAAGAAGAATAAGCAGTTAAACATGTGTAGTACGTTAAAGCTTACCAAACGCTTCACGTGTATTGTCTCTTTGGATCTGCCCAGCCAGGCCCCAATTCCTTGAGGTTGGTATCGTATTGTGATGCTTGTTTTACAGACGAGGAAATGGAAATTTACAGAGGAAAACTTAGATATGATCACCTAGCTAGGAAGTATTGGGTCCTATACATTCCTGACCCCAAGCCCGACAGCCTTTCCACATTGCTTCTTCTAGGACATTCCAGGCCGAGGTCTCCCACTGCATCCAGGGCCATCTCCAGTCATCCTGATCTATATCTTGACACTGGACTTAGATGGCTCCAGAGGAGAAGGTGAGGCTGGTGACTTTGCATAGCCCTGCCTCACTCAAATCCAATTCACTTGCGCATGATGGCATCCCCTCCCTGATGTCATGGTCCTCTTTGAGAATGAACACACTAACAACAACAACCCTAGAAATTAATAAATAAATAAACCCCCTCATCAGAAGAAAGGGAACAAAGAGCATCCGATTTGATCTTCACACCAACCCTAGAAGGTCAGTGCTGTTAATATCCCTATTTTAAAGTTCAGGAAACTGAGGTGGACAGAACGTAAGTGACTTATCCAGCATCACGTAGTTACTGAATGTCTGAGGCTGTACTCGAACTCAGGTCTTCCTTACTCCAGGCCTGGTACTCTTTCCACTTTGATGTTGAGGTACCTTATCAGGTTGTTCACTTACCATTTTGATTCCCTTTTAAAAAGAAAGGCCAATGGGGCAGAGGGAAAAAGTTCTGGTTATTTGGGCTTTCAAGCTGTCATTTGTTCATTCCTTCATTTTTCCTAAATCGTGATTTTTTTATGGTTGATTGGGTTTTGGATACCTGGGAGTTCATTGTGATGCGGTCAGAATGGTTAGCTGCTGCAACTATCTCATTCAAAAGACACCCTTGGGTCCCTCCTGATGGGGAATTAGATTTTCTTCTATGGGCTGGAAGGTGGACCTCAAGCAGAAAAGAACAGACTGATTCAATGCAAATCAATTCCATTTCCTTCAAAGACTAGGTCCTGATTAATGGGAAGAAAAAAATCCCCTGAAGTAGTCACGTGTATTTTAATTCACACTTCATATTTTCACCAGCCAGGCAACAATTGTCGTATTTTACATAATCATAACTTTGAATAGTGTGAATTTGAAGATTTGAGATCACTTTTGTGGCGCTGATCAGGACCTAGCTGTACCTTCAGCTAATGACACTCCAGCTACAGACTTAGCCGAGATAACTCGAAACCAATTAGAATTGTTAAAACATTGTTTAGGAGAGGAGAGGCTGTAAGGAGCCCAGTAATCCAACTGTGCTGATCCAGGCAGAGCTTTTCTCCTGAGTGGCCCAAAGAATTCGAGGTTCAGATGCTTAAGCCTGGCCTGTAGACCCCTAAACCCTATCATTTCCAAGCCTTTGGTTCTTTGGGTGCTGCCATTTGGACTCAATTACAGGTCATTTCCCTCTGTGCAGCAACATGACTGTTCTCTCAGCACACACTCGAATCAATTCGAAGGAGGCCGTTAGTGGGTGGGCAAAGTTCCACAGATGGTATGAAGGGTAGACGTGACTTCATGGCTATACCATAGACTGGGGAGCTGCCAAAGCCTCACTCCTCTCCCCCCTCCCCCCTCCTCCAGTGTTATGGGAGAGATCTCAGCTTTTCAATAGCACACCCTGCCTTACCATAACACGACCACAGGAGTCACTTAAACTTAAGTATTTGGGCACGTCCTCAAGTTTGGGATTTCTGCTGCAGATTTGGGTTCTTTGACTTCTGGGTGCCTAGAATTTTGGTTGAAAAGCATGAAACAAAAGACCTGCATTTCTGGTTCTAGAAATCGAGTCAATTTAATCCAACAAGTAGGAGGAACTGGGTTCAAATTCTGACTCTGCTACTCCTCCCTGCGTGACCTTGGTAAATACGCTTTTCTGTTCTGGGCCTCAGTTTCCTTATTTGCAAAAAAGGAGACTGGATTAGATGACCTCTGAGATTCTTCCAGCTCTACACTTATGATCCTATGATTTTATGAGCAAATGTATTAAGCATTATGGGCAAGGCATTGATAATGGTCTCTGGGGATAATGACAGTACCTGCTGTCGAGAACCTCGCAATTCAGTGGGAGACAGGGCATGGATATATTGGCAAAGTGATAAGTATGATGCCAGGCGGAAACTGGCAAAGGCAAAGGAGATAGAAGTTCATAGTCAGTCAACAAGCATTTATTAAGCACCCTACTATGTGACAGTTAAGTGCTAGGAATACAAAGAAGGGCAAAAACCAATCCTACCCCTGGAGGAACACACTGTCTAATGAGGGAGACACATGTGAACAACTATGTACAAATATTACATATGTTTGTGTGTATCTTCAATCTGCATCTATCTTCTATTATATATGTATATGTGTATATGTACATGAGTAGATAGATAGATAACCAATTGAGAGAAAGAGCTGGCATTGATGGGGATGGGAGGTCAGGTTTCTTATAGAAGGTAAAATTTAGCCAATTCATGAAGGAATCCAGGGAACCTATGAGGTGGAGATGAAGAGGGAGAATTCCAGGCACTGATAGACAGCATTTTGGATGGGAATTGAGTTCAAGTGGTCTGAGAAATTCTCAATCCTGAAACTGCAAAGACACAAACAATTCTGATAAGGAGGAAACAGGAGTGTCAGAGTAGATCGGTGTGGACATGCAACTCGTCAGCTGACTTAGATTTTTAAAAGACACATGAGGAAAGAGACTTCACGGGGGTAGAGAGGAGCTGGTCATCAGAAATCAGGAAATAACTGTGTAAAAGACAAAAGGCATCAGCGAAATGTTTCTAAAAAGCCAATTCCTTAAAAAAGACAGCAGGAGAGGGAAGTAAGAGTAGGTAACAGAGAGTGAACACAGACAGAAGGCTCTGTCCTGTAAGAATTGTAAATGGAGAATAACAGCTCAAAATGAGCCAGCATTGGCTGAGAATAATTTTAAAAATTTCTTTTTAAAGCTATACTGATAAAAAAGAGGAGAAATTAAGGAGGAGGAGACCACTATTCTTGTGAATGGCACAAGGGCCAACAAAATGATAGAAACAAGGTTAAATATTCAACCACAACTTTGTTTCTGCCTCTTTTGCCAAATGGAATGATCTTTGGATAGGAAAGGACAGAGTAAAAATGGTTAATAGAGAGTAGAAACAGAAGATAAATAGGAAATAAAAAGAGAACACTGAACCAGGCTTGATGATTCAAGTAACCAGTCCTAGATGAAACACATCCAAGGGCTTTGAAAAAATGGACATATGCGATGGCTGAGCCATGGTCAGCGGTCTCTAAGAGGTCATGGAGAATGGGAGAAAGGGCTTACACAATTGGAAAAGGACAAATGTCCTTATTACTATTATTATTATTTTTAAGAAAAGTGTGGAACCTGAAAACTGCAAGGCAATGACCTCAACTTGAATTTCTGGCCTAAGTCTAGAACCAATTATTAAAGGGATAATTTGTGAATAGCTAGAAAAGAAAGCAGTAATCACAAAATGCCAGCGTGTCTTCAACAAGGAGATAGTAGACTATTAGACTAATCTCATTTTTGTTCTCTTTCTTTTTTTGATAAAGTTATTAAACAGATAGAGGGGCTAGCCTTGGCGTTAGAAAACCTTGCTCAAATTCAGCTGCACATCTACTGTGTGGTCATGGACAAGTTACATTACCCAGCAGCGGCAACAGGTAACTCTCTAAGACTATAACATAAATGAGTTGCTGACCTGTGTCAGTGTCCACACAAAGACGCTCCTGACACTGATTAAATTATGGGGTCAACCCCTCCCCCCTCAAAGGTAGAGCAGGAAAGTGCTGTAGAAACAAAACCTAGATTCAGGAAAGCATCTGACAAAGTCTCTCACACTGTCCTCAAACTCTCTTAAGGTCACTCATGCCTGGACCCTCTCTGGAATTCTCACCCGGCACATCTCCTTTTCTGGTTCCTCTTTATGTACTGTGTTTTCCCCTTTAGAATGTAAGCTCCTCAAGGTCAGGGCTGTCCTGCTTGCATGTATGTGTATCCCCAACACTTACCAGTATCTGGCATACTGTTATTGTTTAGTCATTTCAACTCTTTGTGACTCCATTCAGGGTTTTCTTGGCAAAGATACTAGAATGGTTTGCCATTTCCCTCTCCAGCTCATTTTACAGATAAGGCAACTGAGGGAGAGAGGGTAAAGTGACTTGCCCAAGGCCAACCAGCTAATAATGTCTGAGACCAGATTTGAACTCAGGAAGATGAATCTTCCTGACTTCAGATTGGGCACTTTAACCACTATACCAACTAGCTGCCCTACTTCTGGTATGTAGTAAATACTTAATATTTTTTTCTCTCTCTCTTTCCTTCTCTTTTACTTCCCTATCTACTTGCCTATCTATCCGTCTGTCTATCTATCTGTCCGTCTGTCTGTCCATCTGTCCATCTATCCGTCTGTCTATCTATCTGTCCGTCTGTCTGTCCATCTGTCCATCTGCCCGTCTGTCTGTCAGTTTGTCTGTCTATTCATTTATCCTGGTGTGTAAGATGGAGAGATGTGAGCTAAGCAATAGTTAGGTGTGGTTGGGAGTAGTTGAACCAGTGGCCCCTAAGAGAAGTCATTAAAGCCTTGATATCAGCCTGGAGGAAGGGCTCTAGCAGAATGTCCCTGGAATCTTTCCTTGACTTCTTGCTTATCAATGCCTTAGTGGAAGGCATAGATAGCCTGCTTATCAAATGTTCATGTGACACAGGACTGGGAGGGATTGCTCGGTGGACGAGAAAATCAGGCCCAAGCAAGATTTCGAAAGGCCAAATTGAATGAAATGAATGAATGAAATGTAATCGAGATAAACTCCTGCATTGGTGAATTTAAAAGAAAAATCAACTTTGAAAGACAAGATGGGAGAGGTGTGACTTAGCAGCAGCTCATTTAATAGGCCACAAACTCATTAGGAGCCAGCAGTAAAATCCAGCAGTTAAGGAGGAAACGTGATCTTTTGAAGACTTTGCAGAGGCTCAGGTGTCCAGAACAGGGGACGTGTGGGTGCTGCTGAGCTCTCTCTGCTCTGATCAGACCACAACCGGAATATTGTGAGCAGGTCTGGGTGCCGAATTTTAGGAAGGACATTGATAAGGATCAAATGAGATAATATATGGAAAGCTCTTGGCAGCTTTAAGGCTCAAGGGATACAGAAATGCCAGCTATTAACTTTTAAAAGTAAGATTGAGAGGGTTGGGGGAAAGCAACCAGGAGAGATATCAATAGAATCATAGGTTTAGAGCAAGAAGGTGACCTTAAACATCCTCTAGTCCAACCTCCTTATTTCATAGAGGAGAAGCCAAGGATTAGGGAGGGAAGAGGATCATAGATCTATACCCCATTTTGCAGAGGAAGAAACTGAGGCCCAAGGGCATTAAGCGACTTGTTCAAGGTCACCCAGGTATTAAATGCCAGAGGTGAGATCTGAAGCCTTCTCTTCTTCCTCCACCATTTTTTCCCCCACTCTACCATACTGGTAAAAGGTCATGCCAATACGAGGAATTGTTTAAAGAACTGGGGACATTAATCGTGCAGAAGAGAAGAGTTAGAGGGGCCTTGTCATATATGACAACTCTATATATGTCCTGTTTGGTCCCAAAGAATAAGGAGCAGTGAACAGAAGCTGCAAGAGAGGCAAATTTAGGTTTGGCCTAAGGAAAAACATTCTCACTCTTGTAGCTATCTAAAGGGTTAGGATAAGCCGAACAGAGGGAGTGGTGGTGGATTCTGCTTTGTCGGAGTCTGGCAAGTGAAGGTGGGATGGCCCCTTGTTGGGTATGTGGGGAGGAGATCCCTGTTCAAGTAGGGAACGCTTACAGGGTGGATGGAGATTCTGTAATGTGTTTATCTGTATCTAGTTATTTACATGGTGTTTCTTCCCAGTAGAAAACTGAGCTCCTCAAGGGCAGAGACTGGCCTTTGTATGCTCAAACCTTAGCACAGTTCTTGGCACATACAGTGGCTGGGCCTGGAGTCAGGAAAACCCCAGTCCAAATCTGGCCTCAGATACTTAACACTTTGAGACCCTGGGCAAGTCACTTAGCCTCTGTTTGACATTTTTCATGCCCATAACAATAGCACCTACCTCTCAGGGTTTTTGGATGACTTTGCATAGCCCTGCCTCACTTAAATCCAATGAACTTGAAAGTCAAGACATCACCCTCCTGATGTCACTGGTCCTCTACTTGAAAGAAGGAGTAACAACTGTGAGGATCATATAGCACATAGTGAGTGCTTTTTAAATGTTAGCTATTGTTTATTATTATTATACATGCTAATTGACTGACTGCAAAGTATAGTGCTGGGGGTGCAAGAACAAAAACAAGCAGTCCCTTGGGGGTGTTTCTATATGTATTCCATTAAATAAAAAACAATTTCAAGAACCAGTGATGGTATCACAGACAGAAATGCTTTTGCTTTGTGTGTGTGTGTGTGTGTGTGTGTGTGTGTGTGTGTGCGTGTGTGTGTGTGTCAGACACATGAGAGACAAACCTATGATAGTGGAGAATTCCATGTATTTTCTCTGTTCCCTTAAAGCAGACTCCGGGGGTAAAGCTAAAAATTAAGCACAGAAGGACTGCTTTTTTGTTTTTACTTCCAGCAGAGCTGAGCTTCTTCTCTCACTAAGATTTAATCTGCAGAAACAAATATTTTTCAACAGACACAACCTGCTTATTTTCCATATTTATATGTAAACAGCAAATTATGACAAGGTGTGTGCAGTTAGCTAGAAATGCGCATCCTCGGGGGATGGATGGGAGACACTAGATAAAGCCAAATATCTGGAGGAGATGATACATACACATTACTGAGTTAGGGCCTTAACAAAGTGTGTGTGTTTTTTAATTTGCTATTGTAGCACATGGCTACTTCATCCGGACTTGTTAGAAACCTCCTCCAAGAAACTGAGCTTTCTTCTTGGACATCTTCTCTATTACAACCACCATTATCTAGTCTTCTCAAAAGTTGGTGGAAAACAACTGGATTTTTTTAACACCCTCCCCCTTTTTTTAACTAGGGCTCGCAAAAATATCCTACAGCTAAGACTTACAAGGAGGAGGGGGGTAACCACGGTCTAGACTTGGTTTCTGCAGCACACGCTGATTATGCAAATTCAGTCCCCTTGTAAATCATGGAAATATGATTGGGTTTCTAACGCCTAGAAAGTTGGAAACAAAGCCAGCCTGTGGGACCATGCACAATTTATGTGGCGCTTCACCCCCCGCCCCAGGCACAACAAAGAAACAAACGGAACCGGACCCGACGCCCTAACCAAGGCAAAGGGGCCATAAACACGTGGCCTCGACACCCCCCCCCCCCCCCGACCCAGGGTGGGCACCTGGAAGGTGGGGAGGGGGTAGGTTCATTGCATATTTCGGGAGCTGCTACTCTGGGAAGGAGGAAGAGGCGAAGGTCGGGGGCCCTCCACAGACTGCATCCAGCCGCGAGAGTTTTGCATACTTTCCCAACTTTGCAGGTATCCCGGACCTGGAGGAGGACTCTAGGAGCGACTCCCCCGGGCCCCAATCCTCCGCCCTATATCTCGGGGCTGAGACTGCGATTCTCCTTTAAGAAGCAGGGGGTGGGGAAGGGGGAGAGTCCCTCCCCATTCCCCAGCCTTTCACACCTTGGGTGGGAAAAGAGAGTGGGGGCTCCGAGCCCCAGGGCGGGGAAGGGAGGGGGTGGGGCCCGGGAAGGGCGGGGCGGGATCGGCACCCTTGCCCGGGCCAATCGGACGACCCTGGGACGCGGCAGCCCCAGGACCCTCTGCCCCGGGCCAATGGGGAGCGCGCTGGGGGGCGGAGCCGGGGCAAGTTGCAATGTATCCAACGTGGGCCCGGCCCGGGCGCGCGGCGGCGTTTGCGGCGGGGAGTGGGCGGGGCTGCGGTGACCTGGGAGAGTTGGGAGAGCGATTGTTTGGGCGCGCGGGGCTCGCGCAGCGGGGCAGGAGCTGAGCGGTGCAGGGAGCTGAGCGGTGCAGAGCCGTGCAGAAGCGAGCGAAGCAGGGCAGAGTCGTGCAAGGAGCGGAGCTGAGCGGTGCAGAGCCGTGCAGGGAGCTCAGCCGCGCACAGTTGAGGCGAGCGGTGAGCGTTGCAAAGTCGAACCGTGCCCCGAGCGGAGCTGAGCAGTGCAGAGCCCGGCCCGGGGCCGAGCTGAGCGGTGCACCGAGCAGATCGGAGCCGAGTTGAGGCGCGCAGAGCGGAGCAGAGCCCGGGGCTCTGCTGCTAAGAGAAGCGAGGCGTGCGTGCCAGACGGCGTGGCCGGAGCCGAGGGCTTGCGCGCTGAGCGAGACGATGCCCGTGGCAGCTGGGTAGCTGCGGGACTGAGCCACTTGTGCGGGGGCCCGGCCGGCCGCAGGAAGAGGTCGAGGACCGGCGCTCGCCCACCACCGTTTGCTGCAGCTCCTACTGGGAACGACCCTGCCTGGATGGGTGGGGACCCCTTCCTTGCCCGGGGCAGTGGGCTAGTCGAGCGGCGGGGCCACTGAAGCAGCCTCGGGAGGAAGAAGCAGCGGAGGAAAAGGAGGAGGAGGGTGCGGATCCCGCCCCCGCTTCCAGCCTCGCTTGCTAGCTCGGACTCCCGGCACTCCGGCCCGGCCACAGAACTTGCGTCAGGAGGCGATGCTGGGCGCCTAGCGCCGAAGGACCGAGCCGCGGACTCCCCAGCCTCCCTTCGGTTCACCCCAGACCTGTGCCTGCGCTTCCCCGCGAGTCCCCCGAAGTTCCCACCGGCCGCCCTCACCCCGCCGGGCCGGACCGGACCGCGCCGAAGCCAAGATGGCGGGGCGCAGTTGGGGAGGCCCCGGGGCCCCGCGGTGGCCGCTCCCCCGCCTGCTACTGGCCCTCGTCTTGCGGCTGCTGCTGGCCGCGGCCGCCCCGGGGCCCGATGCGCCCTGCCCCTCCAATTGCACTTGCACCGGGGCCCTGCTGGACTGCAGCGGGCTGGGGCTGGCCGCGCTGCCTGAGGAGCTCCCTGCCTGGACCGTCACATTGTAAGTGCCCCCTCTCCCTCGCCGCGGTCGTGAGGGTGGGGCCCACGGGGGTGCAAATCTTCGTGCATGCAAGCATGAGTGCGTGCGTGTGTCTGTTAGCCTGTCTGCAGCTCCTGTAACCCGACCTTGATTGTGCCGCGAGTGGGTAATGAATCAGGGTCACCCTACTCTTCCCCGCCCCACTCCATTTTTACATTATTTATTAGAGCGTGTCTGCGTCTCTCTCAGGATTAGTGGAAGTGGGCGCCTTGATTGGGGGCTGGGGGCTGCATGCCCCGGGGACAGTGAGCCCCCGCCCCAGCCATTCCCTTAGTGATGATGGGATGATGCCTCCTTAGGGCCCTCCACCATAAGGTGGGTCTCCCCCTTTCATTGTCCTGCTGGTTAGTTTCATGCTCTGCCCTGGACAGCTGTGACTCTGCTAATTTAAGTCTGTTGTCCCGCAAAGAAAGTTGTCTCTGCTCCTTTCTGGATGGTACCCTCACGCCACGGGGAGCTCATAGATAGACTGCTGGCTGATTCGTGACCCCTGTTAATGATCTCCCTCAAGACCGATTGAAACTTAAGGGGGTATAGCTGTAAAATGAAAAAAAAAATCCATATGAATGGGAGCAAAGGCTTGCTTTAGCTTTACGAAAAAAATCTTCCATCTTCTGGAGTTGAATGCTGATGCCCTAATCACCAGTACTTGGCATTTCTATAGTTACCTCTATTCTCTGAATGATTCAGCCCTTGGGTAAACTGGTGCTATTAGCTGCCCTTTGCTGCATAACCGTAACTTGCCATCTACCCATTCTTCTTTGGAATGGTTTGAAATTTTTTCTTGAATATAAAAAGAAGTGGTAATAGGATTTCCCATCCATTCAGAATTCATTTATTGAGCAGCTTCTGGCTGAGGGAAAGAGCTCGGTGCCAGGAACTGAAAAACAAAACAAAAAACTGATTTTTTTAAAAATGGAAGTAGAGTTTTAACACCTGTAGATCGATCTGAGAAAAAGTCATGGTGTCTTGCCTTTTATTGTTATGGTGGGGAATAAAAAGTGTGTCTCTAGAGGTAACCTGAAATGGTGGAACACCCAGTTAAGTCTGGAGAAGTTAGATTCAGTCTGTGGAGTACTTTCCTGGTATTCCCACTAGTACTTGAACTACTGACTCACTGAATTCTGCCGAGGAGGTGATTATGTAAATTTTCTCATGTGTATGTGTGTGCATACACACATACATATACAAATATACGTATACATATGTATATACACACATATACATATACAAATGATAGCTAAAATTTAAGAGTTTATAAAAACCCTGTGAGGTGTATAGGGCAAATCTTAATCCCGTTTCACAGAAGAGGAAACTGAAGCACAGAAGTTAATGCCCAACTATTAAGTGCTAGAATCAGGACTTAAATCCAGGTCCTTCTTGTAGTCTTGTAAAAAATAATATGTTTTAAAGAGATAGGGAGTGCAGGGGAATAGTTAAAAGCTTACAAAAGCTGAACTTAACTAAATAGGTCTTCCCCAGTCCTGCAGAAATGACCAGTTTAGTGAATTCCACCCCCCCCCCCTTTGGTTCTTGATCCACTACCTTTTTACTGCATGCCAAACTGACTCTCAAATTGGGTTTGTGTTTAAGGTAAAATAAAATGCACCTTTATTTCTTCCAAACACATGTCCATGTCTAGGTCATCTCAATAAAAAGTATTGAATATCTTTTGTTGTTTATTGGGTCTTATTTTCAACACACAGGTAGTAAGTGGTCAGTTAGGCTTCTGGAACAGGCAGGCATCCATCCGTCCAACAAATGACTTGAATCCTTGGTTTAGTTTTCTGTCTTTGGCCAGATGCTGGCCAGCCCAACAAACATATTAGGTGCTGAGGACTCAAGCACCTGCTTCTCCTAATGGGGGGGGGAGGGGAGAAGGCGGGGCCAGAGAATCCCCCCCCCCCAAAGGAAAGATAAATCATAATTAAGGGCATTGGAGGTCAAAGAGCAAGGGATCACTTAATGGCCTGAGAGCTGAAAGGGACAGATCTGGAAACTGAGGTCAGGAGACAAGTGACACAGGTAACAACTAAAGCCAGGATCTGAAGTCAGGTCCAAATATTGTCCCCTACCTGGGAGAACAGGGCATGCCATAGTTGTTAGGTTTTTAAAAATAATTTTTAAAATATGGAACAAAGAGTTAGCAGAGTTGATAGTAATTTACTTAGTTTGACACCTGGTATAGTGCAAAATACTTGTTTGATCTTGAGTTAGGAGGACATCGGCTTTAAAAAAATTCATGTGATCACAAGACTTAATATGGTCACGTCTTGTCTATTTAATTTTGGAATAAACCACAATTACGTCCAGGGTGTCATTCATGACACAAATACCTGTTAACATCTCAGTTTTCAGTGCCTGGTAGTGTGGGGTAAGGATAGAGGATTGGCCATGAGTCCCATCTGTGATAGTAACTGGCTATGACCGGTCTCGGTCACTCAGTAATGCCCCAGGCTTAGCTATAAATTTCTGAGCATTTGCTGACCTTCCTCATTGAGGAGTCCTCAACCTTAGCTAGCTACAGGCAGTGTGGCCACACACATTCTGGACTTGAGAGTCTGGAATAAAAGGTCTGGATTCAAATTACACCGCTGTGACTTTTAATAGCTGTGTGATCATGGGCCAGCCTGGTGCAGTGCAAGCTGGATTTGGAGGACCCCTGTGTTCCAAACTGGCTCAGTCTCATACTACTCATGTAACCTCAGGCAACAGTTCAACCTTTTTGGCCTCAGTTTCCTCATCTGTAAAATTGCAGAATCGCCTAGGTGGCCTCTGAACTCCTTCTAACTCTAAATTTTATTTTCCTCAAACTTCAAACTGCTGACACCCAGCCCTTATCTACTAAGTTATAAATGATGGCTGTCATACTTGATGGAGGGAGTTGCCCACACATTGACTGTCAATAATAACTCCTATTTATTTGGCATTTCAGTACAAGTCTGCTATCTCTATTTCACACATGAAGAAATTGAGGCTTAAGTTGTATGCTCCTCTTAGTAAGGAATTTATTTAGGCCTTTAAACCAAAGCCTTCTGGCTCCAAAACTGGGACAGGGCTTTCTGATCTTAAGTTTTTAAGTGGGTTTTGGGGGAAGGGCAAAAAACAATAGGTGGATTTTGCCATGCGTTTGTCTTGATTAGACTGTAAATTCACAAGTAGTTTTTTTTAAAATGCCACATTTTGGAGCTTTCAATGTATAGTCTAATATCAAGACCCTCCCACAGTGGGATATGTGTATGGAAACTTTCAAAGATCTTTTTTTTTTTTTAAGGGAGCAGCGTGTAAAATCACAGATTGGTTCGTTTAGGACTTGGAATCCCTTGCTTGGTTTAAAAATCTTTCTCTTTAGGCTGGCTCGTTGATAGCACCTGATTTAGGAAGGGATTAAAACAGTAGAATTGCCAATGATGAGTTATTCTCAGCAGGTAATAGTAGTTTTCTGTAATATCATAAAGTATCTTCTACGATGGTATGACTTTACACCCTTGGAAGCCTTGTGTCTGAAGAGGCTTGGACCTGGTTTATGAGCCCGGAATTCCTTTTACAGCCTCTCAGGCAAACAGTCCCAGGGCTATGGGTTAGAAATAGCAGGGTCCTCATGGATCCTTGGGCTTTGGCAAAGACTACATTTCTTGTTAGGAGAGAAGATTGGGTCCATGGAAAGAGCTGAAGGACTGGGAGTCAGAGGGACCCAGTTAAAAGTCTGGACTGTAGCATTTAATGCCCATCTGACTTCGGGCAAGTAATTTGAACCTCTCTGAGTCTCAGTTTCCAAATCTGTAATTGAACTTCAAGGTATCTCAATCTTATTAAGCAAAATAAAACTTGTCTTACTGATAGAAAAATGAGATATTATAAGGCAGTGTGTACATGAATTGATAGAATGAAAACTATGTAAGATTGGATTTCCTAAGGATTGGCTGTGACCTTTGTAATCATGCTGGATTCTTAGGGGTCAGGAAAACCTGTTTAAAATCTGAGCCTCAGTTGCCTCATCTGTCCTATGGAAGGCAGTTCCTTTTGCCTTTCTTTGTATGCCCAGCGTTTAGCAGCGCATGGCACATAGTAGGGGCTTATTGACTGAGTGAATAAGAGAGTTGGCTTTCAGACTTCAGTTCCAGACCCACCTGTGTCATATTTTGTGTCAGACTGAATAGCTCTTGTGAGGATCAAATGTGATGTATCTACAGGGTTTTGCCAGCCTTAAAGAGTTAAATAAATGTCAGCTGTTAGTAGTAATCACTTTGTGGTTTTTCTTATAATTTCTAAAAATGTTAATGCTTTTTTCTCTTATCCCAGTCATTTCAGAAGAGACTACCTTTCTTCTCCAAAGGGAACTTGGAATAAATGACATGAATGAAAAAGCATTTATTATAAGTACTGAGGTCTGGGAGAGAAAAGCAAATAAATAGAAAAATAACCTACATGCTGTGTTTCTCTGCATCTTGTGATTTCCATCTGTCTGAAAACTATTCTCACCAGCTTGATTTGAACTCAGGTCTTTCTGACTTGGGCTAGCTCTCTCTAGATAGCACTGTATACTGCCTCTCTGATAGCAATAAATAAAAATAGCTAATACAGTACAACAGTAGTATTATAACAGGAACAAGTACTTTGCACATAGTAAATGATTAATTAATGTTTTTTGTTGTTTAGTCATTTCTCAGTTGTCTCTGACTCTCTGTGACCCCATTTGGGGTTTTCTTGGCAAAGATCCTAGAGTGGTTTGCACTTCCTTCCCAAGCTCATTTTATAGGTGAGGAAACTGAGGCAGAGAGGGTGAAGTGACTTTCCCAGGGACACCCAGCTAGTAAGTGGCGGAGGCCAGATGCCAGATTTGAACTCAGGAAGATGAGTCTTCCTGACTCCAGGCCCAGCACCCTACTGACACTGTGCCACCTAGCTGCCCCTAACAAATGCTAGTTGATTGATTTTTAATTATAGAATACTACATCTGTGGAATGAAAGGCTTACAAAATATAGAGATCTAGAAGAAGTCATCAGAATCATGTGGGAATATGGTGAGGCATATATAATCTCTTGCTTTCTTCCTGCAATAGAAGTTGTCCTGGTGTGGTACTTTTAGTGAGCCTACATATTTCCCAGACACTAAAAAAGTTACCTTGTCCACCTGTGTCTACAGCACATCAAATATAAAAGAAAGAGCCAGATAGCAACTTGTTCCCCAGGACATCTGAACTGTATCATAAAAGATGGGAACTAGATGAGTAGCAGTAATGGTGATGATAAGAACTTGTCGCAAATGAGTGGACATGGTTCATGCGTACACACATACCCATACTGTTCCTTCAAACAGGTTGGCAGAACCAAACAGCCAAATGAATCAATGACCCTGGGCAGGAAGCCAGTGGCCAGACCTCTCAGAACTTGGGGAAGCAGCTGAACTGCTCAGCCTGTTGAATAATTGGACTTAAAGCTCTTCTTTCTAGCACTCACTTTGAAGCTGCTTGATAGGAGGACTTCAAAAGCTATTTAATAACTCTTAAGTCTGATTCACATTAGAACATTATCTGTGGCTGTAAGCTTCAGTGCTGAGCTCCAAGTAGCAAAAGCTTTTTACTTAAATATGCCAGGTGCAGTTGTGATGAGCTCTCTGCACTGGTGCGGGGGCTGGAGTCCTGAGCAAACCCCACTTTCTGTTTCTGATTAAAGGCAGAGCTTAAGGACGTGACTTCTACACAAGTTCACTTTGGGAAGATGACATTGAAAGTAAACCTTTGTATATTTCATCAACACTGCATGAGTTTCTGCTGTAATAGTGCATTCAAATGCAAGAAAAGCCATATTGTAAATGTCTGTATTTAAAAAGTACGTAAATGACTTTTGGCTGCTAGGCAGCTCAATGGATAGAGTTCCCACCCTCATCTTCCTGAGATCAAATCTGGCTTCAGACACTTACTCCCTGGGTGACCCTGGACAAGTTGCTTAACCCTACTTGCCTCAGTTCCCTCATCCGTAAAATGAGTTGGAGAAGGAAATGGCAAACCACTCCAGTATCTCTGCTGAGAAAACCCCAAATGAAGCCACCAAGTGTCAGATGCTGCTGAAACAACTGAACAGCAAATAGATGCCTTCATCCCTTTGGCTGTGATGTTATAAAATCTTAGGCTTGGAGCTCGAAGGCCTTCTAATTGTCCATCTGCCTCATTTTACAGATGAGGAAACTGAGGCCCTAAGAGACTTGAGTCACTTGCCCAAAGTCATGCAGTGGCTTGGCGGGATTTTGAATCCAGGTCCTCTTTCCACCTCCAGAGTTAGACCTCATTTTCTACTGCATGCCTCTCTTGTGGCTGGAGTCTAATTAACAAGTGAGAAAATTTGAGTCCTAGAGAGGACAAATGACTTAGCCAAGAGAATAGTAAGACAGGAAGATAATAGCAAAGGGCAGAACCAGAATTCAAAGCTAGGTTGGATTTGGACACCTCCCCTTTAAAAAATGGTTCTTAACAGTATTTCCATCTCTGCAATAGCTCTTCAGATCCCAGTTTGAAGTAGGTGTGGTTCTGAAGTTGACATTTGAGTTAGGAGGCAGATCATCCTTAGTCTTTCAGATGGTTGAAGATGGGCAGGAAGGTGTGAATAGAGGGGGTTTAGGTTGTTACATTCTTCCAGATCCTCAAGTGTAGTTTTGCTTTAAATAGTCGTTGACTTTTTCTCTGGAATTGGTTGAGGCATCATTTTGAAATATAGTTTTTCACTTTGGCCTGGAAAATAGGTTGGGGGAGGGGGGAATCCTCTGCTTGACTCTAACCCACCTTTCCAAACTTAATCATCGACTCCCCTTTCTTGTTCTAGAGGTGAGTGGGAGGACATTCTTGGGTATGGGGGAGGCAGAGTTGACACAGCTCCCATCTCTGTTAGGGGGCTGTTAGGCTCACCTTCCCTGTGCCTTTCCATCACACCTTCATAGAATGCCACCTTCTATGGGACACTGTCTCTCCCTCCCACCCCCATCCCTCCTCTTGTTAATTTATTTTGTATTTTATACATATGAAGTTCCTTATATATGCTGTCTCCTGATAGACTATAAACTACTTGAGGGCAGGGTCTGTTTCATTTTTGTCTTTGTATTCCCAAGCCCCCACTACACTATGTAGCTCAAAGTAGGTGCTTGAGAAATGATTGCTAATGGATTGATTGGGAGGAAATGCTCTCAAACTTTTGGGAAGCCTCAGGTCCAAAAACTGAGCCTTTTTGGAGAAGTAGATAAAGTATCTCTGCTTGTGGATTGAACAGGTATCTCTGGGGTCACCCTGCTATGTGTGATGGTGCAAGCCACCCATGACATGTATTCTTGGGCCTTCTGTAAGACCGGGAGAAAATGATGAAATGCCCCAAGGCTTGGGACACAGTACAAATTGGCTGACTTTCCTTTGGCAAACAAAATTGCTTCTTTCCCCAGTTGTTGGCCACCTCCTTTCTACTCCCTAAGTGGTTTTTTTTTTCTTGGTGTTGGTTGTTTTTCCTGTTTATAGAAAACCAAACACCCTGGTCTGGCTCCTACGAATCCACAGCAGTCTGGAGACCTGGGAGTCCCAGCAGTGAAACTTTGGGCAGATCCCTTAACTTCCGAGAGCCTCATCTACCCTACCAGTGGTGTTGGCTACCTAGACGACCCCTCCCAGTTCTGGGCTCTAGGATTCTGAATTTGGTGCAGCCAGCTCCTGCCGTGCTGAAGGGTCAAGGTCTGAAATGTAAATGTGTTTGTTGCCAATCCACTAAAACCCTTTGGATTTCAGATGATAAAAACAATATGACATTTACTAGTAAGGTTTGTAAAATCTGTACCTTTTATAGCTCATTCTCTTTGAATGAATCTCAGCTCCACTTCCGGAGGTAAGCCCCACAGTTCTAATTAACCCTATCTAACAGATAAGAAAACTAATTGAGGCTTAATTAAAGTGGTTAAATGTTAGCCCAGGGGATCGCTTAATGTATGTTATACTGTGGTGGTTTTTGTTTTTGGCCTCTTTGTATCCTTAATTCAGTGCTAGAGTTTAAATGTTTAATAAATGCTTGGAGAGTGGTTGACTAGCTGGTAAGCATGGGAGCAAGATTCAAACCCAGGCCCTACTGACTTCAAACCAGTTCTGTCTCCACTAATGCAGGCAGCTTGGTGACCTCAGAGTCAGGAAGATTCAAGTTCCAGATAGTGCTTCAGACATTTGCTTGCTGTGTATACCTGGAAAGGCACTTAACCTCCAGCCTCAGTTTCCTTATATGTAAAAATGGAGATGCTAGGGTTCTCGTGAGGATCAAATAAGGTAACATATATGTATATACATATATATACATATATACATGCATATATATATGTGTGTGTGTGTATATATATACATATACATACATACATATATATATATATATGTAAAGTGCTTTGCAAACCTTAAACTCTATTTAAAGAAGAGCTTGCTTTGTCTTTAGGCTGCTTAGTTACTTGGGTGTCTTGGCCTCAGTATTCCTCATGTGTAAAATGAAGGGGACAGACTAGTTTAGTTAGCTGCTTAGTCCTCATCTCGCTCTAGTGCTAATCCTTGTGATGTAGACAAAATGAGATAGTATTTGTAAAGCTCTCTGCAAACCTCCAAGTACTATGTCAATGCTAGCTATTATTATTATTATTATAGAGAAGTGAATGATTTATTGGAGGAAATCCAACTACCTTTACTTTTAGAGGCAACAACACAATGCTGAGCAAGGCTGAGAATTCCTCCTGATTTCAGTTCTTAGGTCTATGAGCTTGCTGGGCCATCTTTTTCCCACTTTGTGTGATCATTAGAAACAAATTTTAAGACCTGTTACTTGCCCCATTCTCTCCTAGAAATAAACACAAAACACTGGCAACATTAGGAAGTAGGAAGACTGGAGGGCGAAATGTTGGGATGGTAAGGATATCAGGTTTTTAGAGGTGGGATTTTGGGGGGGGGAAGGATTAAGTGGGAGGGGGGAGGAGAGCCAGAAGTCCAGCATGTCACTGGCCTCAGGGATGACCTGAGCAGTAGCTAGTGACCAGTTGGATGATCATGTGATGGGGACCATTGGAGAGGTTTTTTGGGGGGAGGGGCAGGACAGCCTTGGTACCCAGCTATTCTGCTGGAAAAAAGTGAGAAGTGACTTTGTGGATGGTGTTGATTGAGATGCTAATTTGTATCTAGGATATATACTTATATATATATTCATCGCCATACAGTGTTCTTTTTCTGTTACTTTTTTTTTCCTCTCCTGTAACAGAAGGAATGAAAAACTCGAATTTTCTTTAATCATAGCATCATTTATGTAGTGAGGTATTTGGTAATTTACAACGCACTTTACTTACTAATGCTCCATGAAGTAGAGAGTGTAAGAGTTATTCTTCTCATCCATAAAAGATGAAAAGATAAAAAATAGGACCCAGGAAGGTTAAGCTACTTGGCCAAAGTCGGGCAGCTTTTGAGTGGTGGGATGGGGAGGGGACAGGGGACTTGCTTCCAAATCTTAGGGTCAGAGATTTAGAGTTGGAATCCATTTAGTTCAAAGTCTTCATTTTATCTCAGCAGAGGAGAACTGAGGCCCAGGTCTGCAAAGGCAGACAGAAGCTGCCCAATCCCATGCTCTTTTCAAGAGGCTTCTCCTTCAGACAGCAGGTTGCCTCTCTGGGAAATTCATTATGCTTTAAGATATTCTGTCTTCTATCCCTGCCTTTCATGGCCATATCTCTTTGATGTTTTCCCTCCCATATCTGCTTTCCTTCTGCTTATTTCATCAATTCGGCCTTATAGGGTAACTTTCAAGTCTAGTGTGATCTAGTAGGAACACCTGGGTCACACCTGGGTTTGAATTTGGGCTGGGCCCGTTCAGTGTGACTCTTGGGGCAAGTCTTCCTTGGGGCTGTGTTTCCTCTGTGAGACGTTGTTTCCAGCTGAGGAACATCTTTGTCAAATCCATTTGGGAAATGAATAAAGGGTGAGACTTTTTGTTTGTACTTTGTACATAAATGGGGACGTCTCGGATCCCTGCTTCCTGTTGGTGTCAGGGTAGCCACCTGCTCTTGGGCCTGGGGGGACAGCCCCTCATACCCTTGGCACACAAGTGGGCGGTGTGTCATGGCGGAGTCCAAGGTAGAGCAAGTGGCTCCAATGTGTCACACAATCTTTCCCTGTGGCCTGTCTCCTATAGGCAGTTTCAACTTGTTGACAAAGGGAAAGTTTAGCCCTTAGAAGACTGAGGACTTGTTTCTCTTGGGACATTCTGGGCTGGAAACCCAGGCAGGCTTTTTCCATAAGTGATTTAATATCTAAAGAGAGGGAAAAAAATAACCCCAAACAAAACTTCTCAGTGCCCTTTGTTGGACGTCTGGCAAAGAGCAGAGAAGTTATGGACTGTTGTGTAGAGCACAGTAACGTTGGCCATCCCTTGTACGGGGCATGAAAGCTTGCAAAGCTCTATATAGACTTTCTATCTATGGTTTCATCTTCAACAGTTCTGTGAGGTGTTCTCATTAAAATGGCAACTCTTGGACAATGAGGATTGCTTCTTTCCTTGTCTTTGAATCCCCAGAGCCTAGCACAATGCCTGGCACATGGTAGACCCTTACTGAATCCTCTTGGTGGATTGATTGTCCACATTTTACAGATGGGAAAGGTGAGACTCTGAGAGGTTAACTGCTTGTGATTACAACCTACCAGTTGTAAAGGAGGGCCTTAGATGAGATCTGAATTCAGGCCTTTCTGATTCCCAAGTCCTTCTCTCTCCATTGTCCCTTTAAGTTAGGTACTGGGTGAATGAATTCCAGCAGTACCAATGTTTTGGCAGCATCCCTGTCTTGTACCTCTATCCCCCACCTAAGGTGGGAAGATGAAAAAAGCAGACTTGTGTGCTATATTATTTGTTCCAGAGTTTCATGGACTGTTCATACTAGCTGTGGAAAAAATTTAGGTGATCTTGACTCTGCCTAGTTCCTAATTTCAGACATTGTAGGAACATAGATCTGTGCATGCAGAGACTGGATCACTTAGCAGTAAGGCAGGTCAGGTGAGGTGATTAACTGTGTGCGCTCTTGTAGTACTTAGGATCAGTTGACTTGCTGTAGTATGATTGGGGAGGGGATCTTTTTGAAGATCTGATATTCAGGGTAGAGGAATCATATGTCTCTGGCTTCCCTCTTACCACTGCCTGGGTCAGTATGAGTATTTTAGGTTTTTTTTTTTCCTTGGGGGGATGGCCACGGTAGGGAATTCTGCTTCATGTGATGGGGTAATATTCTGCCTCTCTCTCCTGTTTTTTAACCTGGCATAACTGGTGCAAAGCCCAAGATACAAAACTGGTTGGTACATTACAATAAATGTTTGTCTTCTTATGAGCCAGGATGCAGATGCTAATCAGTGCTCTCTGATAGCTTGTTTTGGCAAGAATGGGAACCCAGAAGATTGAAGGAAACTGTGTGATATCTCTTAATTGTAAATATCTGCTGTTTATCACTTTTTAAAGTGGACTTTTGTGGTATTCTGATCTAATCTTTTACAGTCTTTGAATGTTTTTCTAAAAGTCTCAAAATGCTGAGGGGAAATGAATGAAGTAAGTGAATTTATATCATGTAAGCAGAATTAGTTGAGCTCAAAGAAGCTTTATCCCTAAGATAAGCTTTTTAAACTCCTATTTAAAAAGCACCTGTTCTAAAGCATTCAACCCTGAGCATTTGGGAATGGTTCCTGGTGTACTCTTGAATTCCTAAATAGCCACTTAGGGACTATGTCTGTTTCCTTAGTTACAACATTAATTTCACTGGCATCTCTCAACTGCTTTTGTGGGGAAAGCACAGGACTTTGAATTAGAAATCCCCAGTTTGAATCTTGCCTTTGTCATGCACTCCCTGCCCGAAGTTGGCAAAGGTTTTATCTTTCTGGGTGGACAGTTCATGGAAAATGATTTAAATCTGGATTTAGAGTTAGAAGGGGCTTCAGAAGCCACCACATGCACAGGTCTCTTTTAGCTCTATGTCTGTGGTCTGATAATTGGTTTTTTCCTGATCCAAGTAGCTAATTATGTTACATTGCTTTTTTAAAAAATAAGCTTGCTATCTGAATGGATTCTCTTTCTCTTCGTAGAATGGGAGCTCCTTGAGGGCAGGGACTGTTTTTCATTTTCTTTTGTACCCCTAGCACCATGCCTTTAATTTTAATAAATGCATGATCTAATAAATATTTGAACTGAACTTAGGTGAAAGATTCCCCCCCCCCCCCAGTATTGAAGAACTGAAGATTTATTGTACTGGGACACATACCTACTGCATAGTATTCTGCTGAAGAATCCTAGTTCATCTCTTCTTGTTTGAGAAATTGCAGTCGGCATGTTGTTTCTCTCCTGATAAATTCTCAAATAAGAAAAATCCATATTTTCCTCCTCCTACTCCACACCCCACCTTAGAAAAAGAAAAGCAAAAACAAAAAGCATGTAACATACACAAGTAAAACAAATTCCTTTGTTGATGATGTCTAAAAAAAAGTCTTATTCTATATACCTTGAGTCTCACCTCTCATAGCAGTAACAAACTTTGTCCTTGGGAGCATGTAATGACAGCAGCCCACTAATTTTAAGCCCCTGAATTTTAGGGATGACAGTTCTGTATGAGTAGACGATCTGAAAGCCTATTTTTTATCTCTAAATGGTTCCTTAGGTAACAATGGCTTCATTTCTAGGTGATTAGGCTTAGATGGCCAAGCAGATGAGCAACTGCCATTCCTGGGCATGGTAAGTGTTCATCCTCTTCCATAGCATCTTAAATGAATGATTTACTTTTTAAGTATACATTTTTAATGAAGTACCTGCTGGTCAGGGTAGCTTTGATTAGCTGGGGATTCATTAAGCCCTCCTAACCAAGTAGGAAAAACAGCATACTTTTGTTTAAGTTCTCTGCCCCAGAAAACTATGGATTTTTACCCATGTGCTGCTATACATTTGAATCTGCCAGAAACTTTCCTGGCTCTCTGGACAGCTGTTAGTGAGTTTTTTCTATTGCTTTATTAATTGTTTGAAATGCATTAGCAAATAAATGCAATTAGGGTTTTAAAAAACGAAACTTTAAAAATGAAGCTTCAAGAAATGCCTGGTTAAATAAATCTTAGTTTAAGTAAGTGCTGCTGGTCTTTTGTCAGTGTGGGGTTTGAGGGGAATTAAATGTGGTTGACCACCCAACTTGGGGATGCTTGAAGTTGAGACATAACTGAGAAAATCGACAAAAGGTACAAACTAGCATTATAGGGTTAGAGCTGGCAAGGACTTTAGAGACTACTGAGTCTAATCCCCTCATTTCACAGATGGGGAAACTGAGGCTCACATAAGAAAAGTGACTTGTCCAAGTCCTCTAAGTGGCAGAGGTAGGATTGAATCTGGGTCTTCTGATGGCAGATCTAATACCATGCAAATGCGGGCTACTGAAATTGACAGGGCTTTCAACATGTTACAGTTTTGAAAATGCTTTTGTTTAAGTGGTGAAATGACCATAATGTTCTGTTTATTTCTCTGTCTCAGTCTTTCATTTTGTCTCTCTTTCTCTGCCTCTCCATATGTCTCTTGGTCTCTGTCTTTACCTCTCCATCTGTCTGTCTCCATCCTTTCCTCTATTTCTGTTTCTGTCTCTATCTGTCTTCTCTGTCTCTGTCCATTTGTCTCTCTCTGTCTCTGCCTCTTCATCTGTCTCTCTTCTTTTCCATCTCTCTGTCTGTCTCTGCCTCTCCATCTATCTGTCTCTGTCCTTCTCTCTTATTTGCCTCTGCTTCTCCATTTGTCTCTGTCTCTCCATCTGTCTCTCTGTTTCTTCCTCTCTCTGTCTCTAGCTCTTCCTTTCTATCTGTCTCTCTGTCTCTGCCTCTCTTTCTCACAAGTTTATCACAGCCTGCAGATTGCTTTAATTTGGCGTAGCTCTGTTAGAAACAGGGCGGGAGTTTGCTTGTCTAAGTTCCAGTTACATCCACTTTGGTTTCCTGCTTAATTCTGATATGTTGGTTTTGAAAGCTGTCTCTTTAACAAGACACATTAAAGCCCCCTCCCTTGCCATGGGAGGATTGGATTTTCCTGATTTCTTCGGCTCTTTTGCCATTTTCTCCACCTGGGGTAGGTTGTGCTCCTGGCCTGTGGGAACCTTCCGGCACAAACTCTTCCCAAAGCTTGAAGAGCTTGTAAACAACCAAAGGAGGAGAGACTGTTCCTTCCAGGAAATCGGTTTGTTGATGCTGGGCTGCAATCGACATCAGACGCCCAGTCTTGAGTTGGCCTGTCCAATGTTTCATTAGGTATTTGAAGAGTGGACAGAGACAGACAGATGGAGAGGCAGAGACAGAGAGACAGTGAAAGTGCTCCCAAAATACTGAAAAAATGTTCTGGGCTAGCCACCTCCTAACTCCTTTCCCCTGAGAGCCCTGCCTTGGTTTCTGCATTCCTTTATCTTTCAAAGTACCCAAAGAAAACTTGTTTTGGGAAAGGAAAAAGCAGGACTCTAAGAGGTGTGGGGATTCTTGCAGGAGTCCAGTTAAGAATGCAAATTAATTTAATTTAAATTAATTTAATTAATTAAATTGATTTAATTAATTTGGGATAAATTCCTGGCAGCCACAATTCCTTTTTTTTCCTTGCCATTCATAGGATGATAGAGCCTGAAGGGACCTTGAAACTTATCTCATATAGAGGATCTCAAAGTGTGGTCCTTGAGACCCTTTCGAGGACATCCCTGATAGCCAAACTATTTTCATAATAATACTAGGATGTAATTTGCCAATTAAAATACTGTCTTTTCAAACTTTCTGTCTATGTGAGGTATATCTCAACAAATAGGATGCAGAAGCAGATAGGAGAATTCAGCTGTTTTAAAGTCAGACAGTAAAGATATTTGCAAAAAAATGTAATTTTTTTTTGTCTAGGAAAATACAGTTTTTTCCATACAGATATGGTATTTATATTAACATGTAATGGGTTTGTTATTATTTTAACTGAATTAGTATTTTTAAGTTACCAGTTTTAATTTCTAACCCACATCAACTAAAAGCTCTTTGGGGTCCTTAATAATTTTTAAGAGTGTAAAGGTGTCCAGATACCAAAAAGGTTGAGAATTGCTGATTTAATCCACTCCTGCCCCCTATTTTTACTATTATCCCTGAAGGTAACAATGACTAACATTTATATATGTATAGTATACTGTATACCATTTATGTATATTACAACATTTATATACGTATACTATCATTGATACTGTTATTAAACGAGATTATTATTAAATGAGGTAACACGTAAAAGTCCTTCGCAAAGCTGGGAGCAATACGTGAAATTTAGACATCATCCTTATATTATAAAAAATTATGAACTTGACTGTCACTTGCAAAAAAGAACATTTCTACGTACAGCCGTCAGGCACAGTGCATAGAGTGCACACAGATCCCGCCCCAGACCTTTACTAGATGTGTGATCCTGCTAAAACCACTTTGTGTCTCAGTGTTCTCATCTCTTAAGTGGGGATAATGATACCACCTTTCTCCCAGGGTGGTTGTGAGGGTCAAGTGAGAACACAGTTGTAAAACACACGGTGTAACTTCTAACTATTATGTGGTGGCTTCTACGAGACCTGGAGCTCTCCCTTGGCCCTGATTACAGTGTTAGTACTAGGAAGTTACCGAGTAGCTTTCATTTGTGGCCACCATAATAATTACCTTAACGGCCCTTGTTTCTTGAGTGCTTTGTTTACAAACTTAGTCATGAGTGTGTGGCCTGAACCAAGATTGGATGGCTGGTTTAAGCTTGGAGAAAGGCCTCTGAGAGCCTGGGCAGTGCCCGCTCTAGAATGGCAACCTGACCCCACTGTTGTTTTAGGTCAGTCTGGGACGTTGATTGGCATCCTTGACTCTTCATTCAGACTCCTTTGAGAACTGGTCCTTCCATGGAACATTTTCAGAGAAAGTTAAGTGAACAGTGGGTAGGAAGATTGACTTCTCCCTCTGTCAAGATGGGTCATTGCAGTGAGTGAAGAAACATTTGTATGCCAAGGGCTGGTCTGAGGAGATACAAAGATAAAAATGAAAGTTTGCCCAAAACCCAAAACTTTCTTTTCTTTTAACATTATTACAGTCATCGTATGTATTTTATGATTATTTTATTGTGTATCGGTTCATAGAAATCTTCCCAATTTTTCTCTGAATCTCAGCCATTTGCCATTACTTATATCATGATAATGTTCCATTACATTTATGTACCACAGTTTATTCAGACAATGTATTTCCCATTCTTTGTTACCACAAAAAGTGTGGCTTTGAGTGCCTTGGCACAGATATGGATGGGACCTTTCTTTCTATTATATCTTGGTCATATGTGCCTGTCACCTCTCCTCCTTTCTGGGGCAATTTTGCTTGGCAGTCAGACCTATGGAGGCAGCTGGGGCACATGGAGCCTTGACATTAGACCTTTGGTTCTAACTTTTTGTGAGTGTAGGTCAAGGAAGGAAAAATAAATTAGAAGTGTGGTCCTTCCTTATCCAATTAAATGTAAAAGTCTGCTTTGGGTTCGGCTTGGCATGTGCCAAGTCCACCATTATTACAGGATTTCCTGTTGGCTGTAAGAGTCCTGGAAAAGCCAAGTCATCCTCATGACTGTGCTTCTGAAGAGATGCTTATTCAACAGTCGATGGTTCATGGATCTCTTTAAAAATAAAACAAAACAATGCCTGGTTCACTCGAGTTGCTGTAGCATTTGGGGGAAAATCTTGGGGGTCTACTCCAGCTCCACCTTATAAACCTTTGCAAAATAGGGACATTGGGATTTATTTTCTGAATTTTGAAGCTGGAATGCAGAAATGGGTCTATGGTAATGTTTCAGAACTCTGAGGATTTGAGAATCATAACAATTAGGAACTGTTATAGGATAACCCAGAATTTGGATTTAGCAACTTGTTCTCATGCTACCCCAAAATCAGAGTTTAAGTAGTCCTTTAGGTTTGGAATAAAGGGTTATATGAGAGACCCAGGCCTTAAATTAATCTTGCAATGCCATTTTTTTCAGGGTGAAGATGAGTGTGACTCAATATAAAGTTAAAGGACATTCCATTTGGTGTCAGAGAACATTAATTAAAATCTTGGCTAATACTAAGTGCTACCCCGTGACCTTGGATGTCTTTTCACCTCCTCTGGGTTTTAGTTGCCTCGTCTGTAAATTGCAGAATTTGGATTATATGATTTCTGAGGTTTATTCTAGCACTAAGTCACTGAACCTAGGAACCTCTAAAGTTCTTTCTAACTCCTAGAGATGTGATCTTAAAACTGGAAAAAAAAAGTTACAAAGCAGGGTTGAGGAGGTGAAGGATAAGAGGCTGGGTGATGATAGCAGAATGAGGGAAGAAATGGATCTGAAATGATAGATTTAGACAGAGAAGCCTGGGATCTTGGGTGAACTGCTTCACCTCTGGACCTTGGGGACGGGGGGGGGGGGGGGAATTGGACTAGCTTTAAGGTTCTTCTCTCATTCTATGATCCTGTAAAATCTATTTTTAAGGTCATCATTTATGTCTCCAACCCTGTTCTTTTTCTTCATCAATGATAATAATTTTAATATCATTATTACTTTTTGATGACTACTGTTTCAAATCACAAGCCCTCCCTTTAAGAAGAAGAACACAACACTTTGCATCTGACAAATATGTGTATGGCTTCTCCAACCCTGTTCTTCATAAATTCTAGTAGTTTAGGGCATTATGACACCAGGGGAGGAATATCAAAAGACTCTTTGATTTCTTAGGTTCTGGTCAATTTGATTCAACAAAAATATTTATTAAGTGCCTACTGTGTGCAAGGTATTGTGCCTAAGTGTTAGCAATACAAAAAGAGGCAAAAGACAAAACCCGCTCTCAAGGAGTTTGCAGTCTAACTAGGAGTCCTTCCAGGAACATGGAGGAAGGCACTGTGGCTGAGGAATTCACCTGGTAACCAACTTGATGATGAGCTGCTTTCAGTTTATGTAGGTTGGTCCTTTAGTTGGCAGATGTGTGATCTTGTCATTGGGTAGACTTGCACTTACTGGCATGGAATCCAGGGTCAACCCCATGACACCAGAAGGTACCTGTAGGACTTCGGTGGAGAAATCAGTTTGAAAATGAGCAAAACCCAGAAAATTCACCTTGGGGTCTATGTGTTGCTCCAAATGATCGTGACACCTTGCATTTTGGTCAGATGTCCATTTTAATATGCTGGTTTCCTTTCTTGCCCTCCGATTTTGCCCAGTATGTGCAGGGAACTTTGTAATAAAGCACTGATCTATAGAAACCCTTAACCCATTCCACCAGAGAAAGAAGAGCAGGTGTTTGTGCCTTCCCATGCTCCTGGCCTTTAGCCTTAGAATTTCTTCTTCTTATTCTGCCCGCAGCCTGGTCCTGTTAGCTTGTTCAGAAATCTTATCTTTTAAGGCCCTAGGTCAGAGTGATCCTTCCTGGAGCACTGGTTCAGAGTGAGCTCTTCCTTGACTTCCACAGAGCTAGAAGAGTTCTATCCAGGCCATATCCCCCCTCCATCTTTAGTAAGGGAATCAAGACTGGTTAAGGTCAAGTACCTTACCCAAGGTTCAAGTCCAGCCCAGATTTGAACTGAAGGGCTTGACTCCCAAGTGTCCTTTCTGCATCACTGCCATCCTGCGATTTAATGGCACACTCCTTTGGAATTGATCACACACTGTTCTGTGGCATCAGGTGTCATTTTTCTCTAACTGATAGTTATTCCTCGTCTTGAGGCAGAAACACATGAAAAGTATTTCTGCAAGGTTAGCATCCTCTAATCCTTGATTACCAATTTTCAATTTAATTGATTTCCTTTGTAATCCTATGCATTTTCCTGTATTTTTCTGAGGAGGGATCCAAAGGCTTCACCATATCTGTCAAAGGTGGGAGGGGTCCAGGTCACAAAAAAAAAAGTGAAGGAAGAACCCTGAAGTAAATCCTAGGTCCCTGGGGATACTTCTTTCTATAACTTCTCTCCATTCCTTCCCCCTCTCCCCTCCAGAAAAAGAGGATGGGGCCTTATAGTAGTAAACACTCAATAAATATTTGTAAGTATGTGGCTACTTTACCAGAAGTCTTTTGGGATCCAGATGTTTCATCAAGGCAACCAGGAAGCAGTGGGGCTAGCCTCTTGGAAAGAGCCTGTGTCATGGGGGCCATTCCTTGCTTGCCCTGGACCTTGGACCAAGGGAGCCTCCTGCGTGGGGATTCTGTCCAGCTTTAAATCCATGATCCTGTGAACCCTGTTGACAGCAGAGTCAGCTGATCATGGGGGTTGGATGTGGCTAGAATTCAGTAGATTCATCTGTAGCCAGGACTCTTCTATTGAGGAGCTAGATTTAGAGGTGGAAGAGGGACCTCAGAGATGATTAATTCCCCAACACCTTCTGATTTTTACTGATGAGGAAACTGAGGCCCAGAGAGGTTCTCAGACTCCAAATCTGTGCTCTTTTCAACCCAACAGGGTCATAGAAATAATGGTCTAGTTAGATATCATCGCCTGATTTTCCATATGTCATAGTCTGGACTTGAAGCTGAAAAAAATATTAGCATTTGCAGAAAGATTTGACTTAGAATAAAAATTGCTGATTGTTCTCTGTCCCACAGTCCCGTAGTCCCATTCCTTCCCTCCCCCCCTCCCCTCCACTCTCTGTTTAAGTTAAGAACCACTTCAAAGTGTCGGATGTGTCGGTGCCAGACGCCATGCAGTTATTGTTAAAAGAATTTGGAAATCTAATTGAAAACAAACTTTTTTTTTGTTGAGCAAAGCAGATCAGGTTGAGCTTTTGCTCTGGAGGGAGAATGGGATTCCAAGTTTGTCCTCCACTTGGAGCTGATGTCTACACACTTGTCCTGAGAGATGAATCATCCGTACATTCTCCTACATCTGGTAACTGTTTGCAGAGTTCAGAAATGCAAGCTAAAGAGACAGACCGGGCTTAAAGGGACCGGGTATTTGTAAGGTTCTTCCCAGTCTTGAATTTTTTAAAAAATGGACTGAACCAAAATTGGCCAAATTGGTCAGGAGCTTCCTTCTAGATGCCCCTTCATGGTAAAGCAAATATCAACAGCAACAGAAAACGGGATGACCCCACTAAATTTTTCAGCCCCCCCCCCCCCTTCTCTATTTGGAGGCAGTACTCATCCAGTAAAAGTAAATGTCATTTTTAGGTTTTGAATTCATTTAAACTTTTGTTATAAGTTGAATTAAGACCCTAGGCAGACATTGGTGAGCAAAGAAGTCATGGGACTATAAACATAATTATAAGAACAACAGAAATAATAATAATATTAAGAAATGACCTTTATTCATATGATGCTTAAAAGCTTGCCCAGAGCTTTACATGTGTCTTCTTACAACCCTTTAAAGAGAGGTACTGCACAGATATTATTCACATAGGAATCAGAAATGAAGTGAGTTGCTTTGGATCCCCCAGCCAGGAGCAATTATATATGATTTAGTTTTCCTTGTTAGAGAACATCAACAAACTTCATGGAAGAGTTATTTTATGCCTGTCATTCTCCTTGAGGGCAGGGCTAGTGGTCTTTTTGGACTTTTGTATCTCATAGTTCCCTGGCCAGTGTTGAGCCCAGAGCAAGAGCTAAAGAAATACTTAATGCGAGGAACTCTTATCTTGAAGTGCTGCTTTCTTCCCTAGCAGTTATGTGTCAGAATCCCTCTCAGGTCTGCCTCGTTGGTGTGGGGTACTGGAACTATAAAAGCATATGGCTTACCATCTGCTGTTTATTGTTTCTGTTAGGTTGTGGTTTGTATTCACATACGGTATTTCTTTGGTTTCTGCAGCAACTGAGAATATTATATGCTTGGGGATCAAAAAAATGTAAACTATTTATAAATGGTAAAGTATTCTTGGGGTTGGGAAGTGTTGTTTTTCTCAAATGTGTGTATATTTGGCGGCTTTACGATAATCTCCCTGATGTTGTCTTTGCAGATCATGGCACTGTTGGGGTGAACCAGTCATGTGATGACCTTGTGTAATGAGGAGAGCAAACAGCCTTGGTCATCAAACACTGGGGCTAACTTTGCCCTGCTTGGTGTGTGGGTTGCAAATTAAAGAATATTTATTTGGGCAGGTCAGTCCCCTGACACAGTTCATTCTTGCCCAGTCTTCAGAGGATATCATCACAATTCTTAGTGAGATGGCCCTGTGGAGTTTCTCTGAACAGTTGGAAACTCATTTAAAAAAAACACGGGGCTGACAAATCAGTGCTTGAAACTATATGGAGGAAGCTTTTTTGGGGGAGGGGGGGCGGGATTATATAGTTGTTGGTAATTTGTTTATCTATTGGGAACAGCTTTTGGTCTTTTTCACTTCCCTATATATCTTGAATGAATGGGAAAAAAAAAAAACATTCAGTGCTTATTGTATACCTTTAATTGGATGTAAAGGATTTTTTTTTTGTTTCCTGCTCATCAGTTTCTTTTTCTAGTTATATTGATTTTTGTTCATTCCCCATGGAATTTTGGAGCCACCAAAAAACTTGAGGGCATCTAATTCAGTCCCTTAACTTGATGGAAAAATAAGGCTTAGAGAATTGAGGTCTGGTGGAGCTGGGATTAGGGACTGTGTTGTTAAATGCTCTTTTCTTCCATGGGCTTCCGGTTTCTACCTTTGTATATGATCAAGTTTTGTAAAATAGACTATTATTTGAAATCTTCTGGGCGACCTAATTATACTGAAGTAACAAATCCTTGTGTCAGGCAAATACTTCTCTCCCTCTCCCGTTATCTCTTTTCAGTCTTGATTTTTATACATTGGAAGTGCTTAAAGTGAGCTTTTTGGAGCTTATAGCATGCGCAGTGGAGAGAATGTTGGATTTGGAGTTGGGAGACGTTGGGTTCTAATCCCAGCCCTGCACTTTGCCGCCTGAATGACCGTCAGTAAGTTGCCTTCTTTGGGCCTCAGTTTCGTATTTTCTAAAAGTATTCGATTTACTTGAGTTTAGCTCTAAAATCAGGATCCCGTGATGGCAAGACTAGGGTTTTATCCACCTGGACCTGCCGCTGAATTGTATGTCCTTGGGCAAGTGATTTCATCGAGATTCAAATGAGATTTGGCTCCCTGACCCGAATTCTCCCCTCGCTCCTGTCTTCTGCCTTCACACTTAGTTCTTGTATTTAGGGATGTAGCTCAGTCCCCATTTTGGATGCTTTTGTGTGAGCTTTCTTTACCCCTTGCTTTTCAGTCCTATCTTACTCTCCATGACCCTATTTGAGGTTTTCTTGGCAAAGATACTGGGGTGGTTTGCCATTTCCTTCTCCAGCTCATTATACAGATGAGGAAACTGAGGCAAACAGAGTTAAGTGACTTGTCCAGGGTCACAAAGCTAGTAAATGTCTGAAGACAAACTTGAGCTCAGGAATACGAGTCTTCCTGTTTCCAGGCCCAGTACTGTATCCACTGTGTTACCTGCCTGCCCATGTGGGCCTTTTTATACATACATGTGAGTGGAGTTTCCTTATGGAGACAGTCTGTGTTAGCATCTCCCCACACCCCAGTATTGTTGGCCTCTTTCTTCCCTGTAAGACATTTGAGGTAGCCCCATGGTCAAGGGCTTTTTGGCCTGCTTTTGGCTGTCCTTGGCATGAGGGACTAGAGAGTGCTTCATTCTTCAGAGTTGCATTTGGCAAGTGAGCCTTCTCTGCCCTCCCCAGCCGTTGACACAGGCACTCTGCCTCTGCTTATGTCCAAAGGAGGGGGTCACTTTTTACTGAGGGAGGCTCGGGTTTAAGTTTGTCTAGACATTTTTCCCCTCGGAGGTTGAGATGCTAAGCCATCGCCTGATGGGAGTTTCTGGTTGGTTGGTGCTCTTAATTGTTTTTCTTTACACCTCAGCAGAGTAACTTTTTCATCCCTTTCTGTAGTCTTACAAAAGGGCATATTTGCCCTAAGGCAGGTCCCCCCAAAACTCCTAAGGACTGGACTCAAAATTTGATCAGTATAGGGAACTCCCAGAGGAGCAAACCCATCTGAGTGGGTTGCAGATTGTCACCTCTGCAAATTTCTGGTCTTACACAGTTGGCTAGAATTAAGTGACTTGTCGAGAGTCATGCCAACCCAGTTCTTCCTTGGCTCCAAGACATCACTCTACCCACTTTGCCAAATTGCTCTATATGTGGAGTTTTGTTGATAAAGCTCCCTAAATCCTAAAGCTCAGGTTAACCTGCTACCTGCATTTCCCAGTGGAAATTCTCTCATCTCCCGTCTCCATTGTGTGTCAGAGTCCTAGAATTCTGGAATATGTCTCTAGGTCTTCCTCAGTCTATTGAGGTGTGTAGTAATCCTACTCATACTTCTTCCTTTTTCAGTTTCATGAAGACAGTGTGTCTTCCCTGAGGCTCACAGAGCTACTTTCTTGGATTTTTAGGGATTAAGCATTTAATAATTTAAGACCCCTCTAGCACCAAATGTTGCGGAGCTGAGACAATTTAAGCCTGGGGTGGGGTGTGTGACTGTTTGTGTGACTGTCTGTGTTCAGCCGTTTTGTGGCCTCCGCAGGCATTGTTCACTCAACAGCATGCTCATAAAATTTCTTGGCCATTGGTGGAAAACTTTTTAATCTGGGTGTGGGAAAACTGCAACAGGTCTATATGTTCAGTGTTGGTTCTGGGTTTCCAATTATGTGTAGCTTTTCCCTTAGAAAGGCTTAGGACTATTCTAAAAGGTTTGTGTGGAGGGCTGGAGTTGAAATTAACGATGTCTATTTCAGAGGTGATATTGACTTTGAAGAAGCTTTCCCCTCCCACTTGCCACTCCCTCCATAGCTTCAGAATGCTAGCAGCTGGTAGGAATCAGGTCAGATTAGTGTGGGATAGAACCCTTCACAAACTGCTCCCAGCAAATGGAAATTATTTTAAAACAAATTGATGTGGTTTTTTTTTTTCTTCCCATCAAACCTAGTTGGAGGGTAAACAAGGCTGGATTCTGTGTGCCGCTTCCCCTGTACTCAAGACTTAATGAGAGTGTGGCTTCAACATACTGAGCAAAACCTCTTAGTGAATTATGATTATGCTTAAAGCAAAAGCAGTTAAACTAACTTCAACATTCATTCAACAAACCCCCTAACTCTGTCAGTCACTGCTAGGTATCTGGGATACAGCTTCAAAACAGCCCCCAAAACATTGTTTACTTTGCCTCTTGACAGATAAAAGCTTTCACTGTTCTTACAAATGAGCTAAGTATAGTGAAAGGTCTGTCTTATACTTTCTGTTTTATCCCCAGCGATATGCACAGTGCCCAGCATATAGTAGGTGCTTAATAAAAGCTTGCTGACTGAATGACTTACCTTTGTGACCTTGGGAAAGTTATATTTTGGAAACGATATTTCCCTCTGTGTAAAATAAGGGGAGTTGGGAGGCGGTTGGATCTCTAAGGATCCATCTGGCTCTAACTCTCAACTTTGCCTAAGAGATTGATGAAATTAATTGAGAATAATTTGGTATGGTAGGGGTTAAAATACCATGTCACTGTCTGTAACTGAATACAGGCTTTATTTTTCTTTTGCTTCTTGGGAATATATATTAGTTATATATGTAATTATATGCATATATAATTATAAAGTTATTATAAAAGTTAATATATTAAAATCATGTATGATATAATTACATATTACATATACTGCACATTTGACTTGTTAGTTTTAAGGTAATGTTGGCTAGTCCGTATCCCCCTGCCCCCAATCACTTTCTTTGCTTTCTCCTCCCTTCCTTCCCCCTCCATTACTTGCTAGGACAATTCAAGCTTTATCCTAGCCTCCCTGAAAGGTGAAACAAAGCTTTTAATGTTCTGATTGTATATTAATGAACAACCAGGCCAAGGGGCAGCTGCCAAAAAGCAGCAAAGTGAGAGAGCCACCAATATCAGCGTGAACTTTGCACTCTGGAAGTGTGAAACGATGTTGGGTGAAAAGAGTTTATTGCACAAGTAAAGCCCTGGAATTTCTTTGATGCTTGAATCCCAGGCCTAGTGGAGGAATAAAAATCCATTGACTGATGATTAGAATCTTGGACTTTCCAATTAACCACATCCCTACTGGAAAGGGTACAGACCTGCCGTATAATGCCTGCCCGGCATCCAGCTGGTGCATGGCTCTTTGTATGGAGCAAACACCCTTTCTTTAGTTTACCAGCTGGTCTGGAGAGCAACGCTGTACCTGGGGAGCATGAGAATTTAGCCTGAGCGTCTGGTTTTGATCACCTTTAGCAACTTGTAATGAAAAACTGAAGTGTGCAAGCTGCCTCCTTTCCCTTCTCTGCCCTTTTCTCCTTCTTGGGTCTTTTCTCAAATCTTAACTTTTCCAAACTCTTCCTGGCAGAGCTAAACAGATGGGGTTGGTGCCACTTTTGTTGTTTTACATGACTGCCTTTTAAAAGGAAAAAAAAAACACTTATAATAAGGATTACCTGCATCATTCTGTAGAAAGAGTATACCAAATTTGGGGTCAGAGGACCTGGGTTTGAATCGGATAATTAATTTAGAGATGAAATAGAATCTTCCAGATCATTCAGTCTGATCCTCTTATTTTCTAGTTGAGGATCCTGAGGCCACGGATCCTGTTGTGAGATCCTGGGCAATTCACTTAACTGCTTTATGATTTGGTTTCCTTATCTGTAATAGGAAGATTATAATACTTGCACCACCTACCTCAAGAGACAGGAACAAATGAGATATTGTATTAAAAAATATTTTTAAAAACTTCCTAGTTCTATCTTACATAATTTAAGCTAGCCATTTACCTAGCGCTTTAGGAGTTACAAAGCACTTTATAAATATTCTCTCGCTTGTCATCATTGATAGCGAGGTTTGAATGGAAAAGAAATCATGAGGTCATATGGAATGGGAATCTTAAAGGTCACTTTGACTAACCCTTTCATTTTTTTCAGATGAAGGACCTGAGGCTCAGGGAGGCTTAGTTAGTGATTTGTCCGAGGTTACCTGAATAATAAACAGGAGAATAAGGACTTAAATCCAGATCCTTTCTAAATGTCCTATTCTTTCATTTATACTAATTCTTTCTGTAGGTTTTTGAAAAGAGTTGGGAAAGTATACAAGCCAGCACTGATGAGGGCTTTTTACTAATAAGTGGGAACTGGACGAATTCAGTTATGTATCTTTTCTAGTATGAGAAGCAGCATGGCCTAGAGGATAGAGACTTTGGAGCCAGGAAGACCTGGGTTCAGATTCTGACTATGACACATAATAGCCGTATGACCCTGGGAAATCCATGCACCCTAAGTTGCAAAGAAGATACCAGTGTACGTTGGTGGAAGGAATTTCCTGAACTGGGCTTTCCATATATCAATAAAACTATGAGTAAAGTCTCAGATCCTCAAATCCCCCCGAGCATCTAGCTGGTAAACCCTGCCCTTAATAAGCATTTGAATGAATGGAGTTCTTTTCCTTTATATCAGAACCAGTGAGTTTACCAGGAAGGCAGAAACACCTCTCTTATCTTTATTCTCAGACCCCCCAAAGGAAAGAAAGTCTTGAGTTGACTGAATATCCGTTGTGGTTCATAGCCTCCATAGCTTTCTTGTTAACTTTTATGACCCAGTGTTCACTGTTAGTAGGGAAATAACAAAATCTGCCGTGGTGTAGCCTGGGCAGCTCCCAGTATTGGAGTATTTATAGTTTTGGGTCTGTTGTTTTAGCAGGTCCCTAAGTTTTCTTTGCTCTAGGGCTAGCCTGCTGTTGGCTGTTTCTGCTCTGGGGCCATAAATTAGACAGAAATTCTCTTCTTGGATCCTCTAAGCCTGGACAGGGTCATTGCTCTGGACAGGTTTACAACAGGGAGGTGTGAAGAGCCTGTTGTCTGCGTGAGCCTTGCAGAACTGGAAGAAAAGAAGGGGGGAGGGGAGACCATTGAACTTGAGCCACTGGAGGGGTCTGCTGAGATATCTAATTAAAAATTACCAGGAGGTTCTTAATGGAAAGAGAAGTCGGGGAGGTGGTGGGTCCAAAGCTTGGAGAATGGATTTGCCCATTTGATTTAAAATAAGAGAACTCTGTAGCTCAGTGGGTCTTCTGAAGTCCTTTTTTGTTACCCCATGAATAATTTAGCATTAACTTAGTGCTTCATGCACTCCCCCCCCAAAAAAAATTGACATCAAACTAAAAAAGAACCCCCATCTCAGTCTTTCTGTTGACAAAAGAATTCATTTGGTGGGTTGGAATTCAGTTTGGAAGTTTTAAGAAAAATGGAAATGGAACCATCCACTGTCAACTCTTTTACTATCTGCCTGCAGATTCTCACCACAGTAAGGCTCTTCCTCTAGTGGAATTATTTTAAAAATCATTTTATTGATGAAGTTTTACTTTTTATAATATTACTTCAGAATGATTCTCCCTTTCTTACCCACACCACACCCCCCAATTAATTCACCTTTGTTACAAACAAGTACAGCTAACCAAGACGACTCTCAGTATATTAGCTATGTCTGACATTGTATGCTACACTGAGAAACTGTAGCCCACCACTTCTAAATGTAAAAATAATTTTTTTTAAAAAGGGAGGCGTGTTTCACTGTCACGTCTTTTGGCCCCTGTATTGACCAGAGTCCTGCTTTCATGGTTTTCCTAAGTAATTTTTGCAGTCATTATGTGAATCTTTCTCTTGGATCTGCTTATTTGAGTGCACTTTGGGTCTTCAGGTTTTTCTGAATTCTTCTTATCTTATGGTGTTATCGTAGTCATAGTCCATGAAGTGCAGATTTTTCCTTGTATGGCCACACCTGAGTTCTCTTTCCCAATTCTGATCTATCACTTCTTTTTAAAGAGCAATTTTTTTAAAGTTAGTTACCTGGAAGCACTCAAGACCTGCCTAGTGTGTCACACACAGATTTTTCAGAAATCTCCCTTGTGGATCTAAACAGATGGGGTTGGCTCCACACCTGTTATTTCACCTGACTGATTAAAAAAAAAAGGCTTCTAATAAGGGTGACCTGTTTCTAGGAAGTGGCATGGGACTGTGTAAAGGAAGGAACTTCCTTTACCTGGATGAGGAGGTCATAGTCCTGCTGTGTTCTGCTTAGGTCAGATTATATCTGGATCCTTAGTCTCTCAATAGGGGTTTTGGAGTCAGGTTTGAATAGTTAAATTATATATGTAGAGGTGGGGAAAAAAACCCCCAAAACTTCCATATCATTAAGTCCAGCCTCTTAATTTATAGTTGAGAGGAAATTTGAATGACCCATCATATAACACAATTCATTTTTAATCTGAAAGCACTATTCTCACATGTATAATGAATTTTTAATCGGATGGATAAATAAATGAATGAATAAATTGTTTATTAGGTTTCCAGCCTAAGCTCTACCAGTGTTGGGATTAACTTTATTTAGAAATGTATTTTTTTGGGGGGGGGTGGATGCTTCTTTGGAGTGAATTAATTGCTTAAAAAAAAGGAAAATGAAAGCATTTCTTTTCTTCTTCTTCCACCTTGGATATGGCATCCAAGAAGGTGAATGCAGTTTTAGGTTTCATTAAGAGAGTAGGTCATGGATTAGGGAGGTCATAGTCCTGCTGTACTCTGTTCAGGTTAGACAGTATCTGGGTCCCTAGTCTCAATTTTGGATGGTCCACATTTTAGGAAGGATATTTACAAGTTGGAGGGTGTCCAGAGGATGTCCATCCAGGATGGTTGAGAGCCTCAAGATTACCTCGTGAAAATGGAAAGAAGAGGGTCTGTTTGTTCTGGGGAAGATTTGGGGGAGATGTGAGACCCTCAGATATGAGTATTCATGGAAGAGGAATTGGACCTGTTCTTGGCCTCAGACTTCAGAACTGGGAATAGTTTGTGGGGCTGGAAGGAGCCGAAAAGGAAATTTGGACTTGATGAAATACTTCCTAGATAGAGGAAGTGGATCCCCCCCCTCGCTCAGGTGTCCCGACAGTCCAAGGCTGGGTGACCCCTAGTTGCCTGTGTTGGAGACAGGCACCGCCCCTCAGTCGGGTGTGGGTCGGGCTTGGTGCCCCCCGGAGCTTTGGTAGATCCTAGTCCTGGCTGTGTTGGGAGTTGGCGAGTTAACTTTTTCACTAGAAGTTGGCAGAGGTTGGCCATAAAAATGTAGGCAGATAATAGAGGTGATAGGATCATCCTTGAGGTGTACAATGGTTAATGTGTAACCCGGTTAATAAGGCTGATGGGGACATTTTATGTGTTCTCCCAGCTATTGAGGTTCATAAATATATGCGGTTTATTGTCTGTTTATAATAAATCGACAGCTTTTTAGCCTACATGCAGACCTGAGGGCTTGGCTTCCCTTCTGTTTGCACATTGTATCTGGTCTTGTCCCATGCTTTCTGATGTTGGGAACAAACCTGAAAAACCCTTGGAAAGTTTGTGGCGTATTTCTTTTTCTCTCCTTCCCATATTGTTTTGAACTTTAAACTCTCATCGTGGACCATGAAGTCCATGAAGGTGGCTGCCTTTGGGGAGAAGGGACCAATTCTGGGTTTGTTGGATCATGGAGTTAGAGCTGGAAGGTATTTTGTAGAAGTCGTCTTGAGGAAGGTGTGGAAGATGAAGCCGAGGGTCACACAACTACTAAGTATCTGAGGCAGGACTTGAAGTGATTTCTTCCTGACTCCAAGCACTCTAGCCACCACCATTCCTCATCAGTATTGTTTGAGGGGAAGCTATTCTGGAGTGGGGTAGATAGTAGATAAGCTTCCTTTCCTCTTTGGGCAGGTACTAATGATGATTTCAGACTGATTCCCTAATAAGAGGACCAGCCGGGCAATGTCCGACAGGCTGGGGAATTCCCCATAAAGATTTTGGGAAATGATCAGTGTTTGCTTCCCTAGGCTAACCTTGATGGAGGCATTCCCTGTGCTCTCTACTCCTGTGGCCTGTGAAGGAGGGCTGCTGCTTTCCGGAAGATTGTGCGGTGGTAACTTCAGAATCTCTCCTTGTTATTCCCAAGTTTTAAAGCTAACACTCACTTAATTCAATTTGACCTAAACGCTTCCAAACTTATTTGTATTCAGGGTTCCTAGAATCATAAATTTAGAACTGGAAAGGACCCTAGAAGACGGGAAAAATAAAACCAGACTAACCAAAAAATGAAAAAAAAATCTACATGCAGTGTTCTACTAGCTCCAAAAAGAAGGAGGGGGAGAAAGGGAAGCAGGTGCTTTCCAAAAAAATCTCTTTAGTGTCCTAATTTTTTAGAGGGTTACACATCTTTCCTAAGGCTGAGTAGGTGGTCAGAGTTGGGATTTGAACTCAGGTCCTCAGAATCTAACATTAGGACTCCCTGTTGAAACTGTATCATCCTCAATGGTTAAAATTTCCTCTTAGTCTCCTAGGCTGATTCTTTTCCAGTATAGTCAATGAATATGATTCTCTTTTTTTAAGTCTTGACACCCCACTAGCTCCCCTCACTGGCCCACTTCCAATGTACACCACACTGTGTTCATTTCATTTAGGAGACTGTGATGATTCAGAATCTCAGGCTCAAACTGAAAGATACCTGTACCCCCTGATTTATCAAGTGACTTTCTGTAGGATTCATAGCCAAGTATGGCAGAGCTAGTCTAGAAGCCAGGGCATAAATATAGTCCCATGTAGTCCTCTCCTCCCTTTCCCTCACTAGTCTAAGGGCTCTGTTAGTATTAAGAGTAGGGGTCTTCTTGTACAAAATGACTGATATGGAAGTGTTTTACATGATTGCACATGTATAAACTATATCAAATTGCTTACCATCTCAGGGAGGGGGAAGAGAAGGTAGAGTGAGGGAGGGATGGAATTTGGAACTCAAACCTTTTTTTAAAAAATCTTTTAAAAACTGTTTTAACATGTAATTGGGGAAAATATATTAAAAAAAGGGTAGGGGTCTGTTTTGTTTCAGTTTTATCTCTGTAGCCCTTTTCTCTGGCTCTGGTGCTGGCATATATAGTAGGAGTTTATTAAATGTGTATTGATTTGTTTGATTGATTAGATGGTTTCTCAGGTCCTCTCCAGGTCTGGAGCTAGGATCTGAAGACAAAATGATGTGCATTGGGTAGGGTCATGCAACATTATACTCGGTACATTTGGCAGACTCTGTTTGGGAGGGGGAGGAAGGCCAGTGCCTACAGCCTGGTGAATAAGGGGTGCACATCAGCTCCGTATTTGGGTAGTCAGTTGTGCGTTCCTTTGGTTATCCCTTCCTCTTGGGTATCACTTGCCTCTACTAATCCCATCATGAGTAAGTCACACATACACATTGAAATATTTGGGCACTGTGCCTAGGTTTAGGTTACTGCAAGACTTAAAAAGTTTGAAAAAAAAATTGTTTTGTAGTGCAGAAAATGGATATACAGTAGAATTGAAGAAGCATCTTTGTTTCTCCTCTTGTTTATGGTTGGGAGCTATGAGATTTAATATTGCCAACTGTGAAGTCCCTTGAGGCCCTGGGGATTATTGATGACATAGGTCAGGAGGCTCCTCCCTCCATCAACCACCTTCTTCATGAGGTAGAAAGGAAAAAAAAAGAGAAATTCTAGCTGCAATGGGGAATATCTATTTCTCTCCTTTGTAGTGGTGAATTATTTGAATGGGTGAATTGAAAAAAACTGCCTGGTTTATGCAACCCTCTGTACACATAGCCTTGGACAAATATTGACACCAGAGATCAGGGCAGGCCTGCCGTTTCTCTGATGCCCCTGGGAAGAAAAGCTCTTTGCAGTGGCCCTCACGACCTTTTGAAACACCCTAACAAGTTTGTGCAGGTGATTTTTTTTGTACAGTAATTCCTAGGGGAAGGGAGGGGAGTTGATGCTACATTAGTGTGGTTGTGTTTAAACTAAACTGAATGAATCTTCCACGTCATTGCTACCTCCTCCTCTCCCTCTCCTTTCTGCATCCCTTTTATGGGTAATGGTTGTGTTTGAGCCCGCTGTGGAAAAAGCAAACGGAGGTGCCCTCAGTTTGATTTTGCCAAATTGTGCCTGTGTGATGGGGTTTGAAATCGATGTCACTTTTGTGATGCTAAGGCCTGTTTCAGGACCTGTGGCAGGTGAGGAAAGAAGGGAGAGAGATCAGAGGCAAAGTGTAGTGAAAACACTAGTAATTCAGCCTTTTACTACTTGTCTACAGTAGTCAGATTGACCCCAAGCCAGTGCGGTGTCCATTTATCTCCTCTGTCTTCCCCTCTTTCTCCAACTTAGATCCTTGGGGACTGGGTTCAGAACGCTCTGAATGTCACCATTGGAAGGGACTTCAGAGATCATCCAGTCCAGTTCTCCCATTTTATAGATGAGACTGGAGACCGAGAAAGCTCAAGTTCACCCAAAGGAGTAAGCCCATCAGCTGCTTTAGAACAAAGTCTGAATCCTCTTTCCCATGAATCTTTCAAGGACTTGAAGACAGCTAGAACCTCTCTCTGCTTTAGTCTCATTATTCCTAGGTTCAAACCCTTTATCCAGGTTTCCCTGCTGGGTGCTCTCTAGAGCACCCTCCTATCAATATCTTCCTAAAATATGGCACCTACCTGGAACTGGACACAGTATGTAAGGTGGGCTGTGGCCATGGCAGCTGATAGCAGTCCCGTCACTTTCTGCATCCTGGAAACTCTGCCCCTCTCTCTCCTAATGCAGCCCAAGAGCACCCACGTGGCTTCCCCTAAAAGTTAGGGAGGTTTATGTTAGTTTTGCTGGACCCACTGGAGATGATTCTTTTATGCCCTTGGTGGTGCATGGGTAGCGTGCCGGACTTGGACTCAGAAAGATCCAAATTTGAGCCCTTTCTCTGATATTTCTTAGCAAAGTGACTTAAACTCCTGTCTGCGTCAGGTTCCTTAACTATAAAACACCATGAATGTCTGTTATTCAGTTCGATTTTAAGTGAAGAGAATTATAGCAGTCTTCAGCTAATTCTCTACTTCTTCCCCCAAGTCCCAGGGCTTGGTTATACTGCGGGGTATGAGGCAGTTAGAAGGCTAGAGCCCGTTCAGAGGTCCTTCTACAACTCATACATTTTGGCATATAAAGTAGAAGAAAAGAGATTGGAGCTTCTACCGTGGCCTGGAGTGCCCCGTCTCTGTGTAATATGAGGTGGCCTCTTGCTGATTTGGCTGAGATAGACTTGGTGGGGGCATGACAAGCTGAGCTGTACCCAAGATCTCTAGGAACTTCTCGCTTAATTTCATCGTTCGAGAAGAAGGCTCGCTGTGCTGATGCAGGTGGCCTTCCTCTCCCGCCCAGGCTGACCCAGAGCTGGAGTTCCTGAGCCCACCCATCCCCCTTCCTCAATTGCTCTGCAGCATTACTGATATCTTACTGATATTCTCTCCTCCTGGCAGACTCCTTTGCCTGCCTCTCCTTTTCTCCCTTTCCTAGATTTCTTGTCTTCTTTCTACCTCTTAAGGTAGATGTCCCCCAGTGTCCCGTCCTTGGCCATCTCCCCCATCTTGCCCTCGTTGATCTCTGTTCCCATGGCTTGTTATCAACTGTGCAGATAATTCATTTTCCAGCTTATTTTTGGTGGGTGTAAACACCAAATAAGATGGACATTTGCATATAACATAGATATTCTAGCACTTGAGCATCGTGCTTGGCAAACAGTAGGCACTTCATAAATGCTAGATCAATGACATACAGGAGAAACTGAGGATTGCACTGGAAACTTCGGCTCTCTTATATACAACTTGTTTTTCTTTTAAAATATGTAAAAAATTCAACCTGTAGCTTGTCTGTGCTTTTTCTGGCCTGCCTTCTGTTCCCATCTGTGAGTTTTTTTTTTAAATACATCTGTGAGTTTTCAAAAACAGATGCCTCAGTGACCCTTGCATTTTTTTTTTCTGCTACCCTATACTTCTCCCTTTCACCTGCCCACGGGGTGGGGGGGGGGGAGGGAAAAACAAAGCCCTTGGGACAAATATGCAGAGCTAAGGGAAACAATTTACCAAATCTCTTAATTACACTTATTTCCTGCTTGCTAGTATCACCTGGATGTCTCAAATTCACCATATCCAAAACTTTTCTGATTAGGTGCTCTATCCATTACCTGCTTCACCCCCACTTCTCTTTCTTCCTTGATTCCAGCCTAATGTGGAATGTGGGCCCTTCTGTAGACACCCCTCCTTTCTTCTGTCCCTCCAATAGAATTGAGTTGGCAGGACTGTCCAGTTCTGGCTCATTTCCTTGCCTGGCCCATGTTTTGCCCAATTCTTGCCTATTTCCAGAACGAGGGTGGGACAGAAGTATTTATGGATAAGAAAGAAATTTCAATTATCAGTTGAATTTCCCAAAGGTCACATCAGCCTTTTTTGGTTATTTTGTCCTTCAGAGGCTCTGGGCTGGTCAATGGGATTGTAAACAGAGTAATTATAATTGGGACTTGGGTTTTGGACTGTGATTTTTGGTGACCTTTGTCAGTTCCTGTTCAGTTAAAAACACATATGAATCCCAGGCGTTAAATACTCATTTTTTTGGGTTTAGATAACACATTTTAGCGAGTAAAATGTTCCAACTAGACTTAACCCTGTAGGAAAGAGTAAGTGAGCAGGAATTTCAAGTGGTTAAGAGACAGGAAGTTGCATTTTTTTTTTTTTAAAAAAACATTGTGTAATCCACTGGGTCTTGTTGGGTCTATGTGAATCACTTGGAGGAGGGAGGTCATTTTTCTTTAGATTTTGGTGAGCAATCATAACAGGGACAAAAGGAATTCTAATAAGTCCAGTAATCAACCATCAGTAGAATGCCAGCTCTGGGCCACTGGGGATACGGAGACAAAAAATGGGAGATGGTTCCCTGCCTTCAAATGTACTGATTATGATGATGATGATAACGATACCTGGCGTGATCAGTGCCATGAGGTAGTTCGTTGTCTCTGACATACACTTGGCTGTGTGACCTTGTGTTTAATGTGAACCTTTTACTGCTCCAAGTAACCAGAGGTGTCAAATTCTACCAGATTAAAAAGTAATTGGGAAATGTTTAACAAAGTAAATAAAAAATACCATTCATTTAGATAATATTAATTTGCATATTTTTTTAAAGTCAATATGTAGCTAGCAGGGATCCATTTCTATTTGATTTTGATGTTTCTGCTCTAGTCCAGAGTATTGAATCACCTCCTTCCCCCTCCCCCAAAAAGAGAAAGAAAGAACAGCAGCGAACGTGATTATAACTGACGTGAGGCTTCAAGGTTTGCTGTATGTTTTTCATACATTATTTCATTTGTGAGCACATCTCCTCCTGTAAGATACTGCAGTTATTATAAAGACTGTCTCTGCCTTCAAGGAGCTTACAGTCTAATGGGAAGATAAAGAAATAGAGACTCAGAAAGGAGAAGTTATAATTCCTATTTTACTAAGCAGTGAACATTGATAGACCCGTATTATGTGCTAGACACTGTATCCAAGACTATCTCTGCCTTCAAGGATCTTACAGTCTAATGGGAAGATAAAGAAATAGAAACTCATAAGCTGCACACACAGGTTTTGAAGCCCAATTTTTCTGACTCCATGTCCACTGCTCCATCCCATTCATCTGGTTTTCCTATGGAAATCAGCAAATATTTAATCTTTTTAATTTTGTAAACTGTACAGAATTCTTTGAAACTGTACTTTTCCTCTGGATTATAACAGAAGGGGTTCATTTTTTTTCCTTTGTCTTTGTAGCCCTGTCACCTGGCACATATTAGGTGTTCGAATTGAATTGTCCATACATAGTAAATGCTGAAAATATACTATAAATTAGTGTTCTTAACCTGGGTCTTATACATTTGTTTTAAAAATATTTTAATAACTGTACTTTAATATAATTGGTTTCTTTTGTCATTTCTTGTGGGTAAAAACATCGTTCAGAGAAGGCAGTTAATACAATTGTCCTGTTCTGAGGATTCACCACACTGTGCCCCAGGGTGTTCATGACACATAAAAAAGTGAAGAACCTTTACTTTAAATGTGGAGTCAAGACCTTATCCAAACAATTTCAACAACTCTGACTTGAACAAATAAACAAAAAAAACCTCCTAGGCCCCTTTAACACTGGGGAATGGGTGTCTTCTGAGTTAGCTGAGAGATTTTTCTTCGTTTTTCCGTTGGCTTCTGAAGCATTTCATGAGCGTTTTCACATATAAAGTTTCGGAAACCTAGTTATTTCATATATAAAGTTTCAGAAACCTAATGGAAAAGTTGACAGCATGAGATCCCTAGTCGATAAGTGGACTTGGCTGTGCTGGCCAGGATGGTGACCTTTTCAATCTGGATTTGTGTTTTATCCCCAGTGTACAGTTATGGGTGTAACTCACTTGACAGAAGAGCTGTGTTCCTGAAAAGTTATGGCCAAATTCAATTTCGGTAAATTGGATATCGTCCTCTCTTTTCCTCTCCCGTTGACTTTATGATTTCAAAGGGTCTTCATCTTTATTTCTGAGTAGCCTTCATCTTTAAGTTTCTGGGGCTTAAACTGGGGGAGCCAACCAGAATCACTTTGTCAGGTATTTAATGACTTTTAGAGGAATCCACAAACATAGACCTTAGTCTTTCTGTGATGTAAATCAGTCAGTTTAAAAAATATATCTGTTTTCATCAGGGTTGTCTTAGACTAGTATGTTTGTCTGTATCTTGGTAAAGAAAGGTGGAAATGGGCCCCTGTAGAAGATTTGGTTTAAAGTGGTTTAGTTTACCAAGCACCTTGGGTGACTTTTAATGACTCATTGTGAAGCCAAATGAACTAGACGTCTCAAATGGACATTGTGGGATCGTGTATTCAGAGCTAGAAAAAGGTCCTTAGAGGTTACATGGTCCAACCTCCTCATTTTATTTATCTATAAAATAGATAAAACAAATAATAAATTAAAAAGGATAAATATAAGGTAAAATGAGATCCAAAACTATTGTTAAATGACCTGTCCAGGATCACACAAGCAGTAAATGGCAGATCCGAGATCACGCCCATTTCTCTGACATTACATCCAGTGTTTCCTCCATTTAGATGGACTGCTATTTTTAAAGTTCTTGGCCACAGTGTTGGGCACATAGTAAATGCTTCATAAATGTTTGTTTCCTAGCTCCCCCTAAGTTGATGCAAGTTGAATAGCAAGAAAAGTAGTTTCAAGGCAAAGGGCACTTGAATGCCGGTCGTGGATGTTGTCTTCATAATAACCATTACGGGGAGGATCTGTAGCTTTGTCTGGAAGAGGGGATGTTGGAGCTCAGCCAGTCCAGCTTCCCCAGTTTACAGATGTGGCCACCACATCTCTCTCATGAGGCGGAAGGCATGTACCCCGTCGCACTAGTCTTTTCTAGTCATGGTTGGTAACCTCATTGACCAGCATTAGCAAGTCTTTCATAGTTTTTTCCCCTTACATTATTGTGATCAAGATGTACATCCATTTGTCCCTTTTGTTTTTTCTTCCAGAAGCTTCCGTTGATGTGGAGAAGAGCCTTTTTATTTTTCAGATGGACTTTTTAGTTGGGCCCTGAAAGCCTTAATTTGGAAGCTCTGGCAATACTCCCATTTCTTCTGCTTTAATTAGGTAGTCAAGGGGAACTAGAAACCTACCTTAATCAAGGCTAAAAAGCTTTCACACCTGGGTGTTCTGTTCCTTAATATCATGACGTGTGGCCTCGAGTGAGTCTCTGAGCCTCGGTTTCCTGGACTCCAGAAGTACAGAGAGGGGGATGTTTGTTTGTGGGTGACCTCCCAGCCCCCTTGCAGCAGTGATTCCAGATGGAAGGTTGTGAAGGCTTCCTCAGAACTGCCCTTCCGGAAGTTGGGAGGATTAAGGTTTGAAAAGGGCTTTAGTAAATGAGTATCATTTGATAAGATGCATTTCGCAAGCCAGAGGTGGTTTCACAGGTGGCTAGCCTACCTGAGTGAGCACCTGCGAATGGTTTGGGAGGGAGGGAGGCGATCAAGGAAGCTGTGTGACCCGAGGAGACCTTGGCAAACTTGAAGGCTGGCTTACTGTGGAGAGTGTCTCAGGTTTGCAATGCCATTCACTGCCTGGCTGGTTTTCCCCTCTCCAGAGTGTGGGTGATAGCTTTTTGTCCCTCTTCCCAGTAGCCCTAAGTAAAAAGGGGGTGAGGGAGGTGGGGAGGATTGTGTACCAGTCAAAAGCTTCAAAAGAATGAATGATGAGGGCTTTCAGAGGGAGGGGGGACTGGTGCCCTGGGGGTCCTGGCCTGACCTGGGCAAAGAGATCAGTGGGGAGAGTTTCGTCTTTCATTTTCTCTTCTAACCCACTTTCCCTGTGGTTGCTGGGCCAATCCATGGAGGTGCCCTGGATTTCTTGTGTGCCACTGGCTGCACCTGATTGAGGAATGGCGATTTTTCATGGAGTTTGAAAGTACCAGAATGGTAAATGCTGTTGTCTTTGGCTAACAGCATGGTTTGATTTCTCTCAAAGTGGTCAGAGAACTAGGGGTAATCCGATGGATAATCTGAATATAAACTGCATGCTGTGTAAGAGTAGGATTGGAACATTTATTAAGCATGGGGCAGGGTATGTAGTGGCAAAAGCAAGATGTTACTCAGCTCCAGAAAGTACGTACTTCTTCCTTGATACTCTGGGCTTGATTTATCCTTTCCTGTAGTGTGGAGGAGCAGGAAAGGACACAGATTTTGGAGTGAGATGAGGATCTGGGTTCAAATTCAGCCTCTACTTATCATCCATATCATCATAATTTCACCACCGTGGGCCTTAGTTTCTCCATCTGTAAATGAGGGAGTTGGACTAGACAGCCTCTCAGGCCTTTGCCAGCCCTAAATCTATGCTTTTGGGACGAGTCAGAAAAGTGTTCCTAATATTATGCCAGCCTGTAAAGGACTGAATGAGTGGGACGATACTACAGATGAGGGGACAGACTCAGAAGGGAAGTTACTTGGCCACCGTCAATCAGCTACATTTAGTTGATTTCCTCACCTGTGGTTATAGGGGTATTAGCACCGTTGTAGCTCTTCAAGGTTTACAAAACACCAGCAAACATTCCCTCCTTGGGTCCTCACGACCACCCTACCAGGGAGGTGCTGATACGATCTCCGTTTGGCTGAAGACAAACATGCTGGTCATTGGATTCAAACTCATGGCTTTCTGACTCCAAACCCAGAGCTCTTCCTTAACACCCCCAGCAGCTGCCATCCTGCTCTTCCATCCAGAGACGCCGGCCTCCTCCGCTGTCCCTCACACAAGATGCTCCATCGCTGGACCAGGAGCAGTTTCACTGGCTGTTCCCCCACGTCCCAAACTCTCTCCGTCTTGCCTCTGCCTCCCTGCTTCCCTTAAGTCTCAGTCCAATCCCAGCTTCTTCACTCCTTCTTAATCTTAATGCTTCTCTCTTTTGGTGATCTCCAGTTTATCTTGTCTGTAGCCTGTTTGTTCATAGTTGTTCACATGTTGTCTCCTTGTGAGCTTTCTGTCGGGGCCACAAAGCCTGAGGCCCTGTGCCCTAAGGTTCTCCTAGTCCTTGGAACTCAGATGCTTCCTGACTCCCAGGTCCTGCGCCTGTAACACTCTGTCATGGTGAATTCAGGAGGAAAAGATGCCCAAATTCACACAGTATTAAGAGAGAGCGTTTATTTACGTGAATGACTGACGGCCAGCTAAGGGTTAAGTGGTTTTCTCCATTTGGCTTGGAAGCTTTTGATGGAAACATTGATTCTAGGGACTCCCTTGATAGGATAATTGCTGAGAATAAATGCTGCACACTATTGATTCAGATTGATTGTGAGTGAACCTTTTGAAACTTGGTCAGGGCCTGCAGTGGCTGTGCAAGTACACTCAAACCACTCATGGCTCCCAGAACTGGGTGATTTTGGGTTCCCAGAGAAGCCGTGTCTAAAAGATGGCTGCAGGATACACAAAACAGTCAAAATGTACTTATTAAGCATCTGTCCTGTGCCAGCCTCGGGGCATACAAAGACAGCGGTAGCACAAATATTATTTTCTTCAGTTTTATCGATGGGGAAACTGAGGCTCAGAAAGTTTAATTAACCTCCCGAGGCCTGCACAGCTGGCTTGGATTTGAAATCAGGTCCTTTCTGATTCCAGCAAATCTGCATTCTTGTCAGTCATCAGACATTTATTAAGCATTTGACTCTGTGTGTCAGGCCCTGAGCTATGCTGTCTCCCCCTCCCAGAGCAGGAGTTCTTAATGTTTTTTATGTCATAGCCCCCTCTGGCAGTCTGGTGAAGCCTATGGGCCCCTTCCGTGAATGTTTTACGTGCATAAGGTAAAATACATCTGATTACAAAGCAGACCAATTCTATTGAAATGCCATTAATAAAATAAATACGTATATATGTATGTGTATCGTGCGCGCGCGCACACACACATGCAAACACACACACACACACACACACACACACACACACTCCAAGTTCAGGGACTCCAGGTTAAGAACCTGTGTTCTAGGGAAATGCTAGGATTTGCTCTTAGGAGAGAATATATAACTCAAATAACACTCATTTTATTCGGTGCAAAGATTTTCTACTCAGGAACCTTCCTTCAGGGTAAATGCCTAACTTTGACGGGTGCAGGCCGGGGCATTGCCTTCCTGCGTGGCTACAGCTGACCTCTCTGGCCCTTTCTTACTCCATTCCCTTATGTGAACTCTGTTCATGGCAGACCTGGGCTCTAGGCAGGCACTCCCTGTGGCAGGTACTGTCTCTATGCCTCCTACTGAAGTCTTTGAGTATCCTAGATCTGGAGATGGTGGGACCTACAGGCCAATCCTCTCATTTTCCACACAAGGTGGCCTCAGATCTCACTTCACTTTTCTCTTTTTTTTTTTTATTCCTCATGATCTTTCCAGTGGAAGGATTGTGGGATTTGGGAGTCAGAAGAGAGGTGGATTCTAGTCACCAAGTCATTTCCCCCTCTGTAAAAATGTTTTTGTGGTGTTTTTTTCAGGACAGTTAGATGGCACATTGCATAGAGCTCTGGGCCTGGAGTCCGGAAAACTCGTCTTCCTGAGTTCAGATTTGTGACCCTGCGCAAGGCAACCCTGTATGCCTGAGTTTCCTCATCTGTAAAATGAACTGGAGAAGGAAATAGCAAACTACTTGAGTATGTTTGCCAAGAAAACCCCAAAGGGGATCATGAAGAGTCAGAAATCAACTGAACAGCCACAAAAATAGGGTTAATGATGCTTTGTTGTTGTAGGGGAAAATGGCATAAAAATATGAACTTCTGTCATTATACATTTTTCTTTATGGCATTTTCTCTCCTGGAATGCCTTTCCCTTTCTAACTTGTTTACACCTGTCTCTAACTAGTGCAGATGCCATTTTTTCTTTTCTTCCAAAGAGGACCTCTCTCCTTGTGGTGATATGAATGGAAAGTTCGTATTGGGGGACCTGGGTTCAGATCCTGGTCATGCCACTTACTCTGGGGGGTTGGCCAACTCCCATCACCTCTCTGGGCCTTAACTTTCTCCTGTATATAATGAGAAGTTTGGAGTGGATGAGCTCTTAATAAGTTTCATAACTTTCTCATCTATAAAATAGGAGGGTTGGACTAGATAAGCTCTTAAGAAATTTCCTGCTTTTCTTCTCTGTAAAATGGGAAGATTGGGCTAGATGAGCTCTTAATAAGTTTCTGTCTCGCTCTAACTCTGTGGATCTTGGCTGAGCAAGTTGAAAAAAAGTACATTTTGTTAGTGTCCACTTCAGGGCAGGGAAGGGTGGTGCTTTCCCAATATTTCCCTGCTATTCCCATGGATCAGGAAGTGAGCTCACCCCTCTTTGTGACTGTGAGCCCCCAGCCCTCTGATTTTTGGATGTCCTGCTGAGGAGGAAGGCCAGGAGTTCTCACTTTATTCTAATTCTCAGCTGCTCCATTCCCCCTCCTCTTCCTTGAATAGCAGCATCATTTCTGGAAGAGAGAAGAAATGTACTAATGTAACGTGATGCTTTCTAGTAATTAATTGCAGGCTCTCTAGAGGCTGGCAATTACTTTGTCAAAACGAGGGAGGAAAATAAATTGAGGGAATGATCGTATCTCCTGTTTCCTACTTTCTTTCCAGGATGAGTTTCTTCTTTTTAGAATGGGGAGCTTGGAATAAGGACTTACTATTAGCTCTGGGGAATTAAGGTAATGAATTGTTTTTCCATGTGCTATAAACATGAAAAAAAAAATCCCTTTGCCACCTTAGCTTCCAAGGCATCTTTAGCAGATAATTTTGGTTTGGAGTCAGGCTCTGGGTTTGAATCCCAGCTCTATTCCCTTAACCTGGGGTAAATCAATCCAGGAAAACGAGGGCTCAGCAGCCTCTACTGTCCCATCCAGCTCTGGACCAAAGATTCTACTTATTAATGGGAGGCCATGGCCAAGAAGATGGGGATGACAGGGTATGGTCCGGTGGAATCTGTAGAGGGCTACTCACAGAAGCCAACAAATGTACAAAAGCCTGTTGTGTGAAAGATGTGGACTTAGGGTTAGGAAAAAAAGGGAGTTGGTTTGATAACTAAACTTTTGAAAGTGGCCCTTCCTCCCTTCCTTCCTCCCTCTCTCCCTTCTTCTGAACAGCTGTCCCCGTCCAGATTTGGTGTCCTCTAGTACCCAGCCTGGTGTGCTGATGGCAGTATGCATTGGAAATGGCTGCAGTGGTGAGGGAGGCAGCGGGTGACTTGCAATGACTCGGAACCCAAAGGATATTTTCCCTTGCCCTGAGAAAGCTAATCCAAAGAAAAGAAAATAGATTTTGAAGCCTGAAGATGAAGTAATTTCTAGGGACTCAATTGGATTGTGCTTTGCCAACATCAAAGTCAGCGGAAGTATGTTTTCACCTGTAATCCAGGAAGGTGTTGGGTGTACTATGTACATGCTGATAAAATTTATGGAATTATAGGTCTGGAGGGGAAGTAAAAAGAGGGATGGCATTTCCTGGTGTAGGGGGGCTTTTTATGGTTACCAAGTAGATAGGAATAAGATTGAAAACTTGGTTCCCAGTGAAGACAAAGGCTATTTGTACATAGGAGGCTTAAAAAAATGTCATGCAAGGTCAGAGAGGTTTGTGTATTTTCACAGCATTTGAGGCGAATGTGGCCGGGACCTGCAAAATCTCAGGATAAAAATTTCTCCTCACCCATTCAGACCCATGACTCTTTTGAGACTTGGATCAAAGATAGAGAAGTAGGTTTAAACCAGAAAACGTTTTATAGGTCATCCAACTACTTTATTTAACAGGTGAGAAAACTAAGGCCCAGAGCTCCCCTACACCAAGTTTAGGGGGAATTGAGGTAGAAATAGAAGACTCTTGGGACCCTGAGAGATGTCACATACAATTAACATGTGTGTCATGATACACAGCCTTCCGTATGACTACTATACTTCTTTATAGAAGTAAAACAAAAAGCAAAACTCAAACCTTGAATTTTGGGGAAAACTCATAAACTTTCAAATCTAAAAATCTTTTATAAATCAGGATGTCAGTTAAGATAGATTTTCTTTAGTGGAGATAAGCTAAAACACATTGACATGTGCTCATACAACTCAGCCTAGAAAATTTTCTTTAAAAAACTTGATTCTGGGGTTGGCGTGCCCAGGCTGGAGAAGACATGGTGCCCTACCTTCCTCCCTCCCTTCACCTCTCCAACTTTCTGTGTGTTCTGTACTTACCTCTGGACAGATTAGCCAGAAGGCTTTCTGTGGCAGGTCCCAATTGTTCAGGGCTCTGCCCACCCTTTGTGTCCCGGCCATTCAGATGTGTGTTATGACAGTGGCTGACAGAATGTTTAATGAAAGCAGGCTTGGCAGTAACTGAATTCCCAGACTCTTCCTTGGGCCTTTCTACTGGTTGCTGAAAGGTTCAGAAATGCTTCTGACAAAGTCTGCCCTGCTGACAGATAAATTGTTTTGACAGGAGAATCTGAAACCTGCAACTGAACAAAAATTTAGCTATTGAACCTGGGGAGGAGGAACTCAGTGTGAATAGGAAAAAAAATTAGTGTGCTTCAAAAGGTTTTTTTTCAGGTGTTTGTCTTGCTACTTGAAATAGGAATCCTTTAAAATTGTCGAGGTAACTCCTTCATTCTGTACCCCTCCCCCATTCACCCTGATCTCCATGCATGTGGCCTTCCATTTCAGGAAATCAGTTTTAATAGCCTTGGCTTGGGAGGCAGCTTTGTACCAGGAGGAAGAGACATAGATTTGGAGTCATTCTGGTGCTGCTTATATGTAGTTATGTGACCACAGGCAAGGTATTTTTCATCTCTGGGCCTCAGTTTCCTTATCCGTAAAATAAGAGTTTGGGACTAGGTGATCCTAAGATATTTTCCAGCTCCAGGTCTTTGATCCCACATAAGTCCTTTCAAACCCAAAGGACAACATATTGACTTAGAAAACCACAAATTAACATTACCTGTGTTTTATTTTATTTTATTTCATCAAATATTTCCCAGTTACATTTTAATCTGGCTGTATGGCACTTAAGCATATTGTAGGCAGAATGTTTGATACCTCAGCTGTTATCTTAGGCAGTAGAATACTCATTGGGTTAAAAAAAAATCTGAATTTCTTACTTCGTTCTCTTCACAGAGTATTTGCCAAGCAGAATGGAGAACTTTCTTCATTTTATTTAAGAATAAGTTTTTATTGATAATCTTTTGTTTTTGCATCACCTACTTTTCACGTAGTATCCTCCTTCCGCTTCCTTCCCAGAGAGCCATTCCTTAAAATAAACAAAGAAAAAGAGGAAGGAAGAAAAAAATTATTCTCCAGAACTAGCCTAACAAGCAAACAAACAAACCAAAAAAGGCTTGACGTTTTAGGTAGTGTCCCACACCCATGGTCCCTCATCTACAAAGAAGCTCACCGGGGATCATATCTTCTCATTTCTATTCTTTGTATCCACACTTGGGTCATTGTAATTTTGTAGCATTCTGTTTTGATTGTTTTTGTTCTATGCACATTGTTGTTGTCTATGTATCTTGTTTCCTCAGTTCTTCCTACTTCGCATCAGTTCATGCAAGTCTTTTGATGATTCTTTTTATTCTGTGTTCATGATTTCCTAAGAAGGGAAATGGTGACGTTCCACTGGACCTTAAAAGACCACACTTGATCTTTAAGCATTTTGAAGAAACAATGTGATCCATCTGTCTCTTACCATTGCTGTGTGTTCTGCTGACCTTTTTTACATCATTCACAGGAACATTAGGGTGTTAGGGTTCTGAATTAGAAAGAATATAGTGTCATGGGCATCCCCCGGATCTGGTCACACCTCCTTCGATTGGAGACCTGGGGAGGGAACCCCTACCTCTTGAGGTATCCATCCCATCCAATTTCTATTACTTGTCCTCCCTCCCCCTTGATACGTCTCATCCTTCTTCCCTTTCATAGTTCTTTGAACAAAAAGACAACAATCATGGCATCCTTCTGTCCTCTCTACTCCAGGCGAAACGCCTTCCGTTCCTTCATCTGATTGTTTTTCAGATGTTGGCCACGTTCTGGTTGCCCTGCCTGGATTGCACTCAGTTTGTCCTTGTCTTCTCTAAAATGTGAATACTCAAGAAGAATAAAGTATGCAGAGGTCATCTGAGTGGGATAGACGATCAGCCAGACTATTACTTCTTTTTCCTGAGATTTCATTAGTCTTCATGACTACTGCTGTTCAGAAATGCATTTTGGGGAGGCTGCTCGTTTTGCCAGTTCTAAATTCACAGAGCTGGCCTGTCCTGTGGCCAATTTCTCCAGTTTGTCGCCCTCAGAAACTTTGCCAGATACTTTGCTGGTGAACCGTGTTTACTTTAGCTCCTGGTTAACTACTCTGGTACCAAAGTGAAGTGAGGGCAGTATGGCATGACCTCTTCTTGATGAAGCCGTGTTGGTTTAAAAAAAAAATGATTATTGCTTTTCTTTCTGTTTTTCTACAACCCTTCCCTTTAATGATAGATCTTAGAGTTTGACCAGGAATTGTATCAAAGTTTCTGGACCCTGTTTTCATATTCTCACACTTCTTTAAAAAAAAATCTATCCATTTACCCTTCTCCATTCCGAAAGCACTTTTCTCTCATCCTTGACAATCTTACAAGATCTCCAAGTTTTATAATAGCATAGAGCCAAGCAAAGAAGTAACCTGCTTTCTGTTCTGTGGAGTGACTTTTCTGGGACTGATAAAAGCCACTGTCTCTCGATGCATTTGCTTTCCCTGTTGTTTGGGTTGGGTTGACTCATAGTGCTTTGGGATTTTCTTTTATAAACACAACCTCTGTGGAGTTCTGGGACCCTTTAATAAGAGCCCTGAGCTTTAGACAAGCTCAAACCTGACTTTTACTATGTGATTAAAAACAAAAAAACAAAAACACAGCTCCCCCTGTCTGCTTCCCCCTTCTACCCTGCCCCCAACAAAAGCAGTAAGCAGCCTCTATCTTTATAGTAATATAATCTCCAGACAAATTGCGCTTTAATGCTAGTTGTGCTGTGAACATGGACTTGGCTTTTAAATATACTGCTGGCTTAAAATGCAGGGTGACTTTTATTTAGATGAATGGCTTTGAGTAGTGGTGGAACGATAACTGCTGGAGGCCAGTATTGATTTCAGAAGTCCCTGGAGTGCAGTTAAAAGAAGTAGGGCCCTCCGGCGGGCCGTACTCTTTAAGAACTAGATGCTTGTGTGGAAGGCACACACAACTAGGGAGGAAGATTCTTGGTGATGCCATTTGCAGTGGTCGTCGGGGTGGACAGGTGAGTCGATCTGGTGCATTAGGTGAAATGGAAGGCGCTTTTGAAAGGAGGCGTGATAGTAGTAGAAAAAGAGGGTGAGATTGGAGGAGAAGTCCAACTTGACCTTTGCCTGGTGATCTTGGAAAATAAGGGCTGAGCAGGAGGTCCGGCTACCCATTTGCACGTGGCTGGACAAGCATTGAGGGTTGCTTTTGGGAGAGCAGGATGGAATGTCCATGGGGTAAGTGTGCGGTGGTGGAATAGGCCCTGGATTTGGAAGTTACACAGAGGTTCTGAGTTCAAATTCTGAGTTTTGCAGCTTCCTGTGTGACCTTGGGAAAGTGCCTCCCCCTCAAGATTTCTCATTGCTAGTGTCATTGAACTCAAACAAACCCTGACATTCCCAAGTAACGTGGATAATTAAAATAATAACCTGAATGATAGTTCTTTCTAGAACTTAGTATAATGCTTGGCACATAGTAGGCACTTTGTAAATATTAATCAAATTGAATTCAAGGTTACAAAGCCCTTTACATGTATATTCTGTCATCTTGTTAACCCTTTCATTAGTTATTGGTTATAAAGGCAGAGTTGTGGGAAGACTATGTAGCTGGTGTCTCTCTTTCCCCCCCAACCCCATATGGCCAAATCCATTGACTTAGAGCCATGCAGCTGCAGGGGGGTGGGGGGGGGAAGAATTGCTGAGCCCTGGGCTCCCTTTGGAGTCAGGAAAACCCTGGGTTCATATCCTGCTTCTGACACATTCTGGTTGTAGAAGTTGTAGTAATTTAGATAGTAGATAAATCACTTATAGATAGTTGAGACGGACTACATGACGTTTTTAGGAAAAGCAGCATCCATCCATTGTTTTTCTGTCCTGATTTCAAATAATCAAGAAATTAATAGTACCCTAACTTTAGTGGTAGAAGGGATCTTGGGAATAAATCTAAACTGATCTCCTCATCCCAAGGCGGAGGGTCACACAGGCAGACCTTGGGTCTAATCAACCCCAGTTCTGACTTCCAACCCAGGACTCTGTTCTACTGGCATATTGATGAATTTCCCCCCTTTTAGTCTGTAATGATTACCTTCAGTCTTTATTAGTGGGGGGTGGGGCGGATGAGCTAAGATTCCATACTAAATACTAGTCATTCTGTAAGACAGCAGGCTTCCTCTGGTCTGAGGTTTCATCCATCTGGTCATCTTCACTTGGCAAGCCCCTAAACCAATCTTCTGATCCTCCCCCTTCTCCCCTTCCCCATACTGTGGGTGATACTTTCTATGATGCTTTCAAATCGAAGGCTTTGCATTAATTAGTCCCTGGATTTGATGATAAAACCAAGAATCTAGTGAAAAATGCCTTCAAATGCGGAGTGAAGGTTGTAGCCAGTACCATCCTGAAGGAGTTTGGTTTAAGGAAGAAAAGTGATGAAATGGTGCTTTGAGATAGGCTGGCTTATCAGAGAGGATGGAGGAACTGAGGGGTCTGGACTCTTGGCCTGAGGTTAGCCAGTCAAGGACTGGGCTGAGTGATGACATCATAAGGGCCAGTAGAAAGCTGGTATATATCAGCACATCTTCACATTTTAAAAATGTCTCAGTAACTCATTAGTATTAGCTAAAAGGGAACCATTTTCTTTGCTTTTTTTTTTTAAAGGAGGATTTGAGTTAGGTTTAGAGCAAAAAAAAAAAAGCTTGTCCACTTATAATCCTATTAAAACCTAAGGGCACATTCTTCAAGTAGGGGTGGGGGTGGGGATGTTGTTCGGAATGGCAGTAATAATAATAATAATAATAATAATTTGCATCATATAGCACTTTACCCACATTATCTCATCACCCACATGGGGCTCAGCCACTCACAGCCTTGTGACTTGTATCCGGTTCTTAGTCCCCATCTTACAGATGAGCAAACCAAGGCACTCTCTGGTTCGTTCAGCTAGGAAGTGTCTAAGGTGGGACTTGAACTCGAATCATCCTTAATTCCAGGTCTAGGATCTATCCGTGGGAAGTCTGTTGCAATGAATTCTAATGCCATATTTTTCATTCTCGTCCTAGGAACCTGAGCAACAACAAGCTGACAGAGATCAATCCTGCTGCTTTTGAGAACTTGGTGAAGCTACAGGAAGTGTGAGTCGGACTTGGGGGTGTTGCAGTGGTACCCTATGGCTTTTTTTTCTGTCCTGTACCCCTTGGTAGATGAGTGAAGCCTCTGAATCCTTTTTCAGAATAATAGTTTTAAGTGGATAAAATAAAAATACATGGAATTAAAAAAGGAAACCAATTATATTGACATAAAGTTATCAAATAGCTTTAAGAAGCAAGTTCATGGACCCCAGGTTAAGAACTCTCAGCCTGTTGGGTGACCCATGATGCCCTGTGTAGCTAGCTTGGACCATTAACCATTCCTCTTTCCCTTGAGTGTGGTATCTTGGTGCCTCTAATGAAAAACATTCATTTCTTCCCTCTTCCTTTGCTGCATACTCCTACCCAGGCAAGGAGCACAGCATCATAGCATTGCAGTTAAATTTGGTGTAAGCCTCCCTGGCAATCAGTGATGGGAGGGGGGTGGGCAGGGCATGGTTTTCCTTTCCTCTTCCCCCTCCCCTCAGCTCCATGCAAAGCTCTGTGGGAATAATTCAGTTAACACACCTGGCCATGTAAGTTTCCCTGCTGAAAGGAAATGGCTCACATGGAGGTAGAAGGGGATACTCCCAGGTGATATTCGATGCTAGCCCACCTCTTATCTCCCAGGAAACAAAGGTGTAGTGTAATGCACCAGAGGGGCTTAACTAGGCCTCCTCTGCCTCCAAACAATGTTCATAATAATGCCTTTGCAAGTGGCAATCTGCTGGGCTCTTCAAGAAGCCAGCCTTGAACCTGAAACTGTGTTTCAGTGACTTCCCCCTTCAGGGTGGATATTGTGATTACCAGCAATTTTAAGCTCCTTATTTATGCCTTATAAAGAAACCTGTTGACGATAGTTTAAAAAAGATCTTTTGCTCACTTCTAAGTTGTGAATTTGTGGAGTACTTGTCTTGGTTTGACGTATGTAATTTCAGGACCTTTTTTGGGCGGGGGGATTTTTAAAATGGAAAGGGCTCATATTTCCAGCAGTGGGGATGTTAAGTTTGTGGAGCCTCTATTTAGAAAGCTTAATTTCTTATATCAAGCTTTTCTAAGGTGGCAGTGGCAGACCCAAACTTGGGGAGGATGCCTTCCCTCTCTTCTCTGGATAGGGAAGGGAATTGGACTCATGATTTCAATGGTATATTGAACTCCCAGGTGAGAAAAGTCTAAAACCCAATTCAGATTAATATGTTTTCTGCAACTTTTAGAGAGCTCCTTAGCACAGAGGTGTGAGACATGCAGCCCCAATCCTTCTGAGTGGGCCTGAATGAGGTAAAAATGTAATTGGGAAGCATTTATCAAAATAAGTAAAAATGCAATAAAACAAAGATAATGTTAATTTGTGGTTTTCTAAGTCACTGTGCAGCCTGCAGGGATCCTTATGTATGGTTTAGTGGCCACTACCTTTCTATTTAAGCTGGACCCCACTGACCTAGAACATGAAGTGTTTGGCCCAAAATTATTCAGCCAGGATGGAGCACAGGTAGGACTCCAAGCCTGGGTCCTCTGTCCAGTGCTCCCTGGCTGTTAGTGTCTCTATTCTCAATGTCAGACCCTGTCCCTGGCTTACTAAATCCTCATTTGTTGATTCAGAGTGAAGGTGTGCTAGGTGATGGGAATACAGAGACCAAAAAAAGAGAGGAAAATGGTAATCCCTGCCCTCAAGGAGTTTCTGCTCCCTCTGGGTCAGCTTACGTTCTCTTGCCTCTTGACTTCATATGAGTTATTTGTAGAATGCCTCAGAAAGCTTCAGACTAGGGAAAGACATACTCAGTTGTTTCCCCCTCCGTGAAAGAAATTCGAGGAAGGGGTGAACCATGTTTTTTGGGTGTTGGGTGTTGTTATTACTTCATTTTCTGTTATGGGTGCGCTACTCTAGTCCCTTCTAACTGTGATCTGGCAACAAATAGATCCTGAAATGGAAGTGATACAGAAAAGATGAGCGTGGTCCCTAGAAAAGTCTGACGTGCAGCTTTGTAAAGTGTTAGGTTTATCATGTTGTTCTGGCCTTTGCACACGCTGTCTCCCGTGCCTAGAATGTGTCTCATCTCAACTCTGCCTTCACTCAGCATGGTTAGCTTTCTCCAGAGCTCAGCTCAGAGGCCACCTCCTACAGGAAGCCCATCCTGATCTCCTTAGCAGCTAGAGAATCACCATGTAGATTGTTGAATTTTTAATTTTCCATGTATGCATTTTTCCCCACTTAGAATTTCAGTTGTTCGAGGACAGTTTTTGTCTTAATGTTTACTTTAAAAAAAAAAAGACACCTGTGGAATGAATGAATCTTCAAGACCAGTTCAGACACATGGAATCGTTCCTGACTAGCCCCCTGGGTCATGGCCTGGCTCACTTCCCTTTGCCCTGCTACATCTTCTCTTGCCAGTTAAGAGCGTAAGCTCCTTGAGGACAAGGGATGATGTCTTAATGTTAGTTAAGTCTAGCCATTCTGGAAACTAATTTGGATTTACACAAGAAGATACTCATCTATAGACCCTTTGAGCACTGGTAGGTGGGGTCACCACTAGGGAAATACCCCCAAAGGAATCAGAGAGAGGTCCCAGGTGTAGAAAAACCGCTCGGAACAACCCTACAGGGACCCGATGGACCTCTGGAATACTTGTCGTCTTGTGTCGGAGGGAGGAAGGGGGAGAATGTGGTATTCTTCAAACGAAGTAGAACTCCATAGTGGTAAAGACCCGGAGTTTTCCCAGAGGGAACTAGACAGAATGATGGAGGGAGAAGCAGGATCGAATGGAGGGAATGAATGGGAGCTGACACATGACTGCTTCTAAATGAAGTGGGTTTTAATGTTTCTTGAGAGCTGACAGTTCTCTATAAAACCATCAGATGTTGGAAGCAGTGAGGGGTAGGGGTGGGGAACCACAGGCCGAGCCAGGCAGCCTAGTAGTGGTTTGCCTTGCAGAAGTACTTGAAGCCACAGCCCATCAGGGACTGGCTGGAGGCAGATTGAATGATGCCTCATTTCAGGCTGTCGTTGCTTTCGTCCTGGTCAGCCTTTGGAAGAGTCTCGGAGGCCTGGCCAAGCCACAGTCCATTTAAAAATAACTCCCCCTCCCCCTCCAAGTCTCCCAGTAACTCCCATTAAGAAGGCGTGGCCATTATTAGGGACTGGTGGCCAGGAAGGGCTAATCTATTAATATGAGGGTTATTTATATATTCCTTTTTTCTGCATTTGGCTCACGTTACTGTTGCATTCCTTTTCAGATGTGTGATGTGGGTGGCGTGTGCTTTCACAGGGGCAGTGAGTGACCTAAGATGTTTCTTTATAAAATGAGCGGGCCATAAATAATGCCCTGGGTTTGGGCATCTAGATGATACAGCCCTTGTCTAGATAGATAAGGTATCCAGGAAGCACCTAGAGCATGTATGGCGCCCTTACTAGGTGCCAGGCACAGTGCTGAGTGCTGGGAATACAATACAAGCCAACCAGGCAGTCTGTACCCTCAAGGGGCTTGCTTATGCTTTAATGGGCTAGATGGCAGCTAGCTGGTATTGGAGTGGGAGCGAGGGCAAGGCTGCTAAGGAGGAGCTGGAGAAGGCCCTGGAGGAAAGAAGGGAACTTAGATGGCCCTGGGTGCTTGAATGAATAGATGGCCTGTGAGGTGGTGGGGGGGGGGAGGGGGAATACTGGCTACAAAGCTTTTTGTAAGCATTGGGTAAAGATGCTACATAGCAAGAGCATCCCCCCCCCCCCAAAAAAAAAGAAATTTTGGGCCCACAAAGTGGTCAGATCCCTAGGTATGCTACCCTGGACTTGGGCCCAGTTTAAATACAGCCATACTAACTGCTAGCTGTGTGACCCTAGGCAAGTCGCTTAACCATTGTGGACCTCAGTTTTTTGGTCTGTAAAATGGTGATAATAGTTGCCGCTGCCTTTCCAGGTGGTCAGGAGGACTGAATGAGCTACCATGAAGACCTTTGGCACCCTTAAAGCACCATAGAAGGACCAGCTATCGTTAGCTTTGCTTTTCTTGGGTTGGAGGACCTGTGATTGAGTTTATTCAATCCGAGAAGCCATCTGCGCTAATCATTAGGTGGGCGCCTCAAACTGATGTGTTCTTTGAAGACTTTGAAGCTTGGAAGGCGCTGAAGGACCCTACAAAATGCCTTCTAGACAAAGGCTTCCCTCTCTTCTGTGGTCATTAGCAGCGTCTCCCTCCCCTTGTCTCCCCCACCCGCCACACGCTTTGTGTTTATTTCTCTGTTTACTTGTAGAATGATAACTTCTTGAGGATGGGGACTGCTTTGAGCTCTGTGTCCCCAGCACCTCACACTGCTTGACTCATACCTAGCAATAATTTATTGCTTGATTTTTTTTTTGAAATGCTTTTTTTGGGGGTTGGTAGGCAGGGTCTAGGCCAGGGCTGTCCAACCTTAGGTTTTTATTGAAACAATAGACAATATATTTTGATTTGCCATTTTCGTGCGAGCTCTGGGGTAGCTCGGCTTCTTTACTAAAGCATTTGTGTAAATTTTTATGCTTCTAGGTGGGCTGCATAAATCCCACTGTGGCTGCAGCCCGCTGGCTGCATTTTGGACAGCCCTGGTCTAGGTAGTTAGAATATGTATTTTTTGGGGGGGGCAGGCGGGGATCCAAACCTAGGATCTCTCTTGTCCAGGAAGGAGTGGAATTCGATCCCCCCAGATTCAAATCCTAACTCAGATCCAGACTGTTTTTCTTCCTACTTCTAACCTCTGTCAAGCACCTTCTTTGGGTCTCAGTTTCTTCACCTGTAAAATGAGGGGATTGGATGGTTAGATGGACCTCTAAATCTGAGATCCAGCTGGGGAACTGGACTCCCTACATCAGGGCAGATCAACACCCGGGCTAACTTTTTAGAGAATTGCCTGGGCCTGTTCCATGGGGCTTATATTTGTCCAAGGCAAGTCTTGACCCCAGATGTTGCTGACTGTTGTCTGCGCCATACTGCCTTGAGAATATGGCTGAGGAAAGGCAGAAGTTGGGGGCAGGCGAAAATGGGGAGTCAGGGATAGGAGGGGATATAGAACAAAACAGGGGAGCTTGTTTTTACCCAAAGCTTCCACACCTGTATTTTTAATACATAATTTCATTTTGCATCTTTTTGAAAGGGAAGATACTGTTAGTATTGTATTTTCAACAGTATCCCATGGTACACATGGATTTAAGGAAATATTGTCTTTTTTTGAAGAATCATGTATCTAAATGTAGTTGCAGGGGCTGCCATGGGTCTCTGTCTTTATCTTAGTTTGGAGGCAGAGAGAGGAAAACTCATTTCTTTAAAAAAACAAATAAAAAAAGGCCTAGCCCCCTTTTTAGTGCTCTCCCCCTCCCCCCTTGTAACTAACTACAAAGGCTAAAAAGATCCCACCCTCCACAGGTGGTCAAGGCTGGGGACATTCCATGTGACCCAGCCCGGGGCCCACCCACCTCCTTCCCTGCTATTTTTAGGGATCTAGGCTGGAAGACAGTGAGTGAGGGATCATTTTCAAGATGGGAGTGATTATTCCTGTAAGACTAGGTGGGATTCCCGGCGCTCTGGCAGGAAGCGTGACGGACGGACCAGGGTTACGAGTCATACATCATCCTTTGGATGTTCTCTGGGGGCCTGATGACCTAGTTTTTAGGACGATGAAATAGAGCGTATGTTCCTTTCAATATAAAATACATGCAGGAAAAAAAAGTTGTTCTTGGGACTAATATTTTCCTTTGTGCATTGTAACTCTGGAGTGGTGTTTGAAGAGAGAGTCTGGCAGCGAGAGACTTTGAACATTTTGCATGTTTTACAAGCAAAACCTCGTTTGTCCAGCCCCATTTATTGCCCTTTCCCTTTAACACAAAGAAGCCAGATGACAAGAAAACAACACCCCGTGTTTATTTCTCTCAAGTGAATCTTGGAGTAAAGGCCACTGTCAGCCCAAGGCCTCTTTCCAAGACCCTTTACCTCGAGGACATTGCTTGTGATGTGACGTTTGTCCACAGCCCTGATGCCAACAGGATCCAGGAAAGACAGGATCGAGCCCAAATGGGCTCAGGCACTTATGTTAGTGGGGTATTTGAACAATCTCAGGTGAAAATGAGGAGTTTTGTTTTAACACTTCAGGTAATGAACATCCCACCAACCTCGACACAGTTAATTCTGTGAGACCCTGGACGAGTCATCTAACTTTTGTGTTTATGTTTTTAAAAATTAAATTTCATTCTTTCCAATGAATAAAAATCTGTTTTCTTTCCCTTCCAATGATGAAAAATAAAGAAAAACAAAATACTTTAAACAAATAATATATAGTCAAAGAAAATAAATTCTCAGATTATATCAGTCTTCCCCTCCTCCCTGTTTCTTTTTCCTCTCTCTCTCTCCTCTTTCCACCCTTTCTCTTCTCTTGTGTTTCTCCCCTCCTCCTCCCTTCCTTCTTCCCTCCCCCCTTCTTGCTTCCTTCCTTTCATTTTTCTTCCTTCCCTCCTTCCCTTCGCTTCTTTCCCTTCCTTCCTTCCTTCCTTCCTTCCTTCCTTCCTTCCTTCCTTCCTTCCTTCCTTCCTTCCTTCTTTCTTTCTCTCTCTCTCTCTTTCTCTTTCATTCCTCCTTCCTTCTCTTTCTCCCTCTCTCCCTTCCTTCTTTCTCCTCTCTCCTTCCATCTCTCTCCTTTCCCTCCCTCCCTCCTTCATATGCTTTATTTCTCACCTAACCTTTTCTGGACCTCAGTTTTAGCTTCAGAAAATGGAGATGAAAGCCGTATTTCCTTGACAGGCTGCAGAGTGTCTCCAGTAAGATACAGGAAGGGCTTTCTAAGTTCTTACCAACACAAGCTGCTCTGCTTTCCGGATTATTCTGAGTAATGGAGTCTCTGAGCACTTCACTGGCATTATTTTGTGCCTCCTTCTCCATTTCAGCCTGGTATCTGGGCTATAGGTCTTTCACCCTCCCCTGCCATCCCAGGGTGCCAGGCTTCCTTTTACCAAAGGGGCTTGGAAGACAAGACAGCCAGGCAGGCCTACTGGATAGACTTCTTTTGTAGCTAATCTCCCTAATTAACCAGCCCCTCCTCTCTGTTTCCCCCGTTTTAACCAAGGAATGAGACTTCAGAGGGAGCTTGTGTCCTTGGAACCTCATTTACACCTGTGCTCTTGTCTTCCTCCACCTTGGTGGTGGTGATTGAGACCGTGGCCATGTGTGTGTTGTGTCCCCCCCCCCCCCCTTTTGGTGGGGACGGTGATGTTTGTGTAAAACTGGAGTCCTCTTGGAGCAGATTTGAATTACCGTTGAGTAGAGTCCTCTACTAGGGTTTGGGAGTTTTCATTTGTTCAGTTCACATTTTTATTGGCTCTGGGGTTGAAATGCAGGTCCAGTGTTAGCCCAGTACCCTGACTTCACCTGGCATCTGTTAGGGGAGCAGCCTGGCGAGTGTCCTAGGTCACCCTTCTTCTTGCCCCCTGGGTCTGGCTGGGATTCATTCACTGTTAGCTCAGCTGACCAGGGAGACCCTGGATCCTGGCCTCAGGAGCAGTCAGTTGGGGGCCTCTGTGGTCTAGTTTCTGTTGCTGGGACCAGTGGGATTACTTTCCTTTTCCTTTCAGGTCAGCTGCTTCCCAAAGCTCCCTTGTTTCAGTGCCGTTGGCCTACCTGGTTGTCCCTGCCCTCCTCTGCACTGACCCCCCCACCCCTACCCCCCAGGCCTTTTTTGAAAGCCTGAGAACTCTGGGGCTAGTGCATGGCTGACCTGGCCTCTGACCCCTGGTTCTCCACTTTCATCTAATGAATTGGGAGGATTCCATTTTTACAGCAAATGAATTGGCATTTAATGACAGCTTGTTAGCGAGGAGCAGGTAATGCCCAAGTCCCAGAGAAAAGAGCCCACCCTTTTTGGATGGAACCCCCGAATAGAGGGAAAGGAGGAGGGAGAAAACCGGCTCTTATTTGGGGGAGCAGTTAGACCATCGCCTGTTAGAATAATTAATGGGCTAAGGCAGCACCTAAACAAGTCCTAGATTTCATTCTTCCAGATGCTTCAGACATCAGACTGCTAGAAGAGGCATGGCTGAAGTCCATTTCATAGGAACAGGGGAAACTTTCTCTTTAATGGGCTTGCCTCGGGGGAGGGTGGGAGAATAATTGGAGCTTGTGTGTGTGTGTCTGTGTCTGTGTCTGTCTCTTTAACATGGCAGGATTGCCCCAGCCCAGCCAATCCAGTGTGCTGGACATGGCTATAGAGGCAGCCCACCTAGTTCGCAGGAGCTAAAAATGTGATTTTTGGTGTTAGGTCCCCTTCCCCCTTTCTTAAAAAATGGGCATAAGCATCTCAGAGATAGCTTTACATGTGTTGGTTCTCTTTCATGATGGCAGAAATGAATTTCTCCTTGGGAAAGGAGATCTGGCAATCTACATTTTTGTCATTTAGCCAGGGTCCCCCATCCCAATCCAAGCCAGTAGTCCAATAAGGATTTATTAAGTACCTACTGTGTGCCAAGCACTGTGCTATTCTCTCTCAGTAAATAACTCAAGGAATCATAAAAATGGAATGTAGACCATTCTAATACGTCTTTTTAACATATGAGGAAACTGAGGCCAGAACATTAGAAGTGACTTAATCATATGACGGGAGTTAGGACTCTTAACACAGATTCTCTGAAGTTGCCCATTCCTGGGTTCTTTCCATGACGCCCTTCATATCACCTCCTCATGTTTTGGGGGAGAAATAGAGAATTCTGGCTCAAAACACCTGGGTTCGAATCCAAACACTGTTACTTAGGAGCTGCTGAGGCTTGAGCAAGTCATTAACCTGTGGGAGCTTTTCTTTCCTCCTCTAAAATGAAGACATTAGATTAGGAGGCATCTGAAATCCTCCACAGTTTTCAGTCTATGGAAATTATTATATAAATTGTTAAGATTATATATGGTAAAGGAATAAAATGTAGATCTATAAAAACTGGACACATTTATTTAAAATTACCTAAAACTGGGTAAAGGAATAAAATGTAGACCTACAAAAACTGGACACATTTATTAAAATTAGGTAAAGGAATGACACTTTCTCCATGAAGTTCTTCCTAGAATACACCATTCCAGGTTGAGCTGTAACCTTTCTCTGAATTAGTTAACTGGTACCATGGACCTTTTCGGGTGTCCTGGCTTTTGATTTCTTCAGTAAGCAAAACTCTCAGAATGAAAAACTCCCCGTCTTCATGAGGAAGGCAAGAGCACTAGGGCCCTGAAGGGTCTGGAGAGGACTTTGGTCCCACAAATGTTTGGTTTTGGATCTCTTCTTTAAAAGCCTTGTTGCTGGAAAGATTTTGGCTACTCCTGGAAGCTGGTGCCGCATGGTTAGCTGGCCATATTTATCCAATGGACAAAGGAGGGCTTTCTCTTGAGAGGATGTGTAATTTTAGGTTGCATATTTAACTGATTTTTTTTCTTTTTGCAGGCACCTAAATAATAATGAGTTGACTGTCATCCCTTCCCTGGGTACTGCTTCCTCCCACATCTTGTCTCTCCATCTGTAAGTGAGCATGGACTGTGGGCTTTGGATGTGGGGGATATGATGTTGATTGTTTTACATAACTGAAATAACTTGATTTTTTTTTAAGCTAACATACAAATCCAGCAGCCTTGTTAGGTATTGAAATGTTTTAGCTTGAGAATCTTCAGGGCGGGGACCTCTTAGAAGCATACGCAAAGATGAATGGATCTGCAGAGGGCTTTCTGGAGAGCCATCGGGTCATGGAGTGTCACAGTCAGAATATACGTTGGCAGCTCTCAAGTCTCAGGATAACAGATCTCCAGCTGGAAGAGGCCACGGGGCTCAGTGGTCATCTACCTAGCCCATTGCTTTACAAATGGGGAAGCTAGAGAGATGAAGTGACCTCATCTCACTTCAGATGGAGGGGCAGACAGAGTCAAGGGCTCTCTAACTCTTATCTTCTGACTTCTACATCCTGGTCTCTTCCTACCTTGCTGGGTGTCCTCATTAACTCAGTGGACCTTCTATTCCACTTGCTAATGGGATAGGCAAGGTCCTTGGAGCTAAAGAATGGTAGTGTTGGAATTAGAACCCAGATCTTCAGATGGTTGTAGCCTACTGTTTTTTCTACCCTAAGTTTAGTTCATGGCACACAGTAGATAATAAATGTTTAAAATTATTATAAATAATAGATGTCTCTGATTGCCACCTGGCATGAAGCCCGACTCTATGGACTTGGGCATTTAAGCTATATTAAGGATTTTCATTCATGGTTTAATTTTATTTGGAAGTCTCTTTCCTGGGCCTCTCCAAAGTTTCCCGAGATTATCCACTCGATAGCATGTAAGCTTGAGGAAAGAGCATGTTTCATTTTTGTTTTTGTATCTTAAGTACTCAGCACAGTGCCGTCACATAGTAGGCACTTAATAAATGTTTAGTAGGTGATAGTGTCAGTAGCATAGACAGCTTGGTAGGTTCTGTGCATAGAGATACAACTGAACTTAGTCCCATCTTTAAGGAATCTTACAGGAGAAACAACATGTCAAATGTCAAAGTACATAAAGTGCATATAAATTAATTTTGAGGGGTTTGGAGGACTCTTGAGCCTTCTGACAGTGCTTTAAAAATATAGTCTATATTATCTCTATTGGGACAGGCAGGCAAAATCACTTCTGTCCTTTCCAGTGCTGTTGTTGGCTCGACAGTGGGCCATGCTGAACAGGGGTCTCCCAGGGGCCTGCTGAGCCTTCTCTTTGGTTGAGGAAGGCAGGCAGTTTGAGAAAAGTATCTATGTTGCAGCAGGCAGTAGAAGGGTTTTATTCTTTTACTGTAGAGAGGGTCCTCAGAGAGCCGGCGAAGTGGATGGATTGGCTAGAGACCCTTAAATTCATAGAAGGGGAAACCAAGTCCAACAGGGCGGGAGGCTCAGAGATGTATCTAGTTCTTCATGTAATTCAGCTTGTTCACTCACCTGCCTTTGGGAGGTTAGAAAAAAATGCTCTGCAAATAAAACACAGTATAAAAAAATTCCGCATCCTGTTCAGAAAAAGAAAGCAAAATGTGTTATCTGTCTTCCCTTCCCCCTGGTGAGGATCCTGGTTGATTGAAGCCTTAAATAAGGACCTCTTTCGAAACCTCAGTGCCAGGCGCTAACCCTGAGCCTTCCCAGGCTCTTAGCGTTTCTTAGCGTTACCACATGGTGGCTGGTTTGAAAAAGTCCCTCCCAGAGATTTATTCACACAAGCTAGTCCTGAGTCCAAGGAGCCTCTTAGATGATGCATGATGACCAGTAGGAGGAGTGAATTCCGGCCTTGCCCTCCCCTGCCCTCCCTCTTTCTTTTTTTCTTTAAGATAATGTGGGGAGCTTTCTAACCCGTTTGTTCACCTGTGTGTATCTTTCTGTGGAATCGAGGCTCGGCGGGCAATGTGGAGGGACTTGGCAGGAGAAGGCTATTAATAAGATTGTTGGTGTAGCTTGCAGCTCTCAGATTTGGGCTGGCAGCGGGCCCTGTGTTCAGAAGGTGCTGTGTTCTTGCCAACTCAGCCTTGCATCAGCTTAACCCTTTTTAAGGTCGGTAGCTTGGTTAGTGGGGGGGAGATGGTAATGAGCTGTTTTCTACCTCCTCCATCCTCTCTAGGGTCTGAGATGGGCTCCTGTATTGGTAGCTCTGTAGAGAGGGTGCTGGACTTGGGGTGAAGAAGATGGCGGATTCAGACCTTTCCTTGGATGGTGGTGGCTACCTGGGATGCCCTGGGCAAATCACTTTGCCTCAGTTTCCTCGTTTATGAAATGGGGATAACAGCAGACTTGCCTCACAGGGTGGTTGGGTGGCTAACGCCTAAACAGGTCTTTGTAAAGCTTGTGTCCACAGCCTAGTCTAGTGGAGAGAGTGCTGACGTGAAGCTCCAAGACCTGCCTTTGGATCCTGACTCTGCCTCTTACTAGCTGGGTGATCTGGGGCGAGTCAGAACTTCTTGGATTTCATTTTCCTCTCCAGTAAAATGTGTGGGTTGGACCAGGTGGGCTCTGAGGTCCTTTTCGGCTCCAAACCTGGGATTCTATCAGTCACTTCCCCTCTGGGCGGATGGATGGGGGGACTTGACCCAACCTGCCCTATGATGGGATTGGACTCAGTGACTTCTCCTAGATTCCTGCCAGTTCTCAGCCTGTGATTGTCTTCTCTTGACCCTAAAATGAGAGAGATGATTTTAGGCTCTGACAAAGAGCCCAAGTCTCAGTGCTGGGACAGCCGTGGTTTCTTCTGACTTTCTAGTTATCATTGCCAGTAGAGTATAAGCTTCTTGTGGGCAGGATCTGGGCATCCTTCTTGTCCTCGTTCCCCCGGCTCCTAGCCGAGGGCCTGGCCCAGAATAGGTGCTACATAAATAAATAAATGAATAAATAAATAAATGCCTTTTGTAAGTGAGCTAAATTGAATTCCAATAATACCCAGAGGAGGCAGGGAAGGAAAAACTCAGCCACCAGCTTTGGACCATTTAGTTCTTAAAAGAAAACCAGTCCTTAGTTCTTGGGGTAACTTCACTCCATCATCCTGGCTGGTGGTGTACATGGCTTTTTATAGGGCTTTCTTACGTGGGTTGCTGTGCTTGCCCTGATGCTTCCCTGCAGAGTGAGAGTGGAACCCCTGTGGGGGGAAGGAGAGAAGAGACCACCATGGGCCCCCTTCCTTCATTTAGGCCACCTGTTGTTTAATCAGTGTTTTTGATTGATTAATGCAGTGGCTAAACATCACCCTGGCCCTGCTCTTACTCTACCTGTCCTTCTGCCCCTTTGATCCCATTCTCCTGGTGTCCTTCCCTTCACATTATTCCCTGGAGAGGGAAAGGTGACCATTCTCTGTCACTTGGGCCTGGAGACGATCCCCAGTGGAGCTTGTACAGCTTTGAAACAGCCTCTTCTGGCTGACTAAAAATACATTTCTTCTGTGACTCTCACCCAGTGCAGGGCAGCGTGGGACAGGTTGGCGATATTCCTGCTGTTCCATTAGGCAGTGTTAAAATATGTAAAGTTAGGGAGGAAAAAAAAAGAAAAGAAAGCTCAAACCTGAACTGCCTTCACTTTGGAAAAGGCCAGCGAATGTTGGCGACGGCAGCTCCGCTTTGCGTGTGGATCTTATGTCTTATTTGATAAATTATTCTTTTGAAATGGTTGGGGAGTGGCAAGAAGAGAACAGTATTTAAGATCTTTGACTTCCTTTTCTCTTTGGGACATGCTTTCAGGGTAGTGAGGGGGCTGAGCTCAAAGAACCTTAACTGTTTTGATATTCTGGAACCCTTTGGAGGTCTGAAATCTATGGACTCCTCAGAATACTGTTTTTCAAGGCATAAAATACATAGGATTACAAAAGAAACCAATTGTATTGAAACACAATAAAACAAAAAGATTTTAAAAAAAAAAAGTACACATGTCTATTCTATATAATAAGTCCAAGACCTTTTGAGTGCCAGTGACCAAAAGGTTGATCACCCTTGAGTTCATTCCTGGAATGATCTCCCCCCTTAGCTAAGTCTGGTCCTCAGCTGGGCTCACACTTGAATACTTTTCAGCTTGGTGGGACTGCTTAAAATAATTTATTCATTGCTTCCCTAGGAGATAATTATCTTCAAGAAAGAACCATAGCCTGAGGACTAATCACATTCCCTATGTTAGTCCAACAATCCAATTCACCAAATATTTATGGACGGCTTTCTGGGTATAAGGCACTGTGGGGAATAGTTAGATTAACAAATGATGACTCAATACCCTGGAAGCTCAGAGCACCATGTAAAAATCGCCTCCCTTCTTTCCTGAGCTGCCAGTGGGAATCCTCAGGTATGTTAATACACATTTTAGAGATGGAAAAACTGAGGGCTGGTTAGAAGATTTCAGCTTTGCCTGATCCAGCAGGGGGATAATGGGGGAAAGGGAAGTGACCTATCCCAGCCTTGGGATGAAACAGCCCAGTCATCCTTCCCAATTGGCAAGCAGCAGTTTATATAGCTCATTTGAATGATGGAAAAAGTTACAGAGAATAAAGAAATGGTTCCTTTAATTGAGAAGAGGCAACAGCCGAGGTGTCATGATGGATATGCAGGACCCTGGGGTCGCAGTCTCATCTCTGATTGTTGTTATCTGGATGGCCATGGCTGAATCACTGAACTTCGATGTTTTGGACTTCCCAGGCTAGGGGTTAAGTTGGATTTAGGAATAATCGTTTTTTTTCCCCCTGGCTCCTGTAGTCTTGACTGGCTACAATTCCTTTCTCTCCTTCCCTTTCTCCTTCCCAGCTTGGTGGGGGGAGTGACCTCATCTCTCAGTACCTGGTGCTCACACCAGAGCCCAAGAATTGAGTGAGATGGAAACCAACCCACCCTGAAGTGAGGAAGGATGAATGGAAACCAGAAACGTTTCCTCTGAAAATCTGGAAGGTCAGCAAAACAGAGCCATCCACTTTTGCCAAGTCAGGACAGAAAATAACTTAGAATGCTGGGGATGGTCTGTCTTTGGCCTTTTACAAGATGGCTGCTGCCCCGATGGCGCCATGGCCATGGCACAGGACTTCCCTCTCTCTGCATCTATACTGAGGTCCTTCATTTGTCCCAGTCGAGCTGACTCTTGTCGTTTGGTCCGTATGTTTATTGCTGCTCATCAGAATGAATGATGTAATGGCAAGATTTCACTCTGGAATGTCAGCTTTGTTCTCACCAAGAGAGCCTTTCCTCTGACATCCCAGACAACTTCCCACTGGGCTTTCAACATTGCTGGGGATTTTCTCCCAGACTTGTATCCTGTTCAGAGAAGATGAGTATCCAGGGACTCTCACTGCTGAACCCTGAGTTTGTTGGCTCCGATGGCAGGCGAAGTTGAAGGGCCTGACCCTTCTGGTGATATCCTAGCCCAAAGGGGCTGGGGTGGGGCGTGGGGGACATGGGTTCCTGGCCTGTCTCTGCTACTTGGACTACCTTGGGCAAGTCTCTCCTCTCTGAGCAAAATGAGGGTGGGGGTGGGAGGGGATGATTTCAGCCTAGATACTAGGTACCTTCCCTCTGTAGATCTGGAATCTTATGATGCTCATGCTAAAAGTTAGCCTGATACTAACTTTCCCTTATGGTCACTTATGATCACTTTGCCTTCTTCCTTACCTTTTACCTCTTCTTGTAGACTTTTATCCGTAAAGTGTAAGAGTTTGCATTTTGGGAGAGTGAGTATGCATACATATATACACGTGATCTGTGACGAGGCAACTAGGTGGACCTGGAGTCAGGAGGACCTGAGTTCAAATTTGGCCTCAGACACTTACTAGCTGTGTGACCCTGGGCAAGTCACTTAATATTGTTTGCCTCAGTTTCCTCATCTGTAAAATGAGCTGGAGAAGGAAATGGCAAACCAGTCCAGTGTCTTTGCCAAGAAAACCCCAAATGGGGTCGTGAAAAGTTGGACAGGAGTGAACAAATGGCTGAACAGCAACAAAATCTGTAAGGTCCATTCATTACATGCATATTTAGTATGGGAATCACTTGTTTTAATCTCCAGGCACCTTTATCACCAAACCAACTGTGCGATTCTTCTTTTGATGTGTGGTTGTGGCCTCCTTGAGGGGGATAGAGAAGTTTGTTTAGCTCATAGTATTAAAAGGCAGGGTCTGAAATTTATCTGAGAAGAGCTGCAGACTGGCTGCTGCTAATTCTGTGCTCCTTCATCAAGGAAACTGGATGGCAGTTCTTATAGGCCTTATTTTCAATTAAGCTATTTGTAAAGAGAGCACGTTAATTTGAAAGTAATGTCAAAGGCATATACGTAGTCTTTAACAGCAAGCTTAAGGTTTTTAATAGGATCCTTGCCCTCTTCCTTTTGCCCCACCCCAATTTGTCATGGGTCTCGTGTGTGGGAGGCTGGTAACCCCAAATTATGTGTCCAGCAAAAAATAAAAAATAAAAATGAGTGTCTTTTCAGTGGAGGGATAAACCAGCTGGTAGCTTTAGAGTTGAGTTTTGTATGTGAAATTCAGTGACTGTAATTTTGTTTTCACTTTGGCTTTTTCCCTGGAGTGTGTTTGCATAGAATTGGGGGCAGGGTTGGTTTCTGTGGAAATCCAAACTTTGAATTTCCTGAGTCGTGGGTGTTTGAGGAAAAAAAAAAAAGCTCTGCTGTAATATTGACCTCAGCGGTCTTTGTTTTTAATTTCCTCTGCTTAAAGCAAGTGCCTTCATTAGTCTGCTAGGCCAGATGCACTAAACGTCATTGTTTTATAGCCTCCCGTTCTGATGGGATAACACATTCTGTCCATTCCTAGTTGTTTGGGTATCATTTAAGGTGCTTTCCTTAAGCAAGGGGTATTTCTTTAAAAAACAAAACAAAACACCCCCCTCCCCAAGAAAATTAAAAGGAAGTGATTTCTTAACCATCCTTCCCTGAATAGTAGACAGTCATAGACAGTTCATATAGTAGACAGTTCATATTAGAGACCCAGATTCCTCTCTGAAAGTATCTTCTTTCTAGAGATTGTGTGGGAATAATGAAAGGTCTGGCTTCTGATACTGAGTGCCTGTGTAACTGTAGCGAAATTACTTAACCCCACGGTTCCCAAGGCAGCTAAGTTTGTAAGTTGTCAAGAAAGTACCAATTTGGACTGGACCCAGGGAATTGACTCTGTAGGCGCTCCCTACGCAGATACGATTGTAGGACTAGATGAAACGGAAAAAAAAAAAAACCCAAACCATTCTGTTGATCTCATTATATGTGAGTATGTATGTACACCTACATATATCCCTCAAAGTTTTGTTAGAACAAAGATACCAATAAAGTGACATCTAATAGTGATTTAAGGTTTCCAGGTCGCTTTGCATTCATTCTCCCGTGTTTTCATAATGTTCATTGACTGTCTCCAGTGCCTGGAATCTTCTCGCTCCACATATCCTAGCTTCCTTCAAGTCTCCTCTAAAGTCAGGAAGCCTTTCCCAGTCTTCCTTAAAATTTAGTACCTTCCCTTTGAGACTATCACTCCCACCACCTCCCCATCCTCATTTATCCTGCCTTTATTTTATTTGTATATAATGATTTGCATGTTGTCTCCATCGCTAGACTGTGAACTCCTTGAGAGCATGGATTGTCTTTTGCTTTTCTTTGTATCCCAACTGCTTAATATGGTATCTGGCACATAGTAGGTACTTACAAAACCTAGTTTAAAAAAATTTTATTCTGGGAACTATCTTCATTTTATAGATGAAGAAACTGAGGCATAGAGAGATTAGCTAATAAATCTTTGAAATATGATTCAAAAATAGATCACATAATAAGTACAAAAAGCATTTATTAAACACCTATTGTGTGCCAGAAACCATGCTAAGCACTGGGGATACAAAGAAAGGTATAAGATAGAACCTGCAATTAGGAAACTCAGCATCTAAGGTGGAGATAGCATGTACACTGTGCAAATGTCCAAATAAAATACACAGGATAAATTCGAGATAATCAGCCAAGAGAAGAAGGTCCTTGTCTTCCCAACTCTTAGCCAGGCAACACTGCTTTCTCTCAAGGCTTATCGCCTTCGGTTAATGTAATCACTTGTTGGTTTTACTAAAATCTGAAAAGGGAAATAGGTGACCCTTGTGTCTTGAAAATCCCTTTTGCAACTCTACAAAACAAACACAGAAAGAAAAAAAAACAACCCAAAGCAAGATAGAGTTCTCAATGTCTGTTCATCTCTTGTAGTCCACCTGGCCTGTGATCCTTCTGAGTGTGTTAAGTCTGAGAGGTTGTGGGGGAGGAGCACGGATGGGATTCTAGGAGCATGGAGTGGAAAATAGGATTAACCATTCCCTATAAAAGACCCCTGCAGCTTTTCTGAGCTGTATTTGTTCATGAAATAAAATCAGTAACACTACTTACCTGTTAAACTGTGCAGAAAACTCTTTTCTTTCCCGTTCCCCCAAGAACGGACTTAGTTATCTGTACAGTCTCTTCAATGAAGAGGTCGATTCACATCAATCTCTAATTAAAGTGAGCCTTAATTGTTTTTTCCTTTGGGGCAGTGGGGAACATAGGAGGTGATCGATAATACACTCCAGTACAGGTCTATTTCCCCCTGAAGAGCAGCAGAGACCAGAGAGATCTGGCCTGTGGAAATGCTGGACTTTAGCAACTCATTCTTAAGGAAGAATAAGCTTTAATCTGAATTGAAATTTCAGTGACTGAGGGGCTGTCTTGTCAGTTGAGCGCCCAAGAGAGTCGATGGAATTAGACTGTAGTGGAAAGGTTTGTGCCCTTCCTGACGTTATCCTTGGTGGTTGGTGGGGTGAGAGAGAACACTATTCTTGAAATAGAGGTTCTCGCCAAGACCCTGGACATATATTGTGTTCCTGATAGACTGACCTTTATCCAACTTACCATAAGCCCATTTCTACTGTAGGATAAGGTATAGTTTTGTAAGTGTTGATAGCCCAGCCACTTACAAATTTATAGGAGTATGTAGAAAAATTTATCTGGAAACATCTTTGAAGTTACATTGCATGTGAAAGGGATGATTTTTCATCTGAAAAGCAATGCTTCACTTCAATCTGATCTTTCTTTTGTTATTCTTAATAATTATAAGATAATTAACAACCATTAGATTCATCTTGTCCTCCATCGAGAAACAGCATGGTGGTATAGATGAATTCCAGGTCTGCCTCTGACACACAGGGTATTTGTTTCACCAGGGATACTGAAGGGTTCAATCATAGGCCCACAAAGGAAATAAAGTGAATTTCTGACCAGCCTTGGTGGAAGAAGTTTCCATATTGGGAGTTACCCTATACTGTTGAAATCACAAGGTTTCCTTCCCTTCCTTCCAAAATAAAGAAAAAAAAAGATTTAAAACATTAATGTTAATGTTTCACAAATTGTATGCTGTTTCTGTGGTCTGTAACTGGTTATTATATTTCAAAATGAACATCGAGTTAATTATATCTTTAGGTACTGTGGAATAAATTAGCATTAGCTATCAAATTGACAAGCTTCTTTTTGAGGCCTCAGACAAACTGGTCAGGCATTTCCTTCCCCCTTCTTTTTTGAATTTCTTAAATTTCATGCTGGCAAAGACCTGGAAAGGAAGTAGGTGCCCGTTGTTTGGGAAATAGCCAAATGAGTTGTGGAGCCTGAACATAGTGGACCATTACCTTTCTGTGAGAAATGGTGTCTGTTACTAGCACAGAGAAGCATGGAAGACATGAACAGATGCAAGTGTGAAATGAGCAGAACCAGGAAAACGGTATCCACTGTGACTATAATAATCTAAATGAAAAGAATCTAAAAGAATGAGGATGGTGAATACTTTCTAAATATAATGACAGAGCTTTTCCCTGAAGAGGAGATTCGAAACGCATCACCACAAGCTCTTCTTTGAAAGGAGCAGGTTGGAACATTCATTGCATATCCTGATGGACTCAGGTGGTTAGTTTAACAGAACCATTTCCCCCTCTCCCCCTCCCTTCACTTTTTGTTACCAGGGATGCTTTGCTAGATTGGAGAGTGGTTGGGAAAGGATTGTAAAAACAAAATATGTCCATAAAAAACAACCTATACTTAGAGACCACTGTGAACTATAAATCTCATGTATTTGGGCATGGAGGAAATTAATTAAATTATTTGCATCAGAAAGCTCTGAAACTATAGTGGGCTCACAATTTAAAAAAAGAAGTTGATTTTATTTGTTGGTCGATTGTGTTCTTCTGGCAAAACTTTCTCCTTGAAATAGAAGGACAATAAATGTTCACACTTAACACATTTGGCCATAAATTGGCAGCCCCTGGACCTCAGATTTGGAAGCTTAAGGTTTACTGCTGTTGTAAATTTGTTTGCTTAATTTACTATTATCTATCAATGGTGGTTTTGTTTCCACGTGGGCCACCACCAGCTATCATCGGGAAAATTTCCCAGAGAATGCCATTCTCGTGTTCCTGGCTGTTATCTGCAGAGAACTGGCTATTAATTGAGGTCTGATTACCATTTAAAACAGGCAGAGGAACTAAGTCAATGCTCTGTGTTTTAGCATGGATTATGTTACTAGTTCCAATTATCTGAAAACTGTGCCCTCAAGCTGAAACATGAATGCCCCCTTTTTGTGGAAGGTAGAAATATGGCAGCTTGTCAGGAGAGTAGCGAATTCTCAGGCCTCCCATTGAGGAAGCAAAATCAAAATACCAAAATGGAATTTTATGTCGTTCAGTCGTTTTAGTTTTCTCTGACTCCTCATGATGCCATTTGGGGTTCTCTTGGCAGAAATACTGGGAGGGTTGGCCATTTCCTTCTCCAGCTCATTTACAGATGAGGAAACTGAGGCAAATAGGATGAAGTGACTTGTGCAGGGTCACACAGCTAGTGAGTATCTGAGGCCAGGTCCAGGGCCAATACTCTATCCACTGTGCCACTTAGCTGAATTCGTATAGTCGATGACTGTTTTCAACCTGATTGTCCAAGTGTAGAAGCATCTTTAGTGCTCTCCAGTTATTTTCTTGCCTATTAGTAGTGATGGGCAGAGGGAATTGAAACCTAAGCCAGTTTATTTCCTGACTTTGTTAGCAGTTCTTTTAGTGGTGAGAAGAGGTGAGAGCTAAGGGCTTGCATGGAGTGTTGACTGTAAATTTTGCTTAGCTGTAACTTCCTGTTGACACGTTGGTTCATCAGGTGGTGTGGTGGGAAGGGGTTTGGAGTCAGAAGACCTGACTTCAAAGTCTGGCCTCAGTACCCTATGGGTTGTCTCCGGCAAGTCATACCACTGGGCCTCGGTTTTCCTCATCTGTAAACTGAGGGTTTTGGACCAGAGGCTGACCAGTCCCTTCCAGACCTTCATCCCTAATCCTAAGAATCTGGGAATCTCTTTGAATATGAGGTCAGACATGACAAATGCTGAGGTGGATGGTCACAAATGGGCTATGGGCATGACTTCAGTAACTAAAACATTCTTCCCAGTTCTCTTTCTGCCTATTGTGGGAAAACTCATTAAGGTCAAATGCCAGGGGCACATCTGGGACGGCAGAAGGCTCTGCTGTCAGGGATCTGACTTTATTCAGATTGCAGTCTCATCAGATGTGTATGTATGCACAGATGAGTCACACAAGGCGATAGCCAGGAAGACAAGCTTTTCAACATCCCATTTAGGAAGGAAAAACCACTTACTTTCCCTGGAACTCTTCAGGATTTTTGCAATGCATGCAGTATTTCTGAACCCCTTTGAGCAATACAGCCAGAGCCCTCCTTCTGCCAAATTACACAGAGTAATGACTTGTCATTTTCTTTCCCTTTTTTGGGGGGGATGGGATGGGAGAAGAGGGGGTGGGGAGAGAGGAAAAGGAACACATCTGCAAGTTGTTTACTGAGAAAGTGAAGAGAACACCAGCTGTATGAGGGATGAAATGGAGGAAGAGGGAGACCCAGTGGAGTATGTACCACTGTCATTAGGGTTCCTTGCTTTCTCCCTTTACTTTTCTCATTTCCATTGGGAATTCAGGAGCTGCACACCTCCAAGCCTTTCATTCTTGTTGGGACTTTTTCTGATGAACACTCAAGGTTTTTAAATACAGTTCTAGACCTAAAGGAGAGAGCAGTACCCAAGCCTTGGCGTCCAGTTAGACGGTTCCAGGGAAGCTCATTGCTTGCAAACAGATGCTTGGGGCACACCGTGGGGCAGACAGAGCAGTACCCAAGCGTCCAGTTGGACGACCATTCCAGGGAAGCTTATTCCTTGCAGCCAGATGCTTGGGGCACACCGTGGGGCAGACAGAGCAGTACCCAAGCGTCCAGTTGGACGACCATTCCAGGGAAGCTTATTCCTTGCAGACAGATGCTTGGGGCAGACCCTAGGGATGAAAACATTTAGCTCACTCTGATCTGAGGTAGAGCATGTTTGGTCAACATTTGTTGACCATTCCTGGAGTCACAGCTCCCTGTTGATTGCTGTGGGAGATGATGTTTATTTTTCATTTCAAGGTTAGTAGAGTAGTTTTCCTCCCCCAGACCTTGTCAGGTAGTTATTAAAATAGTTATTATTAATGTACGCATTATTCCTATATATTTCCATACATAATTATACCCATATAAGGTAGAGATATTCCTATATTTTTACTAATAAAATATAGATATTATTCCTGCATACATACCTACACAACATAGATACATATACTCCTGTATCTCTACCATCATAATGTAGGTATTTTTCCTATAGACAAACCTATATAGCATACATTCTTTTATTCTCTATTAATATAATATTGCTATTATTTTTCTCTATATAATCTAGATATATTCAGTCATTTTTTTTCAGTTGCGTCCCACTCTTCATGACCCCATTTGGGGTTTTCTTGGCAGAGATACGGGAGTGGTTTGCCATTTCCTTATCCAGCTCATTTTATGGGTGAGGGAACTGAGGCAAAGAGGGTTAAATGACTCGCCCAGGGTCTTATAGCTAGGAAGCGTCTGAGGCCAAATCAGGTTCAGGAGGGTGAATCTTCCTGACTCCGGGCCCAGTGCTGTATCCACTAAGCCACACAGCTGCCCTCTATATTAATATAATATAGGAATTATTCCTCTGTAACATAGATATACATTCCTACATTAATATGATCTGTGTATATATCTATATAATGTAGATATAGTCTTTATATCAATATAATATAGGCATTGTTCCTATATAATGTATGATGATACCGTCATGATGTATTATTTATATAATATAGTATTTATGTCCTTCTATAATGTGTAATGATACTACAGAATGATGTCACATAAAACATTAAGATATAATATACTGATGTAATACAAGTGTGATTTTTGTATGTATACCTGTATTATATAGATATATATTCTCATATTCAGTATTAATGTAAGTATTCTTATATATGATTTCTGAATATAATTTTGGCTACATAATTCAGACATGAGAATATAGGTATTATTCTGACATATTCCTATAGATAATTATACTTGTATAAAATATAGGTATATATTCCTACAATCTATGTTAATAGATTCTAGGTATTATTCCTATATTCTGTGGATTTTATGTATACGTGTGTGTATGTATACATGTATGTGTGTGTGTATACACACACACACACACACTCTTTCTCTCTCTCTCTCTCTCCCTCCCCCTCCTCCCCCCCTCTCTGTTTCTCTCTCTCTCCCTCCCTCCCCCCTGTATCTGTCTCTCTCTCTCTCCCCCCCATCCCCCTCTCTCCCTCTCTCTCTCCCTCCCTCCCTCCCTCCCCCCTGTGTGCGTCTGTCTCTCTCCCCCTCTCCCTCTCTCTGTCTCTCTCTCTGTCTTCTCTGTCTCCTTCCTCCTCCCTCTCCCTCCTTCCCTCCCCCTCCCTCTTCAGCAGGAGAAATAACCTAATTTTTCCCCCAAGGGGAGGTTTTCCCTGATCCAAAGAGGAGGAGGAGAGATCTTCTTGGGATGTGTGTCCCTGGAATTGAGTTCCTGCTGAGGCCTGATGGCAAATGCTCTGCTGCCAGCGTCACTTACGCTTTACAAAATCAGTAGTTGATCAGTAAACATTTATTAAGAGCCTACTATGTGCCAGGTACAGGGCTAAGAGCAGGGGATGCAAAAAGAGGCAAAAGAAAGTCTTTTCCCTCAGAGGGCTTACAGTCACATGGGTGAGAACAGAGCTCTTGAATTGTCAGCAGTAACAGATCTTTGCTTGTTGCTTAGCCGTGTTATTGGAGGACTTGGTATTCTTTACAAAAGAAACCTTACAGTGTCTTATGTAAATAGCTGAAAATAAAAAAAAAAAAAGGAGAATGACCTTTCCTCTCGAACCATAAATCAGTCGAGGGTCTCTTGGCCAAAGAAATGGGCTCCTTAGGTCAGTTGTTGAGGGCACAGGGAGAAACAGAGCTTCGTAATTGGGTCTCTGCAGAGTCAAGCTCACATCTGCCAACAAATGCCAGAGGTTGGAGACCCACTGCTCTAAAACATGCCTTCAAGGAGAAATCTCATCTGACTCCTTCCTGCAGCAGCCGAGACGAAGGTGCCAATTTGGGCTTTCCAGTGGAACCCTGGGGTTGGGGGTGGGGGAGTTCTTTCTGACTTCCCAGGAGAAACTTGAGTCCATGTGCCTGATGAACAGCAGGAGAAGGGCCTTCTCTGAGCCCGTTTTTCTTTTTTGTGGTTGCCGGTTTGGACCAAAAAAAATGCCTGTTCTGGAAGAGCCTGGGTGCGTGTGCTAGGAAGCCGTTCATCATTCAGGGATCTGCGTAGCAGGAACAGCCCCGGACAGCCAATGCCTGCGTCTTTCTTGCTCTCGATTCCTTTTGTAGCCAGTGTTGTCTAGGGGGGAGGAGGAGCGCACAGTTTGGTCATTTCTAGGGCTGGAGGTTTTCTCTCTTCTTGCATCTTATAAAAGTACAGCAGCATTCTCAAATTTTTTTTTTTTTTGCTTAAAACTTTTCATTTTAATTCTCCCACTTTAACTCTTCCCACACCTCGTGTTGAAGGTTTTGATTTCATTCCCCTTCCCTTCTAATCCTTTAACTAATAATAGCTAATCTTAGTTATTATAATACTACTAATATTAGTTATAATGCATATGTTATATAACTAATAACTACTAATAATTTAATCATAGCTAATAATAAAAATCGATTCCCGTCTCTTCCCCTTTTGCTCCTTATTAATGTAGCTATAAGCAATAAAATTTTAATTGGCCAGGAAAAGCAAAGAGCCCGGATGACCTGCAGTTGAATAATGGAGAGGCCCCTGATAATTAAAGTGGAACCTCAGATTCTTGGACATCTGGTTAGACCTGAGTATAAAGAGATCCCGTCCTCCTGGCTAGCCTAGGGGTAAATACATGAAGGTTAATGTCAGACAGTTCTCCTTTTTTCAGTTCTAAACTTTGTGACTTAGGGTGACATTTGCTAGCCTGTCTTCAGAGCAAATGACTTGCTTTAAATGGAGGGGGTGAGGGTGGAGATGCATGGGTCATATCTGTCCTTTCCAGAGGAAGAATCAGCAAGCAGACTTTTTTTCAGTAGTAAATTGGTAAATTTTTGACATTTTGGAGAAAGTCGGTTATTATCTGTTAATATTGGATGTTAACTGTTAATAATAGAACTCTAGTGTAGTTTTCTTATAATTTGGGAATTGCATTCCCCTTTTTTAAAAGAAAAAAAAAGATTTTATTGCTAGTCTTTTGTTTTAATATAACCTAGATGTCCCCTATATCCTTCCCCATCTCTCAGAGATCCTTTGTGAGAAAAGTTTTTTTCTAAAAAAGGGGAAAAAGTCAGTAGAAATGCTCAGTACATTTAAAAAACCTGCCATTATATCCAAGTTCCTATACCCAAGGCTCTCCACCTTTGCAGAGATAATTGATGTCATCTTATGTTCCTTTTTTGAAGCCAAACTTGTTTTTTTCTTTTATAATTTTACAATATTCATTTTTGATTTTTTTGTTGGTTCTTTCCAGTTACGTTGAGAGTAAATAATTCAGTTCAGTAAATGTTAAGTGCCTACTATGTGCTCGGCACAGTGCTAAATGCCAAGGGGTATGAATAAGAAAAAAGAAAGACAGTCCTTGTCCTCAAGGAGCTTACAGTCTAAAGGATGAAGACAGCACACAAAAGGAAGTTGGAAAGGTGTGGGGCAGTCATGTTCCTTGAGCAGAGCTGCCGATGGAAAGCAGGGACTGAGCTGGAGCTGTAGGAACGAAGAAGCTGCTCAGTCATCCCACTGAGTACGGGTTGATCCAAGATTCAAATCTAGGGCCAGCCCGCTGGAGAGGAAAGCTTTGGGAGGAGGAGCGTGGAGGCTGGGAGGGTGTTGGGAAGGTATTGAGCATCCAATGAAGAGCTGAGTGTGATGCTGAGATTTCAGGTTACCTGATTACCTGGGAAGGGCATATGATTTCGAGGAGTTCCAGCCTAGAGAGACAAAAATTTTGACAAGTTGTAGGTTCATGGCTCTAAGGGCTGTCGTAAACCTTAGATGGCCATCCACTCTAGAAGACCCTTGCTTTACAGGCTTTACTGAAGCCAGAGGAGTAAGGTGACCTCCATAAGGAAGCAAGTAGCCAAGGCAGCATTTGAACCCAGGACCTTTTTCTCATAATGCAGCCTTCTTTACAGTGTGCCATGTCACACTTGTTCTCAGAGAGCATCTTCCTGTTAGATTTAGCTCCTTGGAAAAGGTTATGATTTCTTCAAAATGATGCCATAGACTGGTCACAAGGGTGTGTGTGTGTGTGTGTGTGTGTGTTGGGGGGCGGTAATTTTAGAATCTGGGTGCGAGGGAAAGAAGAGAATCTTTCTCTAGACTTGGGAGGTTTGTGAAGACTTCTTTACAGAGTCTTCTGGATGGGCTTTGGTCTCCGTTGTGACACTCACTGACCCAAGGGAATCTTGGTCTCTTCGGAAAGGCAGAACAAGCCCATGAGGACCCCCCCAGAGAAGTCTTGGGCCTGGTTGGCCCCTTTCCCGGTGTCTTGGCTGAAAATGAGGACAAACCTTTTCAGCATGAGAAGCCTGGGGTTCCTCTTAGGACACACTGGTCATCTGGCCTCTCATCTCCTCAGTTGTGTGACTGGTGTTAACAGGGCTTAGTGGATATTGGACAAATGTTCTATGACAAAGAATGGTTTAATTGTTCTCTCTGTCTCTCCTCTCTCTCTTCTGTCGGTCTCCCCCTCTGTCTGTCTGTCTCTCCTCTCTCTCTTCTGTCTGTCTGTCTTCCCCTCTGTCTCTCTCTCCTCTCTCTCTCTGTCTCACTCATCCTCAAAGATCACCCAATTGGTTCAGGTGTAAGTGAAGCAACCCGCAAAGCCCTCAGTGCATCATAAGCAGCGTGGTGTTTGGGGGATGGGCGTTGGGCTTTGAGGCGGTTGTCCTGGGTTCGAATCTGCTGGGCGGGGGGTGACTGAGCAGCTTCCTCCCTTGCACAGTGAAGGAGTTCATATTGGTCCCAATAGCAATAGTCCACACTGGCGGAAGGCTTTCAGGTTTCTGAAGCACTCTCCGTGTGTTGTGTTCTTTGGTCTTGACGACAGCCTCGGGAGGCAGGTCTTGTTACTATCCCCACTTGATAGATGAGGAAACTGAGGCTGGGAAGAGGTTAAAAGTCACATGGCGAGGAATGTTGGAGGCTGGATTTGAATTCACGTCTTCCTCACCAAAGTCACTCACTGTCTCCTGTGGCACTGAAGACGTTTACCAGTAAAGCGTGGTAAGAGCCGTTGATACAGAACCTCCATCCCAAACCAGAGGCTCGCTCTCCTTCCACGTACAAGGGTCCTGAGGAGCTCGGGCTCAAACCTGCACCACTGGTGTGATGAGGCACCTGTAGAGAGAATGACCCCAGGAGGCCGAGGGCGGAGAGGTGAGAGTCTGGACCGCAGAGAGTCTGGACCGCAGAGTTCCTCACAAGGGGATTGTTCTCTGACAGCATCATTGAGGTCCTCAGTGACCTCATTGTAGCTCCAGAGCTGAGGCCATCTGTTCCAATCCCCTCATTTTACAGAGGGAGGAAACTGAGGCCCAGAGACAGATGACTCATCGAAGGTCACCATGCTTTGAGGTAGTAAGTGTCCTGTCACCTGAGGCCGTGAGGCAGAGAATGGGGGGTAACTTATTGAGAATATTGGAATTCATTTGTTTGGAGTCGGGACTGGAGGTGAACTTCTGGTTTAAATGCAGGACTACAGGAAGCTAGCAGCTGTGCCCCTGATACTGGAATCTTGTGTATGCATGTGTGTGTGTGCGTGTGTGTGTGCGTGCGTGTGTGTGCGCGCGCTCGTGTGCGTGAGAGAGAGAGAGAGAGAGGGAGGTGTTATTTTCCCAAAATGTTGTTCTTGACGAGGCCAAACAATCGCACGTAGTGGATAACATCCAAAATCTTAGACTGGCTAGATCAAAAGTCTTAGACCGAGTCTAAGTGGGAAGGAAGGCTGGTTTTTTTTTTTAATTTGGGGGTGGGGGGTGGGTAGAGAAGAAGCTCATCTCTGAGATTCTAGCCAATTCTGAAACAGTCTTTGTGTCTCTGTCTCTTCCTGTCCTTCTATCTCTCTCTGTCTTCTCTCTCTGTCTCTGTTTCTTCGTCTCTGTCTCTCTCTTCCCTGGAACCCTATGTTACTCTTCATTTCAGAGAATCGACACGTTAAATATTGCTTAATTTGCTAGTGGGGCCTAGAAGGCCAGGCAGGTAGTTAGGAAAGAGAATCTAGGTACTTTTTGGCTTCTGTAATTCTTGGGAAGAATTCTAGGGATATTCCTGCACTAAGAAGTCCCGTCTCTGACTTCCCAGCTCCCTCTTGTCCAGGAGAGCTTGTGGTCAGTGAAGGAAGGCTTGGGACAATCAATTAAAGACAGTCTGATGTCCCTGAATATCCTCTTCCTCTTAGGGTTCAGGACCACCAGGCATTGCCTTCTGGGCAGGGAAGGCCTCCGCTATCTTATATCTTAGGACACTTGATATCGGAAGAAACTGGAGGTTCACTTTCTCACACTTATTTTGGGATTTAGAGGGCAAGGCACAATGTTATTTTAAAAAAAATAAGGATCTGGTTTGCTGAGAGAGAGAGAGAGACAGAGAGTGAGTGTGAGTGTGTTTATATACTGTGGGATGAAAGAAGAAGAAAAGTCAAATTGTTGGGAGCTGAGAGATTCTGGGGTAAGGCCTGGGTATCCGAGGATGCACGTGTAGCTGTAGAAAAGTGATGTCATCAGGTTACAGCTTGTGCCATGGAAATGGTTCCTCCCAGAAATGAAAACCAGCAGAGGAGCTCAGGGTGCAGAACTGGGGTGCTCCCTCCCTCTTCCTTGATTTCAGAGCCGGGCAGGAAGGCATCCAGAGGAGGTAAAAGAAGGAAGACTAGCCTCAGAAGCTGGTTTGAGCCTGAGTTTTTGTGCTGTAATCTGTGAGAGCCAGAAACAGTGAACGGGGTCTTTGGCCTAAGTGAGAGGTATGGCTTCCCAGGGACAAGGTGGCGGTAGACTATTGTGGTACCCTGCCCTGGTCACATACCACCAAGAGTACTGCCTTCAGTTTGGGGCACCATAGGACAGGAAGGTCATTGATAAACTGCAGTGCATAAAGAGGGCAGAAACCAGGATTGATCTGGGGCTGAGGAGAGGATACAATGGGTCTGATTAGTGAGTGCCATCTCAGAATCAGCTGGAGGAAGGACCTGGGGACATTTGGCCTGGAGAAGAGAAGACACCCTGGGGACATGATGGCGATCTTAAGATATTTGAATGGCTGTCATCTGGAAGAGGGTCATTAGACTTGTTCTGCTAGACCTCAGATGTCAGAACCAGGAACAGCACGGGGTGGAAGTTGCTGAGGGGCAAATTTGAGATGGATGTTGGGGAAAAAAACAAAAAAAGAAACTCAAAACTTATAACAATTGGAGCTATAGAAAGGAAGAGTGGGTTTCCTTGGGAGTCTTTAAGTGGAGGCTAAGTGAAGGAAGATCCTTGTTCAGATACGGGTGGGCCCAGGTGGCCACAAGGATCATGCCTTTCAACTTGAAAATTCTGGGATTCTGTGGAGCCTTTCTCCTTAAGATTGTTTTGTTAAAAATACTATTTTTTCCAATTACATGTAAAATTGTTTTTAACATTTGTTACTAGCTGTGTGATCCTGGACAAGTCACTTAACCCTGGTTTTTTTAGTTTCCTGATCTGTAAAGTGAGCTGGAGAAGGAAATGGTAAACCTCTCCAGTCTCTTTGCCAAGAAAACTCTAAATGGGGTCGCAAAGAGTCAGACACCACTTAAAAATAACTCAGCAACAAAAACACAACTGTGGGAGGCAGTTGCAGTTAATACCTGAGGAAACTGAGGCAGACTGTGGTTAAGTGACTTGTCTAGAGTAACACAGCTAGTAAATGTCTGAGGACAGATTTGGACTCGGGTCTTCCTGATACCAGGTGCAGTGTCTCTTCATCGCACCACCTAGCTGCCTCAAGCAAGTGTATTTAAACAGTTTTTATTCCCTTGAGAAGATACGTTAATTAGACTTCTTTGCTCTCTTGTTTTAGAGAGAGGGCGTGTGTGTGTGTGTGTGTGTGTGTGTGTGTGTGTGTGTCCTTATTTGCCAAAGATCTGCAGAAATTCTTTGTAAATAAAGGGTCTCTCCACTCCCCCCATGTCCTATTATAATGTCAGCTACCTGAGGGCTAGGACTGTTTTTTCATGGGTATTCTTTGTACCCACAGTGTTTGATATTGTGTCTGGCTTGTCAGCGTTTTGGTAAATGCTGTTGATTCCGTTCAGTCTGACCTGGGATTCTCTAATTGGTAGTAGAAACTTTCAGACTTGGGCATCATTTTTGCCAGGGTTGGGATTCATTCCCAAGCGTCCCTTATCCCTGGGCTACAGGGGGCTCCAAGGACGACTCGAGCAGCTTCTCTCCTATTAATAGCAAGAATTAGGTACCAGTTCCCCCATGGGGCTGCAAAGGCAGCCTCGGTGTTCCTGGAATGTCACGGATTCTCTAGGAAGCCATCTGTGTCCCTGTTTTCTCTTGACTTTCATACCCCCATTTGGATGCTTGGACTCCAGGAAGAACTCATTTCCAAGGCGGGGTAGCAGATGGAGGAGGAGGAGGGGACCGTCCTTCCTGTGCTGCCCAGCCAAATCATTTTGGGGAGTCGTATTTCTGTTCATCAGTGGCTGGCCACCGACTGATGGGAGATTCTCCCACCTGTGGCAGATGGGCTTGCCGGAACTGGGCTTCTGTGCTGCCTGAGTGCATCTGTATTGGATGGCTGTCCCCCTGCTCAGGAGGCAGATAGAGGCTGTGATGCGGTGAGATCTTCTAACTTGCTAGCAATGGGGTCTTCAGAGGGAGCATCACACACACACACACACACACACACACACACACACACACACACGCGCGCGCACACACACACTCCGTCAAGGGAATGTAATTAGAGGAAAAGCCAGGGTAGCCCTCTGGGTTTCCATGATAGTAATTGGTGGCTGACAGTGGTTGGAGCCGATGATGCAACCCACCTAGATGGCGCAATCTATTGACACCCAGGCACAAACACTGTTTGTTGTAGGATACGACCAATTGGAAGGGAGACCTTGTGATGGATTGCGTTGTGAGGGATGTGGAGGGGGAAGCCACTTGCTGATTTGTGACGGTGTGGTGGGTAGTAGGTCATTTTTTCTCATTGCTTGCTTCCTTTAGGAATGTTTTATTAAAAATAGCATTGAATGGCAACACAGATGAACTTGCAGGGTATAAAGTGTCATTCCCGCTTACTCCCTGTCCGAATGCCTTTGCCCACGATTCCTAGCAGTTAGACGTCACAGCACAGACAGCAGCATCAGACTTTGGAATTTGGAATACCTGGGTTCGAATCCTGTGTTGGATATTTAGCTGTTTGACCCTGGGCAAGTCACCTGACCTCTCAACTTCCGTTTCCTCATCTGTGAAGTGGGGACAAAAATGATGATACTGGCTGTGCGATCCTGGACAGGTGACTTAACTTCCACCTCAGTTTCCTCATCTGTAAATGGTGTATATTTGCCTTCCCTAGACCTTAGGGCCATTATAAGGATCAAATGAGATAAAATAAGTAGATTTTTTGTCATCCTTGTAGCATTATAGGAATGGTAGGCATTTATTGTCATAACAATAATTAATATTATTAATAATAATTAATATTTTAACGAATTCTCATTGACTTCTGCTTCGAGCTTGCCTCTACCCTCAGTTTCAGTTCTGTGGTCGCTTTACGTTATTTCCTAAAGGACTTTCTAGAGTTCCTTGGAAGAGAGATTGCTTACGCTTGTCAGTCCTCTCTTGCCTCGGTGTGCCGCAGCTTAGTTAGGTCTTCCCTCGTTGCTGGATGTTTTGGTGGTTTCCAGCCTCATGACTCCTCATTATGCTCCTGTGACAGGCTTTGAGCAGGTGGCTGATTTTTGTTTGGCTTTGAATAATACTTTGGGGATGTATCGTCAACATTGGAATTATTGGGTCAGAGGGAGGCGCTTGTTGGACAGTAATAATCGCTGACGTTGGCAGCCATGCCTTCAGATTTCCAAAGCCTTTTCCGTACATTATCTGACATTAGCCTCACAAAATCCCTGTGAGGCGAGCGCAACAGAGATTTTCATTCATTCCCATTTTATGTATGAAGAAACTGAGGCTGAGAGAGATCCAGTAACTTGATAATAATCACACATATTGTATCATAGACAGTAGAAGCAAAATAGGAGACAGACAGACAGAGAGACAAAGAGACAAAAGAGAGGAGAGAATATATTTCCTGACCCTAAGTTTAAGTTCTCGTCTGGGCAGTGGGTGTAGTGATGGGACCTACTTCACAAGGTGGTTGGAGATGATCTGTGTAAAGTGCTTCGCAAACCCTAAAGCAGCATCACAGAACATCCTCTTTATTGGCAGTGTAGTTGTCGTTGTTCTGATCAGCCCTGTTGTTGGCAGTTTTTAAAGCTGGTATGTCTTGGTTTTTTTCTCCTTGGCATCCACATGCAGGTGAGGACCCTTCCTGTCCCTGCCCATCTAAGGACAGTGTAGTGATAGGGTTGTGGCTGACATGAGAAAGCAATTCACCAAGAATCGATGAAGTACTCAGCGTGTCCCAGGCCCTGCGTTAAGCCCCTCCTGCCCTCGGGGACCTTACACTCTATTGGGAGAAAGAATAGGCAAGATATAGATGAGGGCATTAAGAGCTCTGTGTACCAGGGAAAGAGAGGCCGATGACGAAGGTGGGATTTGTGCCTCTGGAGGAAGGCAGGATGATGAGATGGTGGAGAGGAGAGGGAGAGTGAACACCAGTGTTGCGGGCTCACAGAGTGGAAGGGAGCTAAGTTCATTCAGACTGCAGACATATGTAGGGCCTGGGTTATGAAGAGCTTTAAATGACAGAGGGGGCTTCATAGTTGATGCTGAAGGTACCAGGGAGCCAGGATGGTTAAAAGCTATCTACTCATTGTCAGATGCCTTAGAAAGCCTCCCATGAGTGAACACTCCACCCGCAGAGTCTCTGGCCACAGCTGGCTTGTCTTCCCATCTCACTCTGTATTATTTCTTTGCTCAGTCCTTGTCTTGTACTCAGTGCTCAGCCCCTGGTGTGGTCTCTGGGTGTGTGTGGAGAGGGGGCGCTGGACGGGGGGAAGCCGAATGTCTCAGTGTTGAATGCAAACCAGATGTAAATCAAAACACTTCCTCTTGCTAGCAAGGTTGATTTAAACTGGGCCTGTGTTGACCCCCTTGACCCTCTTATTCTGGGTCTCTGTTAATCAGAAAACATGGTGCTGACAGTCTCTCAAAAATGGGAGGATCTCCATTCTGCCTTACTGAGGAAAGCAGCCACGCTGAGTAGAATTGCTTATTGGCTGATCGGGATCATGAACTCCAGCCATTGGGACGGACACACCTTGGTACCGAGCCCAGCACATCTTTCTACCCTAGAGTTTTATTTTACTAAATCCTTAATATCATTGTGCTTCCTAGAATTATTGCTCTGATAGACTGTGAGCTCCTACATTCAGGGATTCTTATTTTTATTATTTCTTGGTCATGGTATCCCTAAATGCTTAGCCTGTTGCCTGCTTGGCATGTAGCAGGTGCCTAATAACTCCTTATTCATTGGTTGGTGTAAAGCCAGTCTGTCTGGGTTCAGATCTGGGCCTTCTACTGCCTGTGTGACCTGGGAGAAGCCCATCAGTTTCTCTGGGTCTCATTTTACTTGTCTGCCAAAGGAGTGGGTAGTGTTAGGTAAGTTCCCATGCAGCTCTAAATGTCAGGAGCCCCACGCACATTCAGAGCTGGGAAGGCTGCTTGGTAGACTGCCCTTTGTCCTGCCTTCCTTGGGGCTGACCCTGGCTTGCTATGCCCCTGGCTCCCAAGGCCTCTCTATCTCACCACAGCTCGGCTCTTGTTTTCTATCAGATCCCCACCTGAATAAACACGACCAGAACGTCATGGGCAGCCAGCCTGAGAATCTGCCAAAATTCCCCAGGGAACTGGTGATTCACCAGCGGGGGAAAGAGAGAACGGGAGACACACGGACCTTCTCGTTCAGATAATGCATTTCCTGCCTGAGGAATGACCAGACCATTTCTTTCTTAAACGATACTGTTTTCTTTAAGCAGATGATCCCCACCCCCAGTCTCCTGGTTAAAGAGAACACAAGGCTTGCTTTGAGATGGTGATGATGCTTTCACTCAGGAAGGAAAATTCTGTTGACCAGCCAGACCTAGAAAAGCTCTTGAAAGCTGGCTTCTTTGCCACTTTTCTCACTTCTTACTCAGGCTTTTTCTTTCCTTGTCCTTGGACTGTTGGTACGGTCTATTTCTTGAACAGTGGATGCTCTTAAGACAACCAGAATGCCTCCCCCCTCCTCCATTGGATCACCATTTCTGCTCACACCATCAAGTTTGGCCTTTCAGTTGGGTTCAGAGAGTAGCTCTTTGTACCTTGGCTAGCTCAGTTGGCCGCATTGGCATCCTAAGAAGGCCAAAGCTGTGGACTGGAGCCCAGTGAGGGCCGGTTACCCTTGCTGTGATCAGTGGCACACACATTGTATTCCTAACCCCGTTAGTCATCTTGGGGACTTGGTGGAAGAAGATGGGTGAAATGAGGGGAAAAATCCACCATCCTCATTAGGAAAACAACATAGGAATAAGGTGACTCAGGGAGAACAGAACTAGGTTTTACAATTTCAGTAATTTTTTCACTTTAAAAAAAAATGAATTTTCCCTCCCACCTCCCCTATCTTGTTAGGGGAGGGGAGGGAATAAGCATCTATATAGTGCCTACCGTGCGCTAAGCACTTAACAGATATCTTATTTGATGCTCAAAATTACCCTGCCAGGGAGGTGTTCTTCTTATTCCCACTTTAGAGTTGAGGACACTGAGGCCAGCAGAGGTTAAGTGACTTTATTAAGTGTCTGAGGTTGGATTTGAACTCAGTTCCTCCTAACTCCGGGGTCACCTAGCTGCCTCATGGGGAATAGAAAAACAGAAGCCCCTGTAATTAACGTGTAGTCAAGCAAAAATAAATTCCTTCATTGGCAGCACTAAAAAAAAGTATGTCTCCATCTGTATCCTTAGTCTGTTATCTCCTTCAAGAGGTAAATAGCTGGTTCCTTAGGTTGATCAGAGTTCTTAATCTTCATGGTGTTACTGTGTAAATTGTTCTGACTTGGCCTACTGTACTGTGCATCAGTTCATGCAAGTCTCCCCAGGCTTCTCCTTTTATCATTTCTTGCAGCCCAATAGTATCCTACCATTCTATTCAAACACCGCATCATTTGTCCAGCCGTTCCCAAGGGGATGGACACAGCCCTAGTTTGAGTCTTGGCTTTCTCCTCGGAGCATTTGCATTTATTAAGTGTCTGCAGGGACCAGTGAAAAGTCCTTGTCTTCAAGAAGGCTGCAGTCTAGCCAGGAGACAGACAACGTGCATAGATAGAGGGTGTGTATGTACACGTATATGTGTATATATTTTTGCGAGGTGTTGCAGCAGATTTAGCGCAGTGGTAAGCTTTAATAGCCAAGACTTTTGGAATACCCTGTATAAAATGGCAGCTTTGGGAGAGAGGGTCATAGGAGCTTGGGGACCAGGCAGGGCTTTGTGTAGCTGAGCTCAGAAGGAAGCTAGTCTGCCCTGAGCTCTCGGTGTTCAGCGATTTGGGCGGAGATGAAAATAGTGGGGAAGTTTGTCTTAGTCATCCTCTTTATGATGCAGCTAGATTTGCTTTTCAGTGTTGATTGACCTGGTTGAGGAACGAGGGGGGCTTGCAATAATCAAAGATTTCTGTAGTTGATCTTTTCGTGAAAACCCGTAATGCTTATTTAATAATGATAATAGTCATGATGATGCTGATAATAGTGTCTCCACAACAGCCCTGGGTGGTAGGTGTGATTATTATCCCCATTTTACACATGAGGAAACTGAGGCAAGCTGTTGAAGTGACTTGCCCAGGGTCGCACAACTAGGAAATGTCTGGTGCTGGATTTGAACTCAGGCCTTCCTGAGCTAGCTAGCACAGTGAGATACACAGAGAAGGGTGCATTTCTGTGTTGTTTTACAGACGCACAGATTGAGACGATCCCCGAGGTGAGCGAAAACCAGAAGTAGCCGCCTATGCCTTTTGGATCCCACCCTGGGGTCCCAGCCCTGTTAAGGTCAGGCTGCTGACTAAGCTCTACGATTTTAGGGGAGCGACTGTTTTCTCTCTGATCTGCTTTTGGGTCCTGGTGGCTTTTGTTTTGTTTCGTATTTAAAAACGAATCCGTCATCAAGTGAGTCCTTTCTCCCTGGCCTTTTTCTGTGACACCAGATCTTGTCCACTCCTGAAAGGCCCCCTGCTTGGGGAGGGGGAAGGGGTAGCATTTTTAACTGTTGGTTTCAAATGCCTCCATCTGTCTTACTGTCTAATTTAACATCGACTCAGAAAATGTAGCCAAGTGGGAGAGCTTCTCCTGCATGCTCTCCCTGCCTTTGAAGCCAGATTTTATTTTTGTTGCCTGTAACAGGTGCTGGTTTAATAGAGTTTAGCTGTGTGAAGTCCCCTCCTCCCCCCCTGCCCCCCAATGGCTAACACTGTAAATTGACACCGTGGAGGAAAGAGAGCCATGTGACACTCCTCCCCTCCCCAGTCTTTCCTCACTAACACCCCAACTGCAGGACCCACAAGGTGATAGTATTTGGCAGTAAGGGAAGGCAGAAATGTTCCTTTGACTCGTGCCAGCGAGAAGTAGCTTCAAAACCCTGCCTTGCACCCTATTCCCTTGTTGCTGGTTTGGGTCCTCTTGTGAAGCCTCATTCCAGGGCCTCAGTGGGCCTTCAGAGGTGACCTAGGGATTTTAATGGCAACCACCACGAGCATATCACAACATATCACAACCCCCACCCACCTTGGTGGTTTGGACCAAGCTAAGAAAGGCTGTGATTGAATTTTGGCCCACTGCCAACTTGTGTGGTTGTCTGAGGCCCAGGCCAGAGAAGTTCTGAGGTGCGGGGACCAGAGGCCTGGCCACCAGCTAATGGGTTTTCCATCCTTAGCTGTTATATCTCATGAAGGCTGTCTGCTGGTGGTCAGGACTGGATAGAGAGAGTGGGGGTGGGCCCGTGGAGGGATGGAGAAGCAGGCCTGGACCTACCGAGGTCTGGTCTTGAAATGATAACAACATCAGCAGATTTATATAGTCCATCTTTTTATCAAAGCCCTCACAGCTTGTTTAATAATAATGATTAATAATATGTAATTATATGATATATAATCCTATATTAGATATAATTCTATAAAAATAACAATATTCTATTAGTAGTATTAGATACTGTAACAGTAGTAATAATGCCCTTCTTCCCAATCAGAAGTGTAACAGAAGTAGGATTCAGAACTGGAAAGAAGCCCAGAGTCCATCTCCCAAAGAGTCAGTCAACAGGCATTTTTAAACACCTGTGTGCCAATAAGTGTGCTTAATATTAGGGATACAAAGGAATAATGATGGCAGGCACTTGAGATTTGCAAAGCACTTTACTTATGGGGTTTCATGGGACCTCACAATCCCTCTGAAGTGTGTGCTGCTATTAGGCCATTTTACAGAAGAGGAAGCTTAGCATGAGAGAGGTTAAGTGAATGTCTGAGGCAGAATGTGAACTCTAGTCTTCCTGCCTAGCTGCCCAATGACATTTCCCTAGGGGGAGCCGGGTGAGGTGCCTTTTGTGGAGGAGGGCAGTAGATGCTGGAGTTATCAGGAAAGGTGAGATAAGAAGTGGGTGATTCCAGCTATGGGTAAAGCTCCCTCTAGATGCTCAGTTTCAGCGAGTTGCCCAAAGTCAGCACAGGTCGTAAGTGACTAAGCCAGGGTTCAAACCTGGGGCCTCTGTAAATCAACAGTCTTTACCACCACACCATCCAGCCTCCTGTAAGTTCATAAGAACTAAGCTTCATTTACCTCATTTGCTTTGATTTCAAGTCTTGGACAGAGCTGTAAAAATTCATCACTCAGAATGAATGGGAAGCTGGTTGGGATGGGCTTAATGGGGCCAAACCCACTGCGGGGTTTTTTATGGATGAGTCAAGAAATCCAGATTTGGGCAAACTTGGCAGAAAGTTGGTGTGTCCTGCGTGTGACCCTCTGCTTGCATTCTGTTAGATGCTCCCCCAAAAGAGGTCAGGGCACAATTTGAAGCCTTTGGATCTATATGGGGCAGCAAGGCCTGGTAGATAGATGGCCATCATCGAGTCATGGTGGTCTGTGCTGTGTGAACTTTGCTAAATCTCTTAAATTCTAAGCCCCCTAGGGCGATTCTTTTAAGAGTATGCCTTACACAATGGTTATGACATTGGGGCGGTCACAGATTTAGCACTGTCATGTGAGCCCGTGCTCACCCCCTCCCCCCAGATCCTCCAAGGAAAAAGGAGAAGGGCATGTTCTTATCTGGCAATTGTGGACGTTTGTTTTATATCGATTGAGTTTCTTAGACACCAAAAATTGTGCTCTGTACACTTTGTAGAGGCTTTGAAAAGCTTGAAACAAACACTAGAAAACTGACCCCGGTCATCAGTCCGTTGGCCTGCCAAGAGATCAAGGCTTGCAGAGTTGGGGGATCCTTCAGAGGCCAGCTAGTTCAATCCTTCTTATTAACCAAAGAATTTTTTCTACAACACCGCTAACAAATAAGTCATTGACCATTTTAAAATAATGCCTTATTTTTCTACACGAGTAGAAATCAACGTTTCCTAGTTGGAAAACCCTCATCAAAAAAAGTGTTTATAAGAGTTTGCATTTGGGGGAGCAATCCAAGGGGATGGGCAGGTGCAAGGTTGAAAGTTTCCATCTGATGAGAAGGGTTAATCAGAGTCTTCGTTGTCTAAATGAAAACCCCTCTAAGGAAGGAATGAAATGGAGAATGTAATCAAGCCGGCTAGGGTTTGGAATAAATCGTATTTATATCCCATGCTGTGTATAGGAGAAGTCACTTGGCAAGGTTTTGTTTTGAAGTTCAGCTCTGTGAGATGGCGCAGCTCTGGAAGTCAGCAGTTTTGACAGTCTCCAGCTGGAACCAGTTGGCTTTTGTGGTGGGACCTAAGAGTTACTGTTGGAATCTGATGGGGGCCGGATCTGATTCTTTGTGTTTGCTGGACACCAAAAGGGAGGGGAAGGGAATTATACCAGTGGCTTCCTGATGCCACAAAGAGTGGCTGGTGAATGATAAAAAGTTTGCCAAAAATGCTCTCCTTTGGATGGAAGCAACAGAATTGCCAGTATACTGGTTTGACCTCTTCGGTGTCAGGCTGACTCTGTTGGGGTGTGTGGTTCAATGGAGAGAACGGTTAATTTGGAGCCAGAGGTCCTGGGATCTCTGCGATGTTTACTACATTGGCCAAGTCACTTAATGTCACTGGGCCTTCTGTTTCCTCACCTGTAAAACAAGGGAGTTAGACTCCCTCCCAGCCCTAAACCTCATCTTCCTTGGTGAAAATCAGGTCCATTATAGAGAGCAGCTTGTTCTTTGGTTCTTCCAAAAGGCAGAGAGTTAGGGAAAGTCAAGGATATTGGAGCAATAGGAGATAAAATTGGGAGAAGTAGGTTGGTGCCATGATCATGAATTTCTACTTTATTACTCGGTTGAGGTTGAAGCTTTTTAAATAGAAGAACAGCATGATCAGATCTGTGAATGGTGAGGAAAGTTACATGGAGTATTGGTTAAAAGTGATAACTTGGAATGAGGTAGAGAGTCCAGTTAGGAAGCTATTACAATAACGTAGGCCAAAAAGGAGGAGTATGTGCCATTATCCTGATCGATTTGAGAGAGACTGAAGTGATAACAGACTTGAATGTGTGAGAGAGCAAAGGGTCCAGAGGTAGATGGTACATACAGCTCAAATGATCACACTGATCACTTGGAAGATAACCATGCCACCAAGCAGATGTGGATGTTAAGGGAAAGAGGTGAGCATGGGCGAAGGGACTGAAGAAGATTTTGATTTGAGGAGGCTGATGGGACATCCAGGTGGATTATCTAGTCAGCAAATAGAAAAGAAGTGACTTGAGTCCTAGGGGTAATTATATTTGCATATAGTTGAAAATTGGACATTGTGGAAGGATGGCATGTGTTGATTCTGGAATGAAGAGGAGGATTCTAAGAAGAGGAGGTGAGGAAGGAAAACCGTGGGGTTGGCAGCGTCTCCCGAGATGGGAAGTAGTTATTAAGAATATCAAATGCTATTTTTAAAAAAGGTAAAAGAAAATGATAAGGAAAGAAAAAGGCATTGGCTTTGGGCCACTGGATTGAAAACTCTTCATACCAGTTTTAGAAGCAAAGAGCTGAGAGATTTGGAAGAGGAGCAGGTGCAGAACCAAACGGTCAGGGCTAATTAGCAAATAGTGGCTAAGATAAATGGGAAAAGGACTTGAAACTACTTGAAACAGCTCACCAGAACTATGAAAGAATACTTGAAAATGTGAATTTTTTTCCCTGCTAAAAACCATTGTCATCTTAAACATTGCCCTCATTAAGGAATTGACTGTTCTTTTTGGGCAGTGCCTTCATTGGGTCATGAGAATGCTGTCTCCATAGAGTAATAACTCAAACCGGATTTCAGTGAATTGAGGTATGTAGGTATTTGCTGGGAAGGGTGAGAGAAGAGGAACAGATAATGGAAGGGGTCTAGTGAAAGTGGTCCTTCCTTATTTTGTTTTTGGATAGGGGAGACTGGAGCATGTGTGTGTGTGTATGCTGAGTTGAAGGGGCTAGGACAGACACATTGGAAGACCAAATGAGGACCACCTCTTCCTCAAAGGCTGGGGCTGGGGTAAGGGTTACGTGCTTTTGGGGGATAGAAGTGTAGATTTATAGCTAGAAATGACCTTTGTCCATTTAGTCTAGGGATCTCTAACCTTTTTTGTGTCATGGACTCTTTTGGCAGTCTTGTAAAATATATGGATCTCCTTCTCAGAATATGTTTAAGTATATAAAATAAAAGACGGAATTAGAAAGGAAACTAATTGTGGTGAAATAAAGCTGTCACAGTTTTTTTAAAGAAAATTTCAGGGACCCCAGTGATCTAGTCCAACCTCCTCATTTTACAGATGTAGAAACTGAGGCCCAGAGAGGAGGTTACTTTCCCAAAATCATAAATGTGGTAAATGACAGAGGCAGAGTCCTCAGGCCCTGCCCTTGCCCATGATGTGTGTAGACAAGAGTAGTAAATGACTTGAATGAATCTAGTCGAGAATATTGGATGCCCCCGGTCACCGTCTTGCACAGATGGTGTGGGGAAGCATTCTTTCGCTCCCATGTTCTCCCCTTTGCCTGTCTTCCCTCATCCCCACTCCTGTGTTGAGCAGGTTCAGTAACCACAGAGCATCACCTTGATAAAGAATCTTAAGGAAGGCTTACAAATGACACTCTTTACCAGGGCTCTGAAAGGAAACATGAGCAAGACTGCCTCCATTGTATAGGTTAAAGAACTTGCAGCCAAGAACAGGAATGTTGTGCCCATGATTAGGCAGCTCATTGGTGCCAATCAAGCTTCTAACCTAGACACCCCCCCTTTTTCCCACCAATCAATAAATCAGTAAGTCAACATTTATTGTCTGCTATGTGCCAGGCACTGTGCTAGCTCCAATGCTTTATATTACATTCTTCATACCTCTGCACACACACACACACACACACACACACACACACACACACCCCAAAAAGAGTTTCTGAGCTCATCTTTTCTACGATACAGTTTTCGCACTTGCACACCCAGAGGAGCTTTTTGTAAAGAACTGGAAGTGCTTTTCTGACCCAAGGGAAAAGTGGTTGGTCTCCCTTGGGTCAGAGGACATGTTTTAAAAGGGAAAGGGAGAAGATGGGGGAAATAGGACCTTTCTCCACATGATTCATGTTCCCCAGGTACATGGAACGGTGCCTTTTCCTCCGTGGATTTTGAGCTCTGGTCCCTGGGAGACTCATGAAAAACAAGAAGTGAGGAAGAGGAGACCCAGAACTTCTGGGAAAGAAGTAACTTGTTTATACCCGTTGGATCTGATTTGTTCAAGTGTTTGTTTAAAAGAAATGCCACTTTGTAAGAGGCGGCCTGGGTTCCTTGTTCTGTGTGCAAGAATGCTTTGATTGGCCAGGGACTCTGACACTGTTTACTCAGAAACTCCCCATTGAGCAGCTTGGACCCCCCTGGACAGAGTCGCTTTCATTAGTCAGCAGGTTCTCAAGTGTCCAGAATTGGCTCTTGAGAGCGATGGGGGCCCTGGGGGCCTCGGCCTGCAGAACCAGGGAACCCGACCGCTCACCGGTGTCCTAGAGCATCTGGTTTTCTTCTCCCCAGCCAGGGCTTGGTGGTTATGAACCCCGAGGGCTTGCCAGAAAAAGGGATTAAAGAAGCAAACAAATCTTTTGTGGGAAAACAAGCTCTTAGAGGGGCAAACACTTTCTGCGGCCTTGGAAGTTGGAATAAAACAAGTGAAAACAAAGTGAGGCCATTTCGAACTTTTTTAATGGGGAAAAATAGCCACATGATTACACACTGGTCCCAAATCCTTCTCTTGGCTTTTGTCTTAGGTGAGAAATTCAGTTCAATTAAATGTGTTAAGCACCTGCAAGACACTGGGGATATTGAGTCAAGACGACGGTCTTTACCCTCATATGGCTTCTGTGGTCATCATTTTTATCAGTAAAGTGACACCTGTCTCTGTGAGGGGTAGAACCACACATAGACATCTAAGATATATAATTATTACCCTCGGAGAACTTACAAGGACACTCATAAAATTTCAAGCTGTAAATTCAAATAAAATATGGCAGTGCCTGGCACATAGTAGGTGCTTTGTAAGTGCTTAGGAATTAGTGAGTCAATTTCATGAGTTTTGTAGCAGGCAGAAAGGGCTAAATTGTTGGTTCTCCCCATAATTTCCCTATATCCTGTCATGTTGACCGTGGCTGTTGCCTCATCCTAACTGGTGTCTCAATCTCTGATGTCCCTTCTACCCCCAATCCATCCTGCATGCCGTCACCAGGCTTTTCTAGGATACCTCCATAAATATAGCCAGTAGGCACAGTGCTGGTTTTGGAGTTGTGAGAAGCCCCAAGTTCCAGTCCTACCTCAGATACTTTGGGGTTTTCTGACCACGAGCAAATCACTTAAATTTTTTTAGTATGGCTTTCCTTGTCTTTGTGTGTCTGCAGTGCCTGGCACAAAGTGTATGCGTAATAAATATATGCTCATTGGGATAGATTCTTAAGTCTACTAGTCCATAACTACTTCACAGATGGCCTGCCCAGCTTACAAGAGATATTCGAGTGCTAACACAACATCTAAGCTGTTTGTTATCCTTTTTTGGCTGGCTATTTTGTTTTCTCATCAAAAGTTTGAGTGAAATTTTTATGCTACTCTTTGTGGGCAAACCATTTAAATTGTTAGTACTCTCCAGTACTTTCCAGTGCCCATCCAGTCAGGTCTAAATCTCATGCTGAGGCCCTCCATCATCTGACCTCACTTTGCCCTTTTCTGATTTATTTCCCAGTACACATCTCTTCTAGCCACCCTCTTATCATTGTCACGTTACCCTTTATGCTTGTCAGGGTATTCTTGCCTTTGTGGTCGCCCTTCGGTCTTCCTTCTCTTCCTAAGGCCCATTTGGAATCCCCACCTTTTCTGTATAGCCTTCCTGCCCCTCAGTTATCGTAACCAGCATTAGTCTCTGCCTTTCCTGAACTTATGTATGTTTTCCATGTGTATAATTGGTTTGGACACTTGCTTACAGCCAGTAGCATTTTGCTCTATAATCTCTATAGTCTTTATTTGTTTGCTTGGTGTAAGTCTCCTTGCCATAGACTTAAAAATATTATTCTCCCCAGCATGGCAGTTGAATTCAGTTCTGTTTTTTTGTTTGTTTTTTCACTTGTGACCCCATTTGGGGTTTTCTTGGCAAGGATACTGGAGCAGTTTGCCGTATTTCTTTCAGCTCATTTTATAGGTGAGGAAACTGAGGCAAACAGAGTAATGACTTGCCCAGGGTCGCACGGCTAGTAAGCGCCTGAGGCCAGATTTGAACTCAGGAAGGTGAGTCTTCCTGACTGTAGGGCCGGCACGATAGGTAATCAGTAAATTCACAAAATTTGAATCGGAAATATTCCCTAACACTGCCTCTTCAGAACCATATCCGCCTAGAAGTCCCTTGTGAATTATCACCAAACCAGTGGGTATTCAATATCCAATCTCTGTTTGATTCCCCCTGCCCCTCAAAACCTGCTACCTCCTTGAAGCAGCCCCACTGTGCTTTGGGATAGCCCTCCATAGATAGAGACCATCCCTTATAAATTTCAGGGTTAAGGGTGTCAGAATTGTAACTGATGTGCGTTCAGATCTTTGCTTCCCCACTTAGCATCTGTGTGATCTTAGATGGTCACACCCCTTCTCTGGGACTACATCTGAGGCCCTCTGAACCAGCTTAAAATGTAACTGGGAAATAGTTAACAAAATAAATGAGATTACAGTAAAACACAGGTAACATTACCTATGAAAACTCAGTCACTGTGTGGCCCACAGGGATCCTTCTGTGCAGATGAGTGTCTGTCTCCCAGTGGCGTTGAAGCAATGCCGGATGACCTCTCTCTGGCTCCCTTCAAGCCCCAGAGCTTTGATCCTACACATCTTCTCTGGACTTCTCTGCTTCAGCACCTCTCTCTTTATGACCTGAGGTCTTGTTGCTGCCTTGGAGGAGAGGTGGGCCTGCTGGCCAAGACAGACCTCTCTCTGTGCCCTCAACCACGTGCCTTGTGAATTGTTAGTAGCGATCTTTTCATTGAGTCTCTTTCTGCTTCTCTGTAATTTGCTCAGTGAATCGAATTGTGATCCTGCAAGAATAGGTCGTAATCCCCATATTGGGAACCATGTTCTAGATACACTTTAGACGAGGACACATTGTTATCATTCATTGGTGACAGTGTAGTGATGAAGGGTGTGTGTGTGTGTGTGTGTGTGTGTGTGTGTGTGTGTGTGCATGCATGCGTGTGCGTGTGTGCATGTGTGTGTATTGATGTAGGATCATAGATTTAGAACTAGTAGGGGCTTCAGTGGTCATTTATTCCAAACCCCTCTTTTTACACATGAGGGAAACTGAGGCCCAGAGAGGAGTGCCTTATGCAATGTGTAATAATAAATAACTCAGTTGGGACTTGAACTCAGGTTCTCCAAATCCCAGTCTTAACCCGCTTGATACTTTTGTTCTACACATTATGATAACCTGTGGCCTGCTCTACTGAATATTTGGCAAATTCAGCCCAACCTTGGTTAATATGATGATGATGATGATGATGATGGTGAAACAGATAAGGGACCGTGTAAATAAATGGCTAGTTAGAATAGTTGCATTTTTCCTGAAAGACCCAAGGAAGGATCTGCTTGCTGAGCAGTGATGTGGGGAAAAATCATGGGGTCACACGTTCATTTTGAAAACCAAACTTTATATTCACTTTGTTTCTCTCTCCCTCCCTCTCTCCCTCCTTCTCTCCCTCCTTCCCTCCCTCCCTCTCTCTGTCTCAGGCAGCACAATAAGATCCGCAGTGTGGAAGGGAGCCAGCTGAAACCTTACGTTTCCTTGCAAACCCTGGACCTGAGTTCCAATAACATCACTGAAGTACGAAACACTTGTTTTCCTCATGGCCTGCACATAAAGGAACTGTAAGTTTCCTCTGACCAAATGACGTTTTCTCTGTAGTTTGGGGAGCGAGGAGCTCTCCTTGGGCCCTGCTGCCGTACCTGAGCTTTTGTAGCACTGACCTCAACTCCCCTTCTGTATCAGGGCATCGCCAGGTGATCCGGGAATAGTTCCTTCTATGTCATGGAAAATGGTGACCAGTTTTTCTTAGCCGAGGGGTCGGTGGAGGAGATTGGGTAGAAACATATTGGCAGGAAAAATCTTTAGAAAAGTCTGTTATCTAAGTAATTAGCATGTTTCACTGGTCATTTGTCTGTCTGTTTCATTTGACATTGGATCATCCAGCCCAGGGGTGGGGAACCTGCAGCCTCAAGGCCACCCTTGATCCAGCCTGTGTGTTATCTGTCAGATGGTGGTGGTGGTAATTGTAGGGGTTCTTTTGTCCAATTCAGCGCTCAAATCACTCAGCCTTGAGATGTTACTGAGAACAGAGAAAATTTCAGCCAACATTCATTAAGCACAATTCTGTGTGTATAAGATATGTTGGGCAGTGGGATGACTCATAGAACATCCAGATTGGAAGGTGTTTGAGTGGCATCCAGTCCAACTCACAAACATGGCTATTCTCCATAAGATAGCTCATGACTTGTGGTCACCTCTGGGATTCCTTAGAGAACCTATTGTACTTGGGGACAGCTTCACGAGGAAGTTTTCCTGTACATCAAATCTAAATCTTATTTGGCCCCAGGTTCTACCCTTTGGGGGCATCAGTCCATTTCCCAGCTTGTTTTCAGCAAAAGGTTGGGTGGAGGAGAAGGGAGAAAATTTATTGGTCAAAAAGAGATTTCTGAATTTTGTTCATTTACAAAATACTGAGTGCCCGTGGTGTTGTAGACAGTCCCTGTCCTCAAGAGGCTTATATTTTATCGGGAGAAATAATTTATGTTCATAATCTATAATATGTTCATAATCTATACAAAATAGAATCAAGGGAATTTGGGGGAGCGGGAAGGTACCCACCACTAGGGAGGCAAGGATTAGGAAGAGGCCTCAGTGCTCCTCTGCATGGACATTAATGGTCTCTACAAGATATCTAATGACTTGGGGTCAATGGAGTCGACTTCATGTAGCCGTTGTTGGTGAAAGTGTTTGGATAGGAATTCATTACATAGCCTTTCCAGGGTGCTCAGTGGTAGTGTTTACAGATGCCCAAGAGAGACTGAGGGACCATATGCTGTTTCTGTGCTTAGAGTAAACATGGGTGGTTTTCAGACCAGGCTTTGTAAGCCTGATGGGGCAGGTTTTTGTCCTGGCTGAAGGCCGTGCAGAGGAGCCACCAGTTGTATTTAGCTTAGGTATAGACAGTGACAGAAGGAAAGGGGGCACACACGGCAGTGGCCCTGCTTTTCCCCGAACCTCACAGGGGTGGTTTGGAAGGTCAAATGAGATCGCGTATAAAGTACTGTCATTGATGGTCATTGCTTTTGTCACCATTATTATTTTTATGATGGTGACGATGTTACTATTATATATTGAGAGTCCAGACTGTCCAGTGTTGGCATCAGAGGAGGCCTTTCTATTCTGGTCTAGAGCAGCCAGCACATTTTTATCAGACTGCCCTGTTTAATCTGAAGTGTTGGGAACAAATAGTCCAGCAGAATTTGCAAGGAGTCCCTGTGTGCCATCTTTTTGACTCTCTTGTCATGTAGAAGCGAGTTTTTTTTTCCCTACAGCTGTCCTACAAATAACCCCACTGTCTCTGGCTTTTCCCTTCTTCTTTTTGTTGAGAAAGTCAGCATTTGTGTACAGATAGGGACAAAGAAAGCCATCAGGAGTGGTATAACTTCCTACAGTCCATAAGACCCTGTATCTGCTCCTCTGGCTTAAAAAAAAAAATCTGTTGTAATATCCTTGGTAGCTATAGATGTAATCCCAGTTCATGAAACTTGGGCGGGAATGGAGGGTGTTCACGTAGTTTATACACTGCATGAATGGGACTTTCCTTGCTACTGAAAAGGGATTTTTTTTGTTTTTTGTTTTTTTTACTTTACAGAAAGATTCCCTTCAGAGAGTTTTCTTTTAAAGAGGATGCTTTTTTATTGCATAGGAAAATAGGATTCAGTTTCTAAAAGTTCCATCCCCACACTGGTGCTAGAACTTACCTGTCATATAGGTTGTAAAAAGAGGTCTACCCTTTCCTGGAGAAGGCTGTTTTTCCCAGTTACTGGATTCTTGCTGGAAACCACTGGTTCAGAATTCACTTCCTGTTTTGGGTTATCTGGAGAATGTACCTTCTGTCAACCTCTTCCTATCAGCCTTCCACGTTATCCTTCCTTACATTGCAGGGAATGGTGTCTCTTGGAAAACTTGAGTTTGTAGGTGACTTTGGGGGCCATGATGTGGAGCTCAGCCCAGTGTTGGGGAGTATGTGAATTTTGGCTTCTGCATAATTTGTCTCACGAGCAGTATAAAACAAACCTTTACTCAAGGCAAATCCTTTTCTGATTTCGCCGTATGTTTTGGAAGGTTCCTAATGCTAGAACATCTAGGGCTCTCTCTGCAGGAGACAGAGAACAGTGGAAAAGCTGTGTAAACAAACATGAACCGGTTCAGAAAGAGCCTCATTCATGTCTGCAGATAACTAATCAGGTCCAGCTTAGGCCATTGATCCCTGGTGAGTGCCAGGCACTGTGAAAAGTGCTAGACAGGCCTTGTTCTCAGGGAGCACACAGTCTAATGAGGTAGCCAACGTGGAAACAAGTCTGTTCAAGATAAATTGGAGATAATCAACAGAGGGAAGGCACTAGAATTAATTAGGGGTTGGGAAAGGTGAGGAGGTGATATTTTAACTGGAATTTGAAGGAAGCCAGGAGGTGGAGGTGAGAAGGGAAGCGATCTGGGGGTGGGGGACAGCCAGTGAAAATGCCTCAAGGAGGCATGTGCCACTGGAGGGATTAAGGTGTAAAACTGTGGGAAAGGTGGTAGGAGGACAGGTTATGAAGGGCCTTGAAAGCCAGAGGACTCCTGTTGATCCCTATTTTGTTGGTCTTTGCCTTACTTTGGGAGTGTCTGCTGGGTTACACGATGAAGACCTGCCTCGCCACTCAGTTTTCTGTTCTGAATTATTACAGCCACCTGGGGAGCAACCGCATCAGTACCCTGGAGCCGGGAGCATTTGATAGCCTCTCACGGTCCCTGCTAACCCTCCGCCTGAGCAAAAACAGGATCACCCAGCTTCCTGCCAAAGCGTTCAAGCTGCCCCGCCTAACACAACTGTGAGTAGTAACTGGGCACTTTAATTAAGGTTAGCCAAACTTTGACTCAGACGAAGGTTCCCCAAGGACCCTAACCTCCCGTGCAGCTTTTCCTTTCTCCCTGGGCATCTCTCAGACTTCATGTAAACTCTTATTAACAGGCCTGCAGTGACACCCAATAAAAACAAATTAGGAGTTTGGGCTAGGATGTGTTGGCAGCCTGAGATTGACGAGAGAAAGATCAATTGTCTGTGCGATCGGTCATTCTTGTGGGCATTTTCTGTAATGAAACCTAGGCCTACAACTTTAAATACTCAGTTGGCTCTGGCTGGGGCAGATTGGTTTCCATTGTGTTTTCTTTGCAAGGTTGGGGGGTGGGGCTGGTGCTGGGAACAGGTCTCTCCTTCTTTCGTTTTAATATCTGCCGGGCCACACAGCTCCCTTTTAAAGGGCCATAAAATGGAACGAGGGTAGACGGCCACAATGAGCGGCAATGTCTGGGGAAGCATTCCAGGCATGAGACTGTTAGGATGGCTGGGTTTCGATCATCGGTTATACCCAGTTTGGCTAAAATAATTCCTAGAAAAAACATGACCCAGGTTGAAGTGGATAGAACCATGACAATCGCAGGAGGTTTGTTTTATTTTGAAGTATTTAATCTTGGATGTGGCTGTTGAAAGAAAATAACATTTTTTTAAAAAATAAGGTTTATTGACCATCAGGCTTGTGTGAGACAGTATATATACTGGTCCAAGAAGCCTGTTTATATAGTAAACACTTTAAAGTTTTCAAAGGGCTTTTCATGCATTATTTCGTTGGATTTTCAGGTCTGTGCTTAGAACTCAGGTCCTCTGTCTGTTATGCTCACTCTCACCCTACCCCCCCCCCCCCCAGTAGATCATATTTGAGGCCAGCATATAGAAATCCCCATTTAAGAATGATTTGGACTTCACAGAGGTTTGTTCATTAACCCTTCATATGAACTAAGACTAAAATTAATTGGAATGTTTCCTTTTAGCTTGGTTGAGGTTTTATTAGGCTGTCTTAAAACACCAGGCCAATGAGATCATGGATTATAGATTCTAAAAGCTGGAAGGAATCACAGATACCATCTATTTCAAACCTTTCCATTTAACACATGAGGAAGTTGTGACCCATAGAAAAGGCCTGAGTCTCCCAAGGACACAGGCTAAGAAGTTGCCCAGCCCAAGTCTGAAGCCTGAGTATATGATTCTGCTGTGTTCAGTCTGCCATGAGTTTCTGTCTTTTAAGACCTTCCCTAAACATGATGTTTTCATTTAAAAGGGGAGCTATGGGTGGGGCTTTGGTGTTCCTTCTCTTCCTATGGGTGGGTGACAAGGTCAGGATGCAAGGCAGATTATGGCTATGTGACCCATCTGGCCACATTTCTCCCTCCTGCTGGACTCAGGCTTCCAATCTTGAACAAAACAAACACCAGGGTAGAGTTCATTCTGCTGAATTAGAGCAACCTTAGAGGAAAGCCTTCTGACCACAGTCGGAACCCCCTCTTCATTCATTGTCATGAATGGCGCCTCTGAAATTTAGCAGATGAAACGTGATAGCTGAGCTCATTCAGGGCTGAGGGGAAATGGTTGATCGGGGCCTTATCAGAAGAGAGCATCTCTGCGTTATTGCTTCCTTCATCACTAATGGTCCATCTTCAGTGTCATTCCCTCCGATGCCAGTCTGAAGGCAGGTCTGTCTCCATGGCCGGGGGCATGCATTGATACTCCGTTGCTTGGGACGCAGTGGGATTTCAGTTTCCCCAAGTTTTCACTATCTCCTTGGATGCCCTCACTGATGACTCCCTCCCGTTCTGCCACAGGGACTACATGGAGGCTCCTCATGTATTTTCTTGATTTTTCCCACCAGGGAGCTGAACCGGAATCGAATCCGCCTGATCGAGGGGCTGACATTTCAAGGGCTCGATAATTTGGATGTGTTGAAGCTGCAACGTAATAATATTAGCCAGCTGACGGATGGGGCTTTCTGGGGTCTGTCCAAGATGCAAGTATTGTAAGTAATAGAGGGGAGTTGTGCTCCATGTGAGTAGGAGGGGACCCCAAATGGGGAAGGGCCTTCAGTGACCCTGCAGATGCTTTTCTCTTGGTTGATTTGGGTCTTCAACTTATGGGCCACCATTCTTGACTCATGGGAATTTCTGTAACTTTGGGTAGAAGGAGCCTTGGTCAAAACCTTTAAACAGGTTGTTTCTAAATTTGGGAGAAAAACTCAGTTGGTGGGCCAGTGTTTAGGATTTATATATTTGAGGAGCAAAGGTAGCCCTGCTTCTCTCCCCAGTTCCCCCACCCCCTATGTCATGCTCATGTTTCTGCCTCCTTTAAGGAGGAACCAAAGAACAGTTACCTCCCTCCTTCTCATATCCTCTCCCTGACCTTCCTCACACCCTCTAGCCAGATGCAATTTTAGGGTTTTTGAGTTATCCTTGGTCTCCAGGTGGGTTTGAAATGTAGGGTTTATTTTGAGAGATTTATTTACATCGTCCATCTCCTGTGTTAATCATGACTCTCTAGTCATTGCAGATGTCTACTTTCATCATGGGAGCTTTGTTCTTTACCAGATGTTTACAACTGGAAAGCTCATTTGTTGTTTTTTTTTTTTTAAGTAACTAGGGAAGAAATACACTAAATGAAAAACAAAAATCTCACTTATTTTGACTTACAAACATTTATTCAGTGCCTACTATGTGCTAGGCACTGTGCTAAGTGCTGGGGATACAAAAAGGGGCAAAAGACAGGCCCTGCCCTCAAGGAGCTTACAATCTAATAAAGTGGTGCTTTTGCCCTGAGCAGGAGATAAAGGGAAAGCCAGACCTCCCAAACCCTGACCTGGGTAAAGGGCATTCCTTAGCTCTCCATTTAAAAAAAGAAGGGTTGTGTATGGTGGGTTGATTTTCTGATCAGTTCTGCCCTTGGCTGTCCCCGTAGGCACCTGGAGTACAACAGCCTAACAGAAGTCAACAGTGGCTCGCTCTACGGCCTCACTGCCCTGCACCAGCTTCACCTGAGCAACAACTCCATCTCTCGGATTAACCGGGATGGCTGGCGCTTCTGCCAGAAGTTACATGAACTGTGAGTGCCCACCGCTGTCGGGACAGGGCCACAGGCTCTGTTAGCAAACGAATTCAGATAATACAGGGTCAGGTGGCTGGAGGGGGTGGGGATTCCTGCCTGAGAAAGGAGGAAAGAGACCTTCCCTAGGTCCTGGCTGTTTTTGTGTCAGGACTCTGGGAGTCACAATTAGGCAATGTGTCCTTCCCTGTGCTAGGGAAGGCTCTAGCCTACCCTGGTCCTGTGCCGCAGTGCCAGAAAGGTGATTTCCTGCCATGCAGTCCCTGCCCCGAGGGTTTTGTGAGCTGCTTCTCCTCATCTTCATGTTACTTTATATAGGCCTTAGGAAGCAGCTCTGTGGGCCCACAGGCTCACTCTGCTGCTGTCGAATGGGGAGGGAATTCTAGGCTATGTAATGGGGGTTTGCTTTAGTTCCCAAATCCGGGGAGGAAGGATAAATGAGGGGGCCCAGGGTCCTTGAGTGTAGCCTCAGAACGTGACCTGGAGCACTTGCTTTTCTTCTCCACACCTGTTGCTTATTGGATTGACTCCTCCGTCTCCAACAGTGTTCTCCTGATTTGAAACAGACAGGAGGATCTCCCTTAAGTGGAGAATGAAAACTCTTCCTTAAAAGATGCATACTTGCCCCCCAATTTCAGAGGGAAGCAGCTGTGTAAAATGGGAATGGTATTAATACCCATTGAGCTCATCTCGCAGGATGCCAGCGCCTCTCAAAAGTGATGACTTCTGTAAAGCACCATGTCAGTGTGAGCCCTTCCTAAGGTGCCTTCTCCCTGTTGTTCTGGGTAGCACCGAGGGGGAGAGCAAGCAGACGAGGCCTGGCCTTGCATGAGGTCTGTGTGGGTGCCCAGGCTATGTGTGGACACAAAGGCCCACTAGAAGTCAGTAACAATCTTACGAAAGTGAATGTTGAAAACTAAAGCAAATAAATGAATAAATATGAAAGGGTGGGGATCAAAGAAATTATTTCTTTAAAATAATCACTAACAACCGTCCCACATATCGCAAACACAGAATGAAGTACCACAAACAGTACCTTTCTTTGGTGGCTTCCACTCTATTTATAGGTTCCCTACATTTAAAGTACTTTTCTCCCTAGAAGAATATGAAATAAAGGATTTTCCAGCTCCAGTTACCAAAGAGTCTTGGTAGCATTTTCTGGGGCGTGACTCACCGAACCACAGAATATTATTAACACAGAAAGGGACCTTAAAGATCATTTAGCCCAGAGGCTTCATTTTTGCGGATGAAGAAACTGAGGCTGAGCATTTTGTCCAAGTCCCTACCTGAGGACGGTGCTGAGGCTAGACCTTGGCCATTCTAAAAGACACCTGCCATGTTTTAGACACTGTTAGCCGAGGCCATTGGGATGAAGAGACGCAAATGAAACAGGCTTGCCCTCAAGTAGATTACGTTTTATCAGCGTGTCAGATCCAGAATTCTGGATCCCCTGGGGTGGTTGTAATGGGAGAGCCTTAGGATTAAATCAGTCATTGCACAAGCATTGCTTAGTCTGTGCCAGGCGTTGTGCAGAACGCTGGGGCCTCAAAGGCAAACACGTTTCTTGTCCCCAGGGCGATAACATGGAAACAATAAGCATTTATTAAGCACCTACTGACATATGAGGCACTGTGCTTTAAGGGGAGGGAATTCAAAGAAAGACGAAACCAGAATCCCTGCCCCCAAGGAGTTCAGCTTCTCAAGGGGGAGGGGGGGTGTGGGGGTGGGATGGAAAGTGACCTTAGAGGCAGGGGTTCTGGGCAAGGTCCTTCCTGCTCGGCCACACACGGCCTCTGCTTGTGATTTCTGGACAGTCCGGTGCTTTCTGCTATCTGCAACTTTGCTCTCTTCTATTAGCAGTGATAGCTAGCCTTTCATAACCGTCTTATGTGGCCAGCATCATTCCCTCAGGACTGGGCTGAGGGAGGGAGCGGTGAGAGAGATTCCCTAGAGAATCTTGGGCAGCCTTTCCTGCTTATTCTCTGGGTGCTGCACCCTTGTGATCACCGTCTTCACACCTCTTCTTTTTGCTCACCGTTTGGCCCCTGGAACTCTCCCCAGACTTCATCTCAGACAAGGCTGGATTTTCTGCTCTCACTGAAAACTGTATCAACGGCTTTTTTTCCCCACACTCTAGCAATCCCCTTATCAGTAATCCGTACCTTTCAAGGAAGGAGGCCCACCTATTCAAATTGATGATTGACTGAAAGGAGTGCAAGATCACGGATGTGATTCTCACTTAATTCTTGGGGGTGGGGTAGGGGGATGGAGGGGGACTTCTTTATGTGTACCTATTTCTGCATCAGACTACTTGTGCTTCACCACGTGCATCATGACCTAATGCAAAAATCATCAAATCTGATTTTTTCCTCCCAAGTGGTTATTCTGCGTGGAAATATTTAGGTTACCTCTTTCTGTTTATTTTTATGTTTTTCCTGTAGTCCCAGATTGCTTTCTCTGTGTATATGTCTGTATGTGTGTGTGTCTATGTATTGATCTTCCAAGGGCTGCTTAGCCCTCGGAAGAGACTGTGAAAACACCCTTGTGCTGTGTGAGTTAAGATACCAGCAAGCTTGCTGCATGGTGTTGTTGAAAATTTAGAGCATTTAGATTCTTGGCTCTGTCCCTTCTGTGTAACAGAACCCCAAGCAAGCCCTCCTGCCTCTTGGGGCCTCTGTTCCGTCATCTTTAAAACAAGGGTCTTGGCCTCGATGGCCTCTGGGCTCCAGAGCTTGAGTCCTCTTAGTGCTGGGAAGAAGAAGGTTGTGGAACCAGAGATGTGTCTACAAGATCACCCTCCCCTGGAGAATGGTACGGTCTTAGAGCTTTCCAGGTTGTGCAAGGTCTGTTGATTGTTACAGAGCAGCTAGGAGAACCTGGGTCCCAGAGAGCTTCGTTTTAGGATGTTTTCCAGATGGTTGTGATGAAGGGGGCAAGTAGATCCTCTGAACACTCACCATTCTCCCTGTGTTGGAAAGCATCAGGTGAGCATGCCTTTGCCAGTCATAGCAGGGAGACCCCTTTGCACAGTATCAAAGTACGCTTGCAGCCGGCCTTAACGTGACTTTCTTCAAGCCGGATTCTTTCATCGTAGGTGAGGACATGATTTTGATCGTCTGCCAGGTCTGTATAACTTGATGCTGCAACTTCTCTAGGAGTGAAAGAATGTGGCTCCGTGACTCCTTCAAACACGTTAATCTTGCCTGAATCCCCCCTGCCCCCACCTTCCCAGCAAAACACACACACACACACAGACACACACACACACTCACACAATCACCCACACTCAGACAGCTTAAGAACAAAATAAGGGATCAGTGTGTCAAGTAAACAGCACTTGCTGAGTGGGAATGTCCATTGTTGTGGGTGGTGGTGTGTGTTGCCGTGGGAAGAGCTGGCTTTGAGAGTCAGCTGACCTGGGGTATCCTCCCAGCCGTGTTCTCATACGGTGCGGGATGACTTTGGGCCAATCACTGTGTTGTATTTGTGGTCCCTTTTAGCTCTCTGTGTTCTTAGGATCCTGATGGACGTCAAGGCTTCTCTCCTTATCAGCCAGGGGATTGGGCCGGCCTAGGCCAGAGAGGGAGACCTGATTTAATGATAGGGATAATTATCATTATAGTTACTAATTATGATAATAGTAGTGATGATAATGCTGGTGAGAGTAATAACAACAGAGGGGGAGGAGGACATAACCTGAAGGTACTTTGTGTGCAGTATTTGTCCTTTCTCCGGGGGGTGCCCTGCACACCTGAGAACGTTGGCTCTGGAAGGCACCTCAGAAATGCCCTTGCCCAGATCCCTTAATTACAAAGGCTCACAGCAGTCAGGTGAGGCAGGCTCTGGCTGCCCTAGGTACATGAATGTATTTTATACCTGGCTCTCGCCTCAGGTGGGATGTGCCTTGCAGAGGTGGGCTAGGTGTTTGCCCCAAGTGATGGCTGGTGGTGTAAACACTGGCGCCCTCTGCTGGCTGCTTCAAGGAGTCTTGAGTCTGATCGGCTTCCAAACAGTGTCATGTAAGGCCAGACACATGAGTTGTGGCTTTGTCTTTGGTCTCCCTGTTTATCATCTAGTCTGTCTTGTCTGGAGCTTGTTTGTACAGAGTTGTTGTCTCTCATTGAAGAGTGGGCTCCCTGAGAGAAAGCCTGTCTCTATACCTTTCTTTGTGTCACCAGGGCCTGGCACATAGTAGGTCCTTTACACTTTTTGACTTGGCTTGACCCCACTGTGAAAAGCAGCTTAGGTAGGACCACCGACTCATGACAGTAAATCTGTTTTTCACGGTCCCCTATGTTCAGTCAGTACTCCTGACCTTATTGGTCCATCGTGGGAGCCTTGTGCAGGAGGGGGCAGGCTGATGGGCAGGGAGCCCCATCCCACACATAGAGCGGGTTTGCCGAGGAGTGCATCGGTAAAGCATTCTACCTTAGATCTCACAGCTAGGCAATCGCCGTCGCTGAGTGGAACAAAAGTAGGCTGTGGTTTGGATACTTTTAGTGGCTGTCCCCTTCTGGTCTCCTGAGTCACTTACATTTACTTAGCCTGACCCCAGGAGGGGAATCCCACCCAGTTCATGCTTTCCATGAACTTAGAGGCTTTGGTGAAATGCCAGCTGAATCTCAGGAAGACCCGCTTGGCCCATTGGTTTCCTTATGGCCCGGTTTATTTTGGGTATAGAGGGGATACCGAAGGCACCATTCCTCACGAGGGCCTGTGTGGAGATCTGTGTGAGAGATGAGGAGAAGACTGGTCTGATGGGCTTTTGTTATCTCCCGCCCACCCCGTCTTGTTTTCTCAGGATTCTGTCCTTCAACAACCTCACCCGGCTTGATGAGGAGATACTGGGTGACCTGAGCAGCCTACAGACCTTGCGTCTTAACCACAATTCTATCAACCACATTGCGGAAGGCGCCTTCAAGGGACTCAAAAACCTGCGCTTCTTGTAAGTGTTTCTTAACATCTGGATTGTCTCTCAGCTTCAGTGGAATGCTTTTAAAGATAAGGGGGAACGAGAGAAAGGAAGCTCTTCATTTTGGCGTGTCCAGGCCCTAGGAGTTCGTGCCCACGTCTTAGACGTCTTCCTAGCCTCCTCCAAAGCTTGCTCAAGGGTTCTTATGTGAGGCCTTTCTTGATTTCCCCAGCTGCTAGTGCCTCCTTCACTACCCCCAATCACATGGATTTACACTTCATTTCTACTCTCCTTTTATTTTGTTCCCCCTGATAGAGTGGAAGCTACTTGAAGGCAGGGACAATTTCCTCTCTTCCTGCCCCACCCTTTAAAAGAACTCTCCTCAGTGCCTGGAGTGTAGCAGATTGGATCCAAACCCAGTCTGGGGATTGTTTCCTTCTTTTCGTCATGCCCCTAATGCCTAGCACAGTCTCTTGGATGTTGTAGGCGCTTATTAAATGTTGCTCGATTGATAGGTCAGGTGTGATCAAAACCCAGGTCTGGTGCAAACTTTGTAAAAGTCCTTCTTTCCATGGACATGTTTGAAAAGTTACCTGTTGAGAGCCAGAAATGTTCAGCATTTCCCCAGGGGTTGTCGGCTCTGCTGATGACTCTTGAGAGTCCATCGTAATTCCCAGAGTCCCCTTGGCCTTGTAGAGTGGGTTCTTTCTGGTGGTGGTGGCAGTGGTGGTGGCATCTTCCAGGTTCCGGTCACGGACCCCTTCCATCATCTGTATGAATAAGTTGGCCCAGAATGAAGGGGGGCTTAGGGCCTTGCTCTCACAGTCTTCTTGCTTCTGGGTCTCTCTCTCTTGTAATTTGGTTTCTAAGACCTAGAGAATTTCCATTCAATCCAAAGTATACTGGGGCTATTTTGTGTGTTCTCTTCCTGACCTTTCCAGAGGAGCATTGTGCTCTGAATTGGTGGGAAACCACCATCGTCCAAACTGGATGGCTGCTTGTGTGGGGAATTGGCCAGGGTGGGGGTGGGGGTGGGGGTGTTCAATTCACGGGGCCTTCCTCATTAATAGTGGACAGACGAAAGGAGAGCGGGGATGGCGTCTCCTTCCTGGGTCCCCTGGCTCAGGGATGCTGGTTTGCTCCTTTCCATTGTGTTTAGCTTGGAGGAAGTCACTGTAAGGTTTTTCTGGGGCCTTTCCCAAAGTCTTTCAATTGCTGGCATTCAGAGGGCTACGTTCCTCCCAGGCAGCTGCCAGTGCAAGCATTTGGAGAGTTCCAAAGAAATCGGGCCGTGGAGTTCGCAGCCCCCTTCCTTGTGCCTTGGCGCCCACAATGAGTTCCAGTAAAGAGAGAAGAGGAAACAAGTGTGTGAGGGGCGGGGGAGGGCGGGGAGCCCCTTTCAATTCAGGCCTATTGGTCGGGCACCTAGGGAAAAAAACAACTAGAGGCTGCTTTAATTATGGCCTATTGTGGGGGGAGCCTTTGGTGAGGGCGAAACTGCTGAAATGCTGAACCTTTCCACAGAGGTCAGGCTTGGGACCCCCTGCAACACAGGGAGGTGATTAGCAAGGCAGCCGCATTCAGGCTCAGCAGGCCAGAAAAAATAGGAAATTGGCAGCCAGGCTGGGGGTGCCGGAGGAGAGAGCACAAAGGCAGGGCTGCTCAAGAGGAGAGAATAGGGGGTGCCACAGACTGAAAGGAGCTCTCCCTCCTCAGCGGCGAGATGTCTCAGCTCCTTTTAGCAGGACAAAGAGCACCCCAAAGCTTCCCTTCTCGGGGCCTCCGGAGAGAGCCACAATTGGGATGTCTTGGCCCACATGGAAGGACCTGGCTTTGGTCCCTTGTGCTTGGGCCCAAGTGACTGGAAACTCCCTTGGCATGAAAGAAGGTGGAGAAGAGGGGGGCCGTGGGAAAGGGGCTTCTCTTGGTCAAGATCAGGAGAAGGAACAAGGGTTGAGAGAATAGGCTTGGCTCGTGGGACCATAGATTGGGACCCTCAGAAGTCAGTTCAGCTTCCCGGATTTGCAGAGGGAGAAGCTGCGATCCAGAGAAAAGGGACACACTGGAAACAGACCTGGGATTTGAACCCGGGGTCCTTTAACTCCCAAGTGTCCCCAGAGTGTGCTGCGCTGCCATGTTTCCTGGCGTGATCAGCAGAGCTCACTGAATGCAAATACAGGTGTTCTTTGATTTGTCTTTTGCTCCCTTTTTTAATTTTTGGAAGCCATCTTTGAAGTAGTCAGTAGGATTTTAGTTTGGAAAAGGAACCAAGTCGATTAGTTTGCAAAAGTGTGTTTCCTTGAACAAGCGAAGCCAGACTCCAGGCCAGGCAGAGCCTTTCTGTTAGTTATTCCAGGGCACGGGTGGCCGCTGCACCTATACCAGGTGTCCCCAAGCTCCTAGTGCAGCTTTATGTTTATGCACTGAGACTCTTGGGATGCCCTGTATTCTGCTTTGTGTGCTTCCAAAAGTCTGGAGAGCTAGAGGGGACCTCATCCAGGCCTCGGCTACCTGTGAATTTTTCGCTGTCTGGTCCTGTGCCTGTGTAGGTTTCAGTTTGCAGAGAGGAGATGCTCCTTCAGCTCCTTCCCAATCCCTTTTCTGTCCTTTGGGAATGATATATTCAGGCCTGAGAAATTGATGGCGAGCTCTCTTTTGTCTTCTCCCCAGGGATCTGAACCATAACGAGATTTCGGGCACAATAGAAGACACCAGTGGAGCATTTACGGGACTAGACAGCCTGAACAAGCTGTGAGTATCTCAGCGTTTGAAGTCCTGTTGATCCCCTCATCTGTGGAGAAGTGCCCTCTGCTCCCCTGGAATCTGCCTTTGTTCTGGGCTCAGCCAGAGAATGGCAAGCCTCGGCATAGATCTTCTTTTGTGGGGGAGAAAATGGAGGAGAAAGAGAGGCCTGCATCTGCTGGCTTCACCAGTAGCCTTCAGTAGGAGCGCATGTGTTTATTACACCAGGACCAAGGGGCTGCGTGTTGATAGAACAACTGTGTATTCTCTACACCTGAATTCATCAAGAGGGTCTCAAGGCCTTGAGACCATAAATGGCTATTTTTAGTCCTGAGAAAATCATCCAGATTCCTTCAGAGGATTTCTTTTGGCTCCAGCCTCAGTTTTTAGGGACTTCCGCACATATGTATGTGGGAGTTGGGGGTGGGATAGAGGTAGTAAATCTCAGTTCATTGTCTAGAGGCTAATTGGGGGCTGGGTAGCCTAGCTTGCTTATCTTTGTTCCCCCCACCCATTCTCGTCTTCCTCTGACTATATGATTATTTTATATGTGTGTGTATGTATATTAATACAGATATCTATATATGTGTATATATACACACACACACTTACACACACATATATGTATATATTAAATGCCCTGACAACAGAGAGCGACCAGAGGAAATGAGGAGTGGCAGATGAGCTGTGTTTGTTCCTTGTCACCAGTTCTGACAAAGACGTTTGGAAGGTGAAATCTCAAGTATCGTACCAGCTTGCGTGCTGTAGCTGAGTGAATTTAGTCATGATTTTGAAACCTCAAAGAAGGTTAATTTGAGTGCTCTTTCAACAAGTTAGAAGAAATGAGGGGAAGGGCAAACAGGCCAATTTAGCCTTGATATAAAGAAAGGTTTCCTAAGAATCAAAGTTACTCAGAATGGCCTTGGGGTACCTTTGGTGATGGTGTACTCTCCTCCCCCTTTTGGGTCCTTTTTAGTCATGTCTGACTTAGGACCCCTTTTGGGGTTTTCTTGGCAAAGATACTGGAGTGGTTTTCCATTTCCTTCTCTGACTCATTTTACAGATGAAGAAACGGAGGCAAACAGGGTTCAATGACTTGCCCAGGGTCACACAGTATCTGAGGCTGAATTTGAATTCAGGTCTTCCTGACTCCAGGCCCAGCACTCTATCCTCTGTGCCACCTAACTGCCCTTCAATCCTTCCAAGGCTGGGTGACTTTGTGGGCCGGGTTGCCGTGGTATCAGTTGGACAAAATGGCCTTTCTGGTCCCCTCGAGCTTTTGTGGTTCTTTGAATTAATTGTCCCTTTGTTAAATAGACCATTGTCACTCATTTGTTGAATTTAAATGAACTCTTTTAGGAAACTCAGCGAGTGTTAATTGCCTCATATTTGAGTTGCTTTGAGTGGCAGCTCACCTGGATCGCTGTAGGGTGAGATCATTCGGACTATTTGTTCATAACACAAATACGTAATGCACTAAGGCTTGTTTTCCTCTCAAGGGCCTTGTAAGGCGTGGGTTGTGCAAGATTTATCCCCATTTTGCTGATGAAGTGCTCCAAGGTGAAGCGTTTGCCCGTGATCACACCGCCGGTAGCACTGCAGACCCAAGTGTCTTGGTACCACGTCCAGCACACTTTCTGCCCTTCGATACTCCATTAATGCAGATAACTGCCTTTCCATTCTTCTCCCCACTTCTTCCCCACAGATTTGCTAGGCCCCCTTAATTTCTCTTTTAATGGTCTCAGCTGGTTTTGTGTCTGCACCTATTGGGATGTATTCCGGTCTTGACAGGGAGCACATCGACAACATTCTGGAAAAGTTAGGAACATCATGGAAAACCAATCTTTCAGGCAGAGTCAGTTCTAGCTCTGGGTAAACGGATGCTAATCGGCCCAGCCCTGTATTGTATGTCCCCACAAGCCCATTTTCCAAGGCTGAAGATGGTGAGTGCTTGAGCCCCGAGCTTGTCTTTGTGTTAGAGGTAACTGACAGAGGGGTGGGTCTTTCAGGGACATGTATAGTTTCTTTCCCATCTGATTCTCCTCCATTATGTTCCGTTCCATGCCAGAGTCCAGGACCCCAGGTCTTCAGGGTGCCAGTTTCCCAAAGGTCTGTCCTTGGAATGCAGTAAAGGGGAGTGTCTGAACAGATACATTCCTGCCTAGGAACCTAGCACTGAATGCTCTTGGGTATTTGTGATATACTGTTAATCAGGTTCTCCTTAGTAAAATGGAGTTTCCTTGGTATTTGGAGGACATTACATCTTTGTATATCTAGAGTTTTCTTCTCTGTCTTTGGCTCTGGGTTCAGTGAAGTGTGTCTACCCAAAGACCTCAGGAATCCAGGCAGACTCCATCTACCCCACCTTCACTGACGTAGTCTTAGGATGTTGGGAGCACGTCGGGTACCTGTGTGGCCAACTCTTCCTCGCATGGAAACAGCATCCCTGAGGAGTGAGTTTTCATCATGGAGTATCCATGGGTCAGCCGTAAGGATCACGAAATGGTTTCCTCGTCGCCACCATTGGGATAATCAACCTAGAACTGGTGGCGTTGTAAGAAAGTGTCGGACTTTGTCTTGTCAGGAAGACCGGCCTGGATCTAAAGCCAGCCACGGATGCTGACTCAGCTCCGTCATCATGACCGAGTCACAGCCTCTCCGAGGGATCCTTTCTTCATTTGCAAAAATGGGGAACCTGTTGTGGGTTTGACTGCCGTGATTTTGGTTGGCGCCGTAGCACACAGAGCGCCGGGCCTGGAGTCAGGAAGACTCATTTTCTCGAGTTCAAATCCAGCTTCAGACACTTCTTAGCTGTCTGACTCTGGGCGAGTCAGTTCACCCTGTTGGCCTCAGTTTCCCCATCTGTCCAATGGGCTGGAGAAGGAAATGGCAAACCCCTCTGGCATCTTTGCCAAGAAAACCCCACATGGGGTCACGAGGAGGTGGATGGGACGGAAAAAATGACTGCCTCCTGACCCATGTTTGAGGAAGCTGCTGTGAAAACCTTAAATTGCTGTTGTGCGTAGTCGCGGTGACATGTAATACGAGTACTGGCAGCGCACGCTGTTAAGGCTTGCAGAGCACTTCGCAGATATGATCTGATGCTCATGAAACCCCGGGAGGCAGCTACCATCCTTATTCCCACTTTACAGATGTGCCTGAGGCCGGATTCGATTTCAGGCCTTCCTGGCTCCAGGCCCGGGGCTCCATCCTTTCTGCTGCCTGGCTGCGTTGACATCCTTGTTGCTACTAGTATTATTATAGTCTCGTGTTCTTTTTACGCCCCTGCTGCTGTCCTGATATATCGCCCCCTCCACCACTTTCCCCGTAAAACCACCACCACCAAACTATATTCCCAAATAGCCCTGGTGTCGGTCATGGTCCTGAGTGTGGAAAGGCTTGGGAGTGTTTTAGGATAGAAAGTGGGTTCGCTTTTGCGGAGAACCTTTGGATGAATGAAGGACTCTGCACAGGACAGCAGAAGGACATGATTTGTCTTTGAAAACCTTGAGCATTGGGTGAGGCTAAAAGGGGCGGGCAGAATGCACCTTGTCGAAGGACACTGGGTTCTTCCCAGTCCGCGGCAGACTTGGCTGCCTTTCAGATATTCCCAGAAAGGAAAGACCACGAAAGGTCTGAGTAAAGACACTGCAGGGGGAAGAAAGATACCACCATAGTTTTTGTAGTGATTGAAAACAGTCATTTTAGAGAATTCTTTCAGCTGGCCCATCCTCACCTGGTGAATGAGCTCAGGCTACGGAAGGCTTTGCTTCCTCCTGATTGTGGCACCCACAGGCCTGGCCAGGACAGTAACATTTGGGTGTCCCTCTGATGGACTCTTTGAACACCTGCTCATGGGCTGTATCATGCTACAGAAACACACAGTATGTGAAGGGGAAAAGGAGAATGGCCTGGACACCAAAATAACTGCTCGTAGGCTCTCCATAGAGCAGAAGAGCCATTGGTCATGTCTGCCAATGGGGAATGACAAGTACTCGCTCTGGGGTCCATCTTACACTGTCACGTTTCACCAAGGGAGGAATATTGAGTTACAAGTAGTAGGTATGAAGGCTTTGGGGAGAGGAAGAAGAGGAGTCCAGTAGGGAAAAAAAAAGCACTGTCAGGCTAGAATTGGATGGTAAATCAGTGTTTTCCAACCTCATCTTGATAGAACTGTCTGGATTTAGAGGCTTTCCCTACAGAGGAGGGGATGAATTTATACCCCCTGGTTAGTGCCCACACAGGGGAAGAGAACAAGTTCTTCAGCTCCAGGCCACACTGCTGGCAGACTAGCTTCCCAGAAGGGAGCCTGAGGGCCCACCATTGTATCTACCCAATAATTGGCCAAGATCAGTTTAGCTAAAGCTAAGGCTTTGGGGATCTGGTGATTGGGTTTTGAGTTTCCGTTTTGGATGGTGGGAGTACTGCTAGCTCAGGAATACAGACATACATACAGTATGTCTTAAGTGACATTACACCAGAGTCTGCAAGTCCTGATGGCTTCCTTGGGTATCCATTTCCTTAGTTGTGAAGTCCAGCCAACACTCCTCTCTGAGGTATCTTGGGAGTAGTTCGCGATCCCTTGGTAGACGCTCAGATCCAGCCAAAGCCTTGATTATCCATCATGAATGGAAGAGAGTAGAGTGTAGACAGCCCAAAGCCACATAACCCAGAAAACTGCAGCATGGCCTAGGGTTTCAGTTCTTGTCCAGCCTTTTAACTGGAGTTGTGGGCACATGGGAGAACCCACTGGCCACTACTGAAACGGCTTATTTTTTTCTCTTCCCTGTATACTTTCTGGTGGAAATGTTAATGCACAGTACCACATAAAGTTAGGAAGAAAATAGGACGCTGACGGATCTACTGACAGGATAGTTGGGAGGGGGGGATATGGGGGACTGGAACATGTAATTACATCAGCCTGGAGAACCCCTGGTGAGTAAACCCCCTACCAGTGGAATGGCTGCCTGGGGTTTAAGTGACTTGCTTAGGTTTACTCAGCTATTCTGTGTCTGAACGGAACAACTATTCCTTGAGTGACTGGGAATAGAATTGTCCCCACTAGAAAGAAAAGTTTTCCCTGCGTATAAAATAGGCCGCTGGAAGGAACATTTAAGTGATTGAAGTAAAGCCCAGCTTAATCCTGGTGTGCGATTAGGTGACCTGTATTTACTGCCCCGTGGGAGCTCATTTTTAAGCTGGGGAGGATAAGTGAGGACAGCCATGGTGCAGGGAAACAGCCTAGATGCTAAATCAGAAGTCAGCTGGGTTCAGGTCCTGGTTCCTCCATGTGGTGGGCCAATCACTTCATCTCTGAGCCCTCAGTGAAATGGTCATAGTGCTTACACTTTGAATCTCATGGGAACTGCTTTTCTAAAGCTGTAAGACAGCATATATACACGTGCTACTGCTGTTTTTCTACAAAATCGTCAGGGGAAACAAAGTAGGTGTTCTCCTCTCCCTTGGTCTCCTGCAAGAAAATTCCTCCACCTTGCATGAGAGTTAAGACTTGGATGGTGCCCTTTAGGCATCTTCTAAGTGAAGAAGCCAGGAACAGTCATCTCTTTCTGATAGTTTCTCCTTTCCTCCTTCCTCTCACCCCTATTTCTCAAGAAAGCTGGATGAGGGCTACCCTTGGGGCCATGTTGGATATATGTGCCTTTGTAGCACCGTGCCTTGGCCTAGCTTAGTCCTCTTGAGTTGGGGGAGGAACCTTATCATCCTGAAACTCTACGAAGACTCTTGGGGCTCCCCGAATATCCCGTGGCTGGTAGGCACTTCTTCTGGTATTCCACTTGTGATTAGACTGAATGTCACAAAAAGACAGACCTTCTGAGTTGGAAGGGGCCTTGGGGTCTTCCTAGTCACAGTCCTTCCTGAAAAAGAAAACCTTCAACCTATGCACAAGTGGTCTTTGCCTGAAGACCTCCAGAGAAGGGCCACTTTGTCCTCTGGTCAGCCCCCTCTCCACTTGCCTCTTGGTGACTTCTCATGACTCTTGCTTCTGTCCTCGGAGGGAACTCTTAGGGACCTTTGCAGCTCTGTGGCCAGAGTGGCCGTGCCCCCTACCTCCCTCGAGCCAGATTCCTTTACCTTCTCTAGGCTGCTGCTTGTCCTCGCTCTTTCCTCAAAGTGAGCACCAAGTCTTTCTTCTCTCCCAGAGGATATCCATTACCAGCCATGTTTGTGTGACCACCTAGGAGGCTTTGGTTTCCTTTCCCCACTAGCAGAGAAGGGGCCAGAAGTGAACCAGAATGGTCACATGGAGAGTTTCTGTCTTCTCCACTGTCCTCAGCTGTGTCCACGTGGGGTCCTTGGAGATGGCCTTGTGGGGCAGGACAAGGATGTGACTTTTAGCAGGTCATCACTAGTAAATTCTAAGAGAGAAAAGAATCGCATTTCGAGATGGGGGTGGGGGAGGTGTTCTGCGTATATCAGCTTCTTGGGCTCAGTGCACATCGGGTCGCTGCTCCAGGAGTGGATCTTGCCTCTCTAAGTAGGTTTTGTCTTTTTCTCATTTCCCGTTCCACCCACACACTCCCAATTGGTTATTTTTTTGGAGAGTGGTTTTACTTTTGTTCATCTGGGTACTGTCTGTTTGGAAACTGCAGGACTCTGTTTGGAAACAAGATCAAATCCGTGGCCAAGAGAGCATTCTCAGGACTGGAGGGCCTGGAGCACCTGTGAGTACCCACCATGCCTTGCTGGGTGGAGAGGCCTGCCAAGCAGGGCTGCCCGAGAAGTCTGCTAGCAATTTAATAGTGTCTTTGTAAACCGAGAAGCCAGGCTGTTGGGAGAGGCCAGCTGCTTCCTTCTCATTATAAGTCAGCTTCAACTTTGCCCTTTATTTGGTGGGTGCCAGGAAGGGAGCTTGAGAACATATGGCAAATTAGGGTGCTCTCAATTAATGGGATTGGTATTGGAATACATAATCTTCTCTCCTGAGCCACAGGATCACACGGGGCTCCTCCCCAGGCCCAGACTTCCCTGCTAGCTCTCCCTAATGTCTGGTACCAGAACGGACAGCTTTATAGGAAAAAGAAGCCTAAATGTTCTCTCTGGGGCCGGTTCTTCCCTCTGCCTCCAAGAAATTAGAGCAGAGCAGAGATGTTATTCTTGTCTCTACTTGAGATGCTTGTAGCAGTGGCTTTCTGACCACCTATTACCAAGCGTAGTTCAGGAGTTGTTCTGGGAACTCTTAGTTAATGATTTGATGAGGCCTTTCTTTCCCAGTAGAATATAAGCTCCTGGAAGGCAGGGGCTGGTTTTCATTTTTGTCTTCGCACATTCAGTGCCTGGCACCACACAAGGTAACTTTGCAAATGTTGAGTGAGCTGGCTCCAGAAATGACCTGTGCGTGACTCCAGGCTATTTTCACAGATTCTACAAGAGTTTAGTAAGCACCTTCATCAGGTCATGTATCCCCCCACATCCCCAATTTAAGATGATGTTGGTCTGTGCAAAGAAAATTCTGGAAAGAGCTGGTCTTCCTTTGGGCTGGTGCATCATCTGCTTTTTTCTTGTCGTTTTCAGGAACCTTGGAGAAAATGCAATAAGATCCATCCAGTTTGATGCTTTTGCTAAGATGAAGAATCTTAAAGAGCTGTAAGTGATTTGGAATGTGCTCTGTGTGTGTGTGTGTGTGCACATGCCTGCGTGTGTAAGGGGGCGGGGTGCCATGGCAGGCTTTGGGTGGAAGGACAGAGAGAGAGACAGATAGTAATCAGAAAAGTTAAAATAACCGTATTTCAGTATCATTGATTTCCTTTGAATTCCTTCGCATTTGATTTTATACCTTTAAAAACATCCCAACCAGACAGCCAAAGGGATCCATCTCTCTTTCTCTCTCTGTCTCTCTTTTACACACACACACACACCCAATAACCTCTGTTTTTAGACTGGACTCACCCAGTAAATGAAATATTCGGTCTCGTCTTTATCTTCCATCGTGGATTGAATAAGCTTGCTGCCGTACGCAGCGAAGACCCCCAAGAGCCTAGTTTTGTTTCTCTCTTTCTTTCCAAGCCCAGGCTGGGGCCGTCATTCCATATGTGGGCAGAGGGGGCTTCTTTTGTACTTGCTCCTGTCTCTTACTTCTACTTACGCCTTCTTTTTGGATACTTTGAAAGCGTATCATCAGTGGGAGTCACAGCTGTTTAAAACAAACTCAGCCAGTGGCCAGTCTTTGAGTGAACCCAGGACCCGTCAAATTCCATGATTCTAGAGACAGAAAAACCAGTTTTACTTAGTGATGAATGGAGTGAACCTGGTCCTTGCTGATGTAGTCTGAGTAGAGAATTGATCAGCCTTTTGCCTATTAGATCTTCTAAATGCATCAGAGTACTAAATTCCTTCACCTGTGATTGGAACTTGACGCTGTACTGGTGAAGGAAAATTGATCCCCTAGCTAGTCAGCCTGATTCCTAAAAGAGACTTCCTTCCTTCCTTCCTTCCTTCCAACCTTCCTTCATTCCTTCCTTCCTTCCTCCCTCCCCTCCCTTCTGTCAATGGGCAAAGGGAAATACATCAACACGGTAGAGCATTGGATTTGGAGTGAGAGAACTCAAGCAAGGACTGTTGAACCCCTCTGGGCCTCAGTTTTCACATTTGTAAAATGGAAGTGGATTCTATCAGATGGCACCTGAGGGCCCCTTCTACTCTAGTTCTGTGATCCCAAGTTTTTGTGGTTTGAAGGTGCTTTTTCTCTTTTATACCCTTCCCAATTTGGTCTCTCTAGCAGTGGGGACCACCGGTCATGTTTTGACCTGATTCTGGACCCTAGTCCTAGAGCTCTTGTCTGGGATTCCAATCAGACCTTGCAATTTCCCAGCTTAGTTCTGACTCTGGCCTGAACCCAGCCTTCTGGTGGGGATTTAGCCACAAATTCTACTCACTCATTCCCCCTCTCCTCCCTGCTTCTTGGTTGCAGGCAGGTTGTGTTGCCCGCTTAGTCATCCTCTGGGTAAATTTCCACAAGCGATGATTGGAAACACACTTCAAGTTGGAATCAGGAAAATGTACGATTCCAGCCAGTGCAGTATTGGAATAGCTGGAGGGCAGACATTTCAAGGCAGTGCTTCTCAGCTGGGAGAGTGGTGGGCTGGGCTGCCTTTTCATTTTAAATGATAGGATGGAAAGAATGGGGTCTAGCTTCGGGAAGCTGGCCTTGTTTAGGAAATGGCTGTCTCTTGTGACACAGCTTCCCACTGGTTTTTCTATCTCCACCTGACAGGCTCCACCAACTTACCTTTCATCACTAGATGAGGGATGCTTCCATCTTGGTGACCGGTGCCTTCCTTTTAGGTCAGATTTCCCCTTGTTGTATCAGAGCATCTCTGGTCCAAGGGTCCTTATTTCTCAACATGAGCAGCCTCCTCCCAGATGATCATTGCTTCCTGAGGCAGGGAAGGGGAGGGATCAGCATGGGGAAGTAGAGTAGTCACCTACCGATGGACCAGGCCAACTAAAACCAGCCCCATTGGGCCGGCGGTGAGGGCTTCACTTTGCCCCTTTTCATACTCATTCTTGTTAATATTAGTATTTATTTTCCCAGACTGAGAAACCTATTCCTGTAAGTCATAGAATTAAAAATAGTCCTCTCTCCAGATGAGTGGCTGAAGACTCTTCAGGATGCTAGTATGATTTATTTTTACTACTCCTGGGATCTCCTTCTGGACCACTTGGGAAAGGCAGTTAAGCTATACCCCGTATAGTGTGGAGGACATGGCATGTGGGGCTGGTCAGTTGCCAGTTCTGCTGCTCGGATCCATGAAGATGCTTCTTAGGGAACTGAGTTCCACCCTTGGCTGTACAGTCTGGCCAAGGAGAGCCAGGCAGATGACCCCTCAGAACCGTCCCAGAGCTTTTTAAAAGTTCTGATCCATTAGACTCAGTACTAGCCAATAATAATAGCATGTAGGACACAGTCTTAGAAGACTTTGGTTAGCCTTTGTAATATCCTTTTGGGTTTGAAAAAGAAATCTTGACCAATTTTTGGGGCCTCCATCAAGGGTGTTAAACTTGATGCCTGCAAGACTCTCCAGTGCCCTGGGACAAGATTAACGTGTAGTTGGAAAATGTTTAAGAAAATAAATAAAAATATAATACAACATAGATAATGTTAATTGCTGGTTTTCTAAACCAACACCACTGGACTACATGAGTCCAGAGATCATGTTACCCTTTCTTTTAATAATTTTATTTTTTTCCCTAGTAACATGTTAAAACAATTTTTAATGTTTGTTTTTAAGATCACATTATAAATAAATTTTGAACTCAGTCACTAAAGGAACTAACTTTTTTTAAACAAGTAAAGGTATTTAAACTCTGACGGCAAGGGGGTAGAGTGGGAGGAGGGCTCAGCCAGATGGAAATGACTTACCCCTTTTTAAGTATCTAGTCTAGGGGATGTGTCTGGGCTCCTCATTAACCAATTTGACAGTAGCTCTCCCACGATGAATTACTATTTTTTTCAAAAAGTGGGGCAGAGTGAGAAGACAAAACATCGTTGCTTAATATGAAGACTTTGAGTTAGCTATGGATCTCAGTTATTCATGCCTTCTTTTCTCCTGGACCATGGGAAGCTCAACTGGGGCTGTAGTAAGAAAGCCTGTTTATACTTTCAAAACCCACCCTGGTCCTTCTCTGGTGTCCTCACTGGGAGCTTCCCCACTGCCCAGGAGCCAGTGTGGAGAGCTTCTGAGGGTCCTTCTCTGGTGTCCTCACTGGTAGCTTTCCACTGCCCACGAGCCACTGTGGAGGGTTTTTGAGGGCCTGCAGCAAGCCAATTCACCCGGGCCCTTGATCTAACTTATTGTCAAGTGACTCTGTGCGAAGGAATGTCCGTTTAGATGGCCATTCTGATTTCTGCTGAAAAATCCCCTTCTCAGTTGCTGAGAAATGAAGAAAGAAAACAGTCACTGTTTTGATTGGATCCATACGAAACCAAGGCTTTGCATTCTCATGCTCCCAGTGCAGTGGTAACTGCCGGGCGCTGTTTACAAAGAGCCAAGCTGGATCCCACGGACCTCCAAAATAATGCGGGTGTACAAGGAAAGACCCAAATGGGGAGAGGGAGCAGGCTGGCCGGGGTTCCAATTTGAAATATTAAAACATTCATCTTTGCCAATAGAAAGTAACAGCTGGAGGCGGGGGGGGGGGAGAGACAGAGACAGACTGAGACCCCAAGAGAGGCAGAGACAATGAGAGAAAGAGGAGAGACAGAAATAGACCTTCAAAGAACCTGTTTCCTCCTTTCTTAGCTGAGTTTGAGATCAGTTTTCCTCTTGAATTTTCTGTAGGCTATCTTTTCTCTACTTCATATATAGCACCCATATCTTAAGGGTTCCAATCATCCTTTGAAAATATAGTGACATATACACCTTACCCATTTTCTAGCTGTCATCCTTCTGGAAGGCCCTCCAGGGATCACTTAGTTCTGCCCTGTCATAAGGGAGGATTTCTTGTCCAAGGTCATGGAGTTAGTAAGTGGCAGAGTAGGGATTCCATGCTGAGCTGCTGAAATGGTCCACAGGGTGGATGTTTTGGGGTTAGAATTCAGGTTATCATTCTGTGCACATCCCCCACCTGCTATGTCAGTGATCTGTTGGGATTTTTTTTTGAGGGGTAGATGGGTCTGAAATGGTTGCATGTATTGAGAATCCCTTCCCCAGGGTTGCCACCTAACCATCGTGTAATTTTTTTTTCTTTCAGCCACATCAACAGCGACAGTTTCCTGTGTGACTGTCACCTGAAGTGGGTGCCGCAGTGGTTAACGGGGAGAGGTCTCCAAACCACCGTTGTGGCCACCTGTGCTCACCCAGAGCCCCTGAAGGGCCAGAGCATTTTTTCTGTGCTGCCGGAGAGTTTTGTGTGTGGTAAGACCATCTCGGTGGCTTGTTCAACCTCTGAGGTCGGGCTTAAGGTCTGAGATGCCAGGGAGAACTTGTCATTCATTCCTGGAGTGATTTGTGGGATTGCTGCAAGCCCCGGGCCATGGTTAGAGGTTTGTTGCTGGATGTGCTCTATTTCCCTCTGAAACCACATGCAGGATTTACAGTGTCCTTATTACATGGTCTTTAAGGGGTGTGATTCATCAGCAGGAAGGAGATCTTGGCTATTGGAAGTGGCTTAGGAACTTGTGAGTGTCCTTGGGCATGAGGACTTAGCCCCTGCATGATCTGCATCCTGTGGTCCCAGGGTCTCAGGGGACGCTTCTCTAACCCCCACAGACCAAAGGTTACAGACAGGAAGATGGAGTCTCAGGAGAATGCGTCTCTAAATACATAGAAACATGGAAACATCGTATGTCTCTATTCCCAAGCCCTAGTTATTGCCTGAGACGGTCTTACAGACCGAGCTGTGCTTAACTCAGATTGGCATTTGGATCTTTAAATTGTTTTTTCCTGGTTTGTTCTGGTTTTTGGAATGTAGCTGTTGCTCTCTGTTTGTCCCGGGGTATCTCTAGCCAAGTACGGCAGCAGATGAGCGTAGAGAATCCTGAACAGCTGAAAAACACACACACACACACACACACACACACACACACACACACACAGAGCCCCATTTGTTCATACGGCCTCCACAGTCACCATGGCAGCTCACAGAGGGGGCACTTGGCTCAGGTGACCACCTTTGTTGTTCTCCTTTGCTATAGAGGCTGGGCTCTGTGGAAAGCAAACAACTGAAAATTGTTGGGGTTTATTATCACTTTGTCAGTACAATTCACTCTTCGTATCTTTGACTAGTTTGAAATCAGGTGGGGGACGTAGGGTGGTACAGTGGATGGTGCTCTGATTAGAATCCCAGAGAGTTGGGTTATAGTCTCAGCTCTACTTCCCATCAACCTTATCTTCTCTTAAGGTGCCTCTTCCTATATGAAGCCTGCCTTGGTGGTCCTCTCCTTCATCAAATTACATTTCGTTTGTTCAAGTCTGTATGCACTATGTGCTCTTGGGAGAATGTAAGGTAGGGGCATTTAGGTTTTAGAATCTACAGTTAGAATGTAGGATAGGGACCTTGGGTGAGTCCCTCAGTGTTTAGTTTCCTCCAACATAGTAAGAGAGGTGAGGCCTCTGGGGCCCCCATTCATGCTGTCACATTCTGTGATTATTCTGAGTTTTCCAGAGTTCAGGATTAGTTGGTGATAGGCCCACTGTCCTCTGTCCTGGTAAGACTCCTCCTGGTATAACACGTTCTGTTCTGGGCCCCACATTTTTAGTAAGGACAGGAGTAAGCTGGGAGAGGAGGGCTACTGGGATGGGGAAGGACCTGGAGTCTGTGTCCTTTATCATTTGAAGGAGCCAAGACCTGGAGGAACATGATCCCCAACTTCATAGGGAAACTACATGTAGCATCATGGAATGCTAAATTTATTTCCAGAAAAGGAAATGGGCCATTCCCCTCATTTGACAAAGGAGGATACTGAGTTTCATATGGGGAAGGTGATTTGTCCATAGAAAGAAGGTTGAAAAGGTTATTGGAGGCAAAGCCACGATGGAAATCCAGGACTTGAGACTCAGGACTCTGTCCTGAATCCTTGTCCTTTCACCCGACTCACTGCTTCCCTCTAGCACTAAACCAGAAACAATGAGAAGTGACCCGGAGGGAAAATTGAGGCCGTATGTGAAAAGTAAAACTTGTTGTTAATCACAACTGTGCAGAGGTAGGAGAGGAGGATGTCTCGGGACATGCGGAGCTTTCTTCTTGAGGAAAAGATGGATGGATGGCTGCTTGTCAGGGGTTTGGGGGAGGGATTCAAGAGGGCTGGGGAATCTGCCCAGGTGTGTGCCATTTATCATCCTTGTTCATTTACACGGCCTAGTTGGTCACTGCATGATCACTGGTGACCCTGAGTGACCGCAGACCATGCTGTTTCTTGGCAGATGATTTTCCAAAGCCCCAGATCATCACCCAGCCGGAGACAACCATGGCGGTGGCAGGCAAGGACATCCGCTTCACGTGCTCGGCTGCAAGCAGCAGCAGCTCGCCAATGACTTTTGCCTGGAAGAAGGACAACGAGGTCCTCCCCAATGCTGACATCGAGAACTTTGCCCATGTCCGGGCGCAGGGCGGGGAGGTCATGGAGTACACCACCATCCTGCATCTCCGCCAGGTCACCTTCCACCATGAAGGACGGTACCAGTGTGTGATTACCAACCACTTTGGCTCCACCTATTCTCACAAGGCCCGGCTTACAGTGAATGGTGAGGAGATGGGGCTTCTGATTCTGCCTTCGTACTCACCCCACCTCTTGGGGCCGCAGGGAAGGGAGAGGGTCAGGCGTGTGGCAGGCCGGGAAGGTTGGCTTTGGGATTAGAGGACCTGGGTTCAAATCTTGCTTCTGTCACTTATTACCACATGTGTTAGGACTAGTTATACAACTTGTCTGGCTCTCCATGTCCTCATCTGTAGAGTGGGATGAGACTATATGGCCTCTGGCGGCCCTTCCGGTTTAAATCTGTGATCCTCTGACCTTACTGGGCGCCAGATAATGCCTTCATGTAAAGCACAACTCATTCTAATGAAAGACGACAAGTTTGTGTATCGTGAGGGAGTCTTCATGGTTTGTAGGAATGAATTTTGCCTTGGTCCCTCTTGGAGACGCCTTTCCCCTTGAGCAGAAGCATCTTCCTCTTCCTGTCTCTCTCACACTTGTGAGGTGCCAAGCAGAGGTGCATGCTTGGTTATCCCAGAGTTTTCTGTAATAACTTCCCTTTTCCTTGGAACCCTTATCCGGAGATAGAACCAACATCTGCCACACCAGCTCAGCTACTCATGGTAATCTTGTGTGGAAAGAGGCATTGCATTAGTTGGTTGGCTCTAGGGCCTGGCACATAGTAGGCGTTTCATAAGTGTTTACTGAATGAATTGAAATTCAAGTCAGACAGACCCAAAGAGGAGTCGGGGCCAGATGGTCCAGCCTCCCCTTGAGAAGGTCTTGAGTGCAGTGCTCACCTTTCCCAGGGTTCTGCACTTGGGACATTTTTATCAGTGACGTGGGTAAATGTTCACATAGTGGCGGGAATACAGTTGACATCTTGGATGACGGGATTCAGAAAGCTCGGGACAGGCCATGACATGACAATCAATAGCAGATGAATTTAATTAGTTCGCTAAAGCCCATCTTGTAGTTGCAGGAAAAGAAATCCTTCACATGCTCAGTATGGCTGTATGACGGTTGAAACAATTTAAAAAACATTTTATTTACTTGTCCTGGGAGGGGTGGGTGGCTTGTGGGACTGCGAGCCCATGACGTCGTGGTGTGGTATCACCCCCTGGTCAGGCCGCTCCTGCAGCGTTGCGTAGGGCTCTAGGGAGCGCACTTTACCCAACATACCGATAACCTGTCGAGGGGAGAGAGGTATTAACTTAAGTGTTAAAATGTAATGTGACCATCTGTTTCCTTGTGTTTTGTTCAGTGTTTTCCAGTTGCTCTCTAGTATAAACTGCCTCTACGTCTGACACCTCTCTAGTCGAACCCTCGTGCTACAGATGAGGAAACTGGGGTCAGAGGTTGGGGCCCGCCTGTTGTCACATAAGTAATTCGTGGCACAGATGGGGTGTCTTTGAGATCTTCCAATTTCAAATCACTTAACCACTGCCTGCCTCATTTTCCCCATTTGTAAAATGGGGATGTGGAATAGCAAATACTTCCCAGGGCTGTTGTCAGGATCAAATAAATGAGAAAATATTTGTAAAGCTCTTTGCCCAGTGCCTTGCTTAGTAAGCGCTTAATAAATGTTTGTTTTTTTCCTTCTTCCCTATGCCAGGGACTGTAGCATTGAATAGTCGTGGAGGAGTGCTGAACAAAGAAGTGATCTCAGCCTGATTTGGGGGCAAATCTGAAGGAATGAGAATGGGGAGGGCACATACCACACAGTGGGGATGGCCTCTCCAGAGGGGGAGCTTGTGTTTTCCAGCCCTGGACCCAGCTAGCATTGCGGCCTGCTGGAGATCATCGTGGTCCACAGCAGTGAGAGGTGGGGCGGGCGGGCAGCTAGGTAGTCACATTGAGGCAGATAAGCCCAGATTACATAGTTAGGAGGCACTGCAGGATCTTCTTTTTTATTTTTTAAACATGAACAGTGTGATGTGAATTTTGTTCTAAAAGCTGAATGACCGAAACGTGTGTCTGCTTTGCAGTGTTGCCTTCGTTCACTAAGATGCCTCATGACATTGCCATCCGGACGGGCACCACCGCGCGCCTGGAATGTGCTGCCAGCGGACACCCCAACCCCCAGATCGCCTGGCAGAAGGATGGCGGCACCGACTTCCCAGCTGCCCGGGAGCGTCGCATGCTTGTCATGCCGGACGATGTTGTCTTTTTCATCACTGATGTGAAGATCGATGACATGGGAGTTTATAGCTGCACGGCCCAGAATTCAGCCGGCTCTGTGTCAGCCAATGCCACCCTCACGGTCTTAGGCAAGGCTCTGCACATGGGGTGGGGTGGCAGGGGGAGAGACAGGCAGGCAGGACAGTACCATGTGTAAAAAACACTGGCTCTATAGTTAGAGGGTCTGGGTTCAAATCCCTCCAGATGCTCACCGCCTTGGTGAGTCAGCCACTGTGCCTGTTTCCTATTTTGTAAAATGAAGGGGCTGTATTTATTGGCCTCTGTGATGTCTTGCAGTTCCAGAGCTGTGGGCCTGTAAATGTTAATATCCATGAATTAGGATAAATGAATTTAGTTAGGACTTTAAGTGCCCTTAGCCGACCAGGGTCTAGCTAATTTGTAAAATCTCTGTTGTTTTAGAAACTCCATCCCTAGTGATTCCCTTAGAAGACCGTGTGGCAGCTGTTGGAGAAACGGTGGCTCTTCAGTGCAAAGCGCGTGGAAGCCCCTCGCCCCGAATCACGTGGCTGAAGGGTAAGCAGCCTGTGAACATCACTGAACGCCATCACTTCACTCCTGGAAACCAGCTGCTGATCATCCAGAGCGTGGTGCCGGAGGATGCCGACAGGTACACATGTGAGATGTCCAACCCCTTGGGGACAGAACGAGCCCACAGCCAGGTGAGCATCTTGCCTACGCCGGGCTGCCGGAAAGATGGGACCACCGTGGGCATCTTTACCATCGCAGTGGTGTGCAGCATCGTGCTCACTTCGCTCGTCTGGGTCTGCATCATCTACCAAACCAGGAAGAAGAGTGAGGAGTACAGCGTAACCAACACAGGTCAGTTTCCTTGGTTTTTGAGAATGTTTCCCAGTGGTGTCCTGGGGCTGACCTAACTCACTGTAGTAACGCTATCTGGACAGGGCCGGAAGGTTCATAGACGGCCTTTCTTACGCTGCTTTTAGGTTGGATATGTGTGGTTTCCATTTTGCACATGTAAGAGTCTGAGGCTTGGAAAGGTCAACTGACATACACTCAAGGCCAGAATACCAACATGTATCTGTTAAACACAAACACCTACCCTGTGTCAGACACTGTGCTAAGTGTTGGGTACTAGGTGACAAAGCTTATAGTCAGATCCTTGAACACCTGAGACAAGTCTTAAGTCATCTCGACAGGTTAAGTTCCTATTTTTGGAAAAACCCACTCTTCTGGATTTTCTTTCACTGTGTGACTTCTTGCAGTGAGAGCTCCTTTTAGCCGAGTGACTGCCTTACATCCCACCCTGTCCTGCCACGATGGTCTAACAGCCTCTGCTCCTGCCATGGGTTGGGAAATGAGATGACTCAAGCTTGTTAATATTTTTTGAAGAAAGACCAGGCAAGGACAGGTGGCCTCTCAGATTCAAGTGCTTTACCATTGGTACGTGAACTCGGGGTCCTCCTTTGGTTGGCCTCCCGCCCTTTTTTTCCTCTTCTTTGTTAGCTGTCTTTTCAGAAAGTGAAGCCTGAGTCGACTATAGGAGCCGTTTACAGCAGTAATTGGGATTTCTAGTTTGTAATTTTCTGTTCTCCTTCCAGATGAAACCATTGTACCACCGGACGTCCCAAGTTACCTGTCTTCTCAGGGGACGCTTTCAGACAGACAAGAAGCTGTGGTCAGGACCGAGGGGGGCCATCAGGCCAATGGACACATAGAAAGTAATGGTATGGCCTCTTGTTTCCACCCGTCTTCCTGGGCTCTGTGGTTCTTCAGTGGTGCTGCGGCTGTCTGAGTTCTGATGGGGAGAGTGGTGCCTCATATTAGGTGATACACCATATCATATCAGTAATTTCCAAGTAGCATCAGAAATGACTTCTGTCTTAAAACTGGATCTTGAGAGAGCCAGACCTAGGTGGTTTGGTCAGCAACTTTTATCTCAAGGGAATCTTCTTAGTACTAGAGTCTAGCTGGGCTTTCTAATTGGCTTGGCAGTCTAACTTCCCCACATAACACTAGTTTGGTGGGCAGGTGCAGCAAGCCCTTATTAAATGCCTACTGTATATCACACATAGGGGATACAAATCAAAAGTGAGACCATTGCTGCTATCAAGGAGGTTATATTCTTCTGGGGCAGGTATACAATAGAGTATGCTATAAATTGACACATGCTAGATGAGAATTTTGAAGTGGGGGATGCTAACCTGGAGTCAGAAATGGTATTTTACAGAAAGTCATACTTGAATGTATCTATCTAGGGGCTCCAGGAGATGGAAGTGGGGATGGAGGGCAGTCCAGGCATGGAGGACAGTGTAGACAGAGGTACAGATATAGGAGAGGGTATTTTCTTGGAAGAGCCCATAGGCCTCTTTGGCTGAAACCATTTCATGTGTGCGAGGCATGATATGTAATTTCTAGACCAGCATTTAACACTTGCCTGCATTGGTGTGCTTAGGATGGTAGTATCTGAAAATAAGACTTCTCTAAGTGTGGAATGGAGAGCTGGGAAAAGCTGTTAGAGAGAGGTCAGGAATAAAGTGATTTTCCCAAAGTCAGTTGAATTCAGAACCCAAATCTCTTGATTCTGTCTGCTACTGATTCCCACAATTCTAAACACTGACATCTGTTTCCTTAATACTGAAGTATTCCTATCCGTTTTTTGTCATCTCCATTCATTCACTTTGAGTTGCCCTCTTCCATACAGAGAACCATTCCTTTAACAAAGATTAAAAAAGGGAATTAGTCATCTAGTGGTTTGTTCAATATTCCATCCCCACACTTCCCCTTTCCATTTTCTTCCATTCCTTTTCAAAAGCCACCGGGACTTGAACACTTGTTTTCCATGATCTTCTGAGCTTAACAGTAAAAACAGTAACAAATGGTTTTCTTACTTAACCTTCCTTGTTTACTTTTCTCCACCCTCAAATTGCCCACTCTAAAGTCTCTTTTATTTATTTTTTATTCTCCATTTGCAGTAATCATACCCGTTTGGATATCTCATTAAACTCTTAAAATAGAAGTTTTTGATGAAGCATGTAAAGGATTGTGCCACTGACATCGTTGGTTCTTGTATTGCAGGTGTTTGTCAGAGAGATGCAGGACTGAATCCAGATGTTGACATTCATGGGCCTGCTTATAGGCAGCCAAAACTATGTATTGGACATAATAATAAAGACGTATGGAAAGCAGCTGATGGAGTATTTAGTCCAGATAAAACAGGTAGAAGATTACATTTCTAATTGAGAAATAAATTAGATGAAACCCTGTGGTGACCATTTCTCTTTCATGAAAAATGCAGGGCTCTATACGGCATTGGTGGAACGTCTCCTTCATCAGATTGTAAGATCCTGGAAGGCAGGGTCTGTCCTGCTTCTTTTTGTATCCCCAGCGCTTAGCCGCAGTGCCTGGCACAGAGTAGGCACTCGATGGCTGTTGAAGACATTGTACTGTCCTACCTTTGACACACATGCTGCTGGGATAGTCACTTAACCCTGTCAGTTCTCCATTTAGCTACTTAGTGCTTACTTACTAAAATATATGTTGGCTGTAGTCGTTGACATTGGTGGAGGGAGTTCCCTAGATTAATGAAGTTGCAAATTCTTGGCCTATATTTTTTGAAAGCAGTCCGGTAGGCACATTCTGCTTTTGTGGCCATCTCCAATTCTACAGCAGTGTGCCTGAATGATTGGAATACAGTTTCTAAGAAAAGCAGAATAGTGCAGTGGATAGCTAGCCAGCCTCAAGGCCAAGAAAACCTGAACCCAGGTCTCACCTCTGACTTACTGGCTATGTGACCCATGGCAAATCACTCAACCTCTTGGTGCCCCAAACAACTCTCTAAGACTCTTCACTTGCATTTAATAGAGGGTGGGCATTGTCTCCTCCAAGAGGTGTCTTCACTCATGAAATTTCCCCTCTAGTCTGTATCCTGATCTCTCCTTATGTAAGAGACAAAGATCCAAATTCAGGATGTTTTTTTCGACATGCCTGACCTCCATGTGCTTTTTGTTAGGGTTTAGTTACTGCGTATTGAATCCTTACCTAGCACAGGATGACCATGGTGGGTTAGAAACAAGCTACTCTTTCTCTTTATCTCTATGCACTCCAATGGATTTGTTCCCCACCATTTTGGGTTGTATTTATGGGGTAGATTTCAAGGCAGTGCCAAATGGTTTCTTAAACAAGGATGTTTAAAAAAAAAAAACTTTTCCCCTTGTGGCAACTTGACATTTTTCTCTCTTCTCCTTAGAATATGGCACGCCAGCTTTATGCAGTGACTTCAGTGATGGTGCCACCAGTTATTCCAAGGATAAAGACTCCTATCCTCTGCATAATACACACCCAAGTCCAAAGGGTAGCCAAGAGTCCAGTAAGAGTGAACAGGAACATCCCCTGCTGCCTCGGGCAGTCTTGCCCCAGAACAACGGTGCTCTTGCTGGCTCACACCCAGAGGGCAGTGGGAACTCTCTCTACCCCAGTAATCACGATAGAATGCCAGTATCTGGTGTCCAAAAGCCATCACCTCTTGACCACAACGGTAGGCATTTTGCTTTTTCTCTCATGTCCACTGCTCTCTTGGAAGAAGGGGATTGATCGTGTCTCATCCCCTGGAAATCATAATGATTTGCCAGGTATTAGGGGCTGTCTTTGTAGCTGGGATGGGAACACAATGTATGATGTGATATCTTTTTTTTCTCTGTAGGAGGCTCTTTAAACGATTTAGGAAAATCCTCCGAGTCTGAGTCTGTTGTCTTGCACCCCTTGTCTTTGGGGACGAGAGGGGTGGCACTCGCGGGAGCTTCCAGTGCCGCCTCCAGCTTCCCAGAACTTACTGGCAACGAGGCCCAGGCCAAGCCTTCTCTTCCCAATGGACACTTGCCCAAGCCCTGTGACTCCAGTCACGAGCCTGCAGCACTGCGAGGAAGCTTCCACGTACAGAGAAATGTGCCATTACTTTTTGTACCAAATATCTAGGTCATAGCTACCTCAGCTCGTGAACCCTCCTCAGTCTTGCACAGGAAAGAGAGGCTTGAGACACGCATCCCTGAAATTGTACAGAATCGAAAACTTCCATGGGGAGTGTCAGGAGCTTGAAAGTGGACTTGCGTCTGAAGCACACACATGCAAAAGACTGTTATGTACAAAAGGAAGACAAAGTATTTGATACAAGTGTACATAAGAGTTTTCATATATATATATATATATTATATATATAAATATATCTTTTACAGAGGCTATTTTAATCTTTAGTGCATGATGGTTAAAGGAGTGAAATCTTAACAGTTTGGGCAATACTGTTTTCCAGACCAGGTTGCTGTTAAAAATGTTTTTGGAAAAATAATCCTGGTGCCTTAATGCATGAATGAAACGTGCGTCAATGAAAAACCACATTTGTTCAAAGTATTGATGGACTGTCGAACACCATCTCCCTTACCTTGTGTCACACATCAGAGGGTCGAATGGAAAGGATCCCACTTGAGTAAACGAGCTGGGGGCGGGGGGCGGTGCAGTGGCTGCCCTGTGACTCACTACACGGGTGAATCCATTCTGTTCAGAAATGGCATTTGTTTTTTGGAGGCCATCCTGTCTGTTTCTAAAGGCCTTAGCCCATCTGAAAAGCCACCTTACACACGGATGGATAAACAAGGCGCAGGGTATAAATTAAGAGGGCAATCACTAGGGCTGAGAGTTTACAACACGCTAAGTTACTGAGCCCACCAGTGAACTGGGCTGCCTGTCCTTGTGATGCAAAGTACCCAGATCTGTCTCTGGTGAGTAGATCTTTGAGGAAGTGGGCTGTTTGGTCTCCAAGTTCACTGGAAATAAAACAAATGTGGTGGAAAAGATCAGTATCTTATGACTTCGACATAAATCTATTCTTATTTATATAAAAGCTGCTCTGGTTGGTGTTGGTACCTGTGGACGATTTTTCACTATTTTAATTTTAGTTTTGCTGATGTAAGACTGGGCAGCTAGGTGGTGCAGTGGATAGAGCGATGGGTCTGGAGTCAGAAAGACTCCTCTTCCCAAGTTCAAATCCGGCTTCAGACACTTGCTAGCTGTGTGACCCTGGGCAAGTCACTTAACCCTGTTTGCCTCAGTTTGCCTCATCTGTCAAATGAGCTGGAGAAGGAAATGGCAAACCACTCCAGTATGTCTGCCAGGAAACCCCCAAATGGGGTCATAGAGTCGGACACGACTGAACAACAATGTAAGACTGCAAAATATTGGCCCTGGTGAAAAACATTTGGGGAGATAGGAAGGAAGGAAAGAAGAATTCGTTTCTCCTTGCTTAACAGTGAGTGCACACCCATGTGTCTACATGGCTTCAGTTGGACCAACACCAGGCCAGGGTGCGGGCCGTAACTTTGCCAGCTACCTGTCCACTGGCTTCTAGGTTCTCTTTGCACTTTTGAGACAGGTGGCTCCCTATGTTGTGAGTGCCAACATGTAACACATTGAACTTCATCGAAACTCCACTAACAATTAAGAACCCTGGGATAAATGTAGGTCAACGCAGGGCATCCGTGTTCTGGGTGTAACACTTTGCATTGTGCTTTTGAATGCCTGATCACAGTTGCAAAACGTCAGCACATGTGTCACATTAAGAATCTTTTATTTTTTATTTTGGGACAGCTGTCTCCTGTTACTTCCACAAAATATGTGAATTTGCTGCTTCTGAGAGGCAATGTGAAAGAGGAAGTATGGCTTTTGTGTACAAAGTTATTTATTTATAGAAAATTTGGTACAATGTTGTACATTGAAAAAACATGTAAAATATTGACGTGTCTAACAAATGGCATTGAAGTGTCTTTTAATAAAGGTTCATTTATAAATATTAATTTTCCTGGGTTGACTGGACTTTTCTTCAAGGGAGGGGAGGTGGGGCAGGTGATGAGGACTCTTCTTTCTCTTCATAGAGAAAGTGATGTTTCCATGCAGTGGTGGTGGAACAGAAATCTTATTCCTGGACAATTCTGATTTTGCCTGTGGCTGAAGCCACCAGAGAGGAAGGAGCCATTCCAACTCCCTTAGGAGCCTTTCCCACTTAGAAACCTAGTCCCCTTGTTTTCATGACTGACCAAAGTGAGTTTTCACTTTCCGTTCAGACACCGTTTCACACTGCTTGCTCTACAGAACCATGAGATTTGACTGATTTGATAATTCTAGCCCTTAATTTTAAAAAATCTTCAGTGATTTGAAAAGTGGCAAGCAGACACAGACCCCTAGACTGACCCAACATTCCCTGAGCCCCAGCTGAGCCGAGTCCTTCTCTACCCCCAGAAGTCTAAGCTGAGCCCATATCAAAAGCTGGGTGGATGTTCAACTTGTAGTGGAGGGAAGCAACTGTGTTTATAAGCAAAATCTGAAGGTAATTAAAGCCCCAGGCCTGATTGCCAAGCGAGGAGGCCTGCTCTGCACCTGTGGGTCTAAACAAAGCTATAAACTTTCACAATATGAATCAGTCCCCAAACAAACGAACTTTCTTTGCTTCAGCATTCCCGACCGAGGCTGCGTCCGGAGGCTCCCTCTCAGGTGGCAGGAAATGAAAGATCTTGCGGGTCATGATTTTGTTCATTAGCAGTGGTGGTGGAGGGTGGAGGATGGGGCTGAGAATCCCCTTCAGAAAGCTATGGGTGACATAATTAACTTCTCTTCTTGGCAGAGAGATTTCTGTGACTTCACTGCGCTCAGCCTACCCCATGGACAAGACACTTTGAATGTAATTTTATCAAATCTGGATTTCCAGACCACATAAAGCATTTGGTTGCTGCAAGTGTCCAGCTGCTGCTCCCCACAAAGGAGGGGAAGCGTGGTGGGGTGTGGGGACATGCCAGATACGGACACCATGTCTTCTTACTCAAAAGAAGTGCCTATCAGTTAGCCTTCGGACATGATTCGTGGGCTTGCTTTGCCAAGTTAAAACAACAGACTGCGTGTTTGGTCGTAAGCACCAAGAAAGATGAAACCTCCCAAGCTGATTGCTGCCATTCGAGGGAAAACACCTGCAAATAATCTGAAAAATTGGGGGGGGGGGAAGGACATGAAAAGAGTAAGTTTCATTTCTGCATAAAAGATGACATTCAGTTCTCAAGCACATCACCCACCATGCTCCCTTAATCTCCAAGTCCCACTCTACGTAAGCAGTGATGTTAAGAGGCAAAAGCCTCCCTCCCTGCCCGGGGTTTGGATGGCACTGAGAACTACCTTCAGCTGCATTGTGAGTTGGACATGGTGAAGGTGGGTCAATACAAACTGCTGACTTGGGAGGCCTGTTGTGGGGACGGCTGGTCATGCTAATTTCTTACAATAGCCCATTTTCAGACCAGCCCTATCAGCTGAGCTCCCCATGGCAGCCCCACATCAGGCTGAAGGTGTGTGGCCCAAAGCCAGCCCATAGGCCACTTCCAGGCCAAGGACTAAGGCCAGACCAGACTGGCCCCCCTGCCCTGTACAGGATAGGGGAGGGCGCATGCTTTGCCACTCCTTTGATGACAAAGTGAAATGATTTTCTTTGAGGCAGTAAAACATAATCCCTTCTCCCCACCCCCAACCCCACCTAAGAACTGGGTCTCTAGTCAAACTGTCTCTCCTATCACTCAAACTTAAAAGCTTATGTTCCACTCTGACCAGAACAGCCCAACCCAGTTCTGCAAGTCAGCTCTGTTAATTAGCTAATTAACAGATGCAGATGGGCCAGGCAGTAACTCTAGAAGGGTCTACGGGGTCACCATTATCACTAAAATAATGGTTAGTGTTTGGTGGCACATCATTACATCTGATTGGGTGTCAAGCCTGAGGTAAGGGGGAACTGCTAAGAACCCAATCACTAAAGAACCATTTAAACAGGAACACTTTACTTTCCTTTGAAGAAAATGACCAGAGGGCTCTGGGCCAGTCCCCCTTCCTTGGCACCTCCAGTTTTTGCTCTGGGAGGCACCTGACCTCAGGGCAATAACTCCTCTGGGTTATCAGAGGGCTTCCCTTCTCCCTGCCTTCCCATTCCCAAGAAAATTCTTCTGGGACATGGTGCCTTTGCTTAAAAAATATGTAGCACTCTGGGTGATTCACCAAGTAAGTTTAGGCCTAAGGGAGCAAATATAAATACTTGGCAATGAGTATAGTAACTGGGGGGAAAAGTAGAGCCTGGTAAGTAGAATGAATCTATGGAGATGATCTCTATGGTTCTAAAGATGCCTAAAGAATGGTAGGAGAACCAACAGAGAGTGGCAAGCCACAGAGAGTGATGTTCAAGGAGCCGGTCATCCCCAGGGTCAGATGCCATCAGGAAGGAAGAAGGAATGCTGAACTGTCCCTGCATCTCGTGGCAGAGCAGCAGTGACCTTAATCTAGACTGCAGCCCAATCACAGGAAGTCAGGTGAAACGAGACAGTGGCAGCAGGTGTTGCTCACTTGCCTGGGTTCTAATGGAACATTCTCAGCTCTGAAATGAGCTGCTTAGGCTGTTGGCTTCCAAAAGGGACTGCCAGGCTCCAGCTCTCCCCCACCTCTCCTGCGGCCTGTGGGTGGGTCCATGGGAAGGCTGGCAAGCTCTGATACTCCTCTGGGCCAACCTCCGAGTGCCCTCATTTGGGTTTGGTGGTAATGATCTCTGCTGCTCTGGGTACCACAAGCAGGCCAACACATGGAAACATTTTATGGCTTCACTAGATGACAATTGGGTCTATTATCATAATTATAGCTTTAAAGTTGGGATAATTTGTACAAGGCATGTCCCAACCCAATTCTCCAAGGAGGCCAAAATTTGTTGTGGAGGCAGCATGGTGCTGCCGCGGCACTGTGGAAATGCCAGGGGCGGGCCTGTGGCTTCCTCTGCATCCCTCTGCAGGGTGGCATCTTGGGATGGAGAATGGTGGCGCTTCTTACTGCTGGGGCCTTCCCTCTGAGATACCTCCCACCTCCTCAGTCAGTATCTCAGGCAGACGTGGTTGTCTGCATGCTGTCTCCCTGCTCTACTGGCCCTCTCTGAAACATCTCTTCATGGCTGAGACAGAAGGAAGAATGGAAATCCTTTGACCTTTCTGAATGTTCAGCATACATCTGATCCAGTGCTGCATTTGGAGTCTTCACTTTTCTATTAGATTACAAGCTAGTCCAGGCTAGGAATCATGTCGTCTGTGTCTCCTGGGGCCCTCCATAGAGCCTAGGACAATGCTAGGTACTGAAACATAGTACCTACATAACAGAGTGGGTACCAGACAGATGTGTGAATAACTGACAAAACTGCCTCTGGTGGGGTGTGTGTGTGCGCGCATTCACACACACCATGCACCATGGTGTGCACCATGATGAGGCATCTCCCAAGTCATTAAGGAATAGCTTATGAGATAGTTCCCAGCTGACCTAACGTTTCAAGTCGACAAAGCCCTCTCAATTCATTATCTCATCTGATTGCCATAGTCAGGTGAGGCGGGTAATCACCATCGTCATCGTCCCCACTTTAGAGATGAGGACACTGAGACAAGCCTCAGACACGTTCCAGGTAGGAACCCTGACCATCTGCCTAGCCACACAGCCTCTCAATAAGAAAGCGACCATGAAATCCTTGCTTCTATAAGGACAAAATAAAAGTCTGAGTATGTTCCAGTGATCTTGGTGAAGACAAGCAGCTCCCATGTCCCTGACGCTTTCAGGTTTGCACAGACTTTAATACTGGATCATATATCTGGAGCTAGAAGGACCTGTGGCTCTTGGGGATTCTAAAGTCTCTCATTTTACCCATGGCAGTCGAGGCCCAGAGAGGCTAAGCTGATATGCCCAGGGTCACAGAGCTAGAAATGGGCAGTCTTGGGGTTTTCATGCAGGCTCTGACTCCAAATCCAGGACTAATTCCACTAGTCCCTATATTTCTTCCATTCTTAGCTTTCAGTGAAAGGTGGATGGAAATCTCTGCCCACTCCTGAAAACAGGCAGAAATGGTTATCCAGCTGGAGCCCTGGTGGGTCTTTCTCACTTTGGAGAAGGATGTACCATGCTGCTGCCCTTTATGAATACATTCTGAAACTGAAGACTGGTAACAGGAGTCGCCAAGCACTTCACATGGAGATCTCGAAGGTCCCGCTCCCAGAGTAGTCTGAAACATTATCTGGCTTGGATTAACTGAATTATAATTAGAAACATAGCTTAGCAAATTAGCTCACCAAAGACAGTTAAAAGGCCTGAAAACTCAAGGCCAGCCCCCTAATTTTACAGACAAGGACACTGAGGCCCAAGGTTCTAACAGCAAGTTTGGGGCTAAGCTATTTGCTGAAGGCCTCCCAAATGCCGCTGCCACATGGCAGCAGGCTCCGAGGCGCTTTTTCCCGACCATGATTTCCTTCCTTAACATCTGTTTTAGCTTTACTATTCTCCTATTTTGTTGTCTCAAGATACTTTCATGGTATGCTTTCTGCTATTGATTCTGGCCAAGTCATTTGTCGTCCTTCTATCTGGTGGGTGAGAAAGAGACTGAGAGGTTTCGTTTCTGGGTCTGAGTTTAGGAGACTGGGAAGCCAAACTAAAAAGAAGAGAATGCTGCTGTCAGGTGTCCTCTCTTCTTGGCTCTGCCTGTGAGAAAGTCTGCACACGGGACTTGAGAGGAACACTTCCTGCCAACCAGACCCAGACCCAAAGTTCAGCCACCTGGCGAGGAGAGAGCCATGGCTGACTGGCAGGAGATGACAAGATCATGGACCATCAGTCCTGCTGATTTGCAAGGTTGATATGCAAACTGCCAACATGGAAATGAGCCACTTATGAAGCTTTTCTGCTGGAAAGGCCTTATTCTTTCTATACTCAACTTGCCACTATACGGCTATCCCTATTTATAGCAGCTCTGGTCATAAACTGGAGAGTGGAAAAAAGTCGTCTTCAGTTCACTTTCCAGTGGATGATGGCCCTCTTCCTCTCCCTCGGGCTTCTGGGAGCTGGGGCTGGGATGAACACATTGCCCCCACGTGTCACCACCTTCTCTAAGGCTCAGAGATCAGCTTGGCTTGGCTGACTTGAAGCACTTGGCAGCTCAGTTTTCTCAGAAAACATGGATTCAATAAGCAGCAAGACTGCTTAGAGAGTTAGAATTTGACTATCGATATGCATAGTTTTATCACACAAATGGGGCAATAAAATTCATCTGTTTATGACTGGTTATAATCCAAAGACCTATAGAGACGGAACCCACATGTGTATTCAGATGCTGTGCTGGGTAGTCCGATTTAATTCAGCAAACATTCATTAAGCATGTTCTGCATGCAGAGCTGTGAGCTAGGGTCTGGGGAAGACTCAAAGTTCATTTAAATAAGACAAAGTCCTTGCCCTTAAGAAGTTTATGAGTCAGTCAGTCAAGTGTTTATTAAACACTTCTATGTGGCAGACACTGTGCTAAGCGCTGGGAATACAAAGAAAGGCAGAAGACAGGCCTGCCCTCCAGGAGCTCACAATCTAATGGGCGAAAGAACAAGCAAATCAAACATGAACAAACAAGCTGGAAATAGGAAACAGGAAAAAATAAACAGAGAGAAGAAAGAGAGATTGGGAAAGGCTCTCTGGGAAGGTAGGATTTTAGCTGGGACTTAAGGAAGCCCGGGAGGTCAGCAGTCCAAGCGGAGGAGGGAGAGCGGCCCAGGCACGGGGGGGTTAGATAGCCAGAGAGAGTGCCCAGAGTCGAGAGATGGTAAGTCTTGTCTGAGGAAAAGCGAGGAGGCCAGTGTCACGGGATCTAAACCCAGTCTAGTAAAGGGCTACGACAAAGAGATAAATCACCATAATGTAAAACCAAAGAGGAAAAACTGATTAAAAGGGTGAAATCGTGGGGCTCTGTGATGTCCAAAGAGGATGAGGCAGATCTGGAAAGGCTCTAAGGAAGAAGTGGCACTACAGCTGGGCCAGAAAAAGCGGGTGGGAGAGAGGAAGAAGGGAACGCATTTCAGTCCTAGGCTCCTACGTGAGCAGCTGCATGGAGGTGGGACAGGAAGGGCATACACAGCAGGAACATGCTGGAGCAGAGTACAAGAAAGGGAGCGGAAGAGAGAAGGCTGGAAAGGAAGGTGTTGCCATGGGCCTTAAAGGCTGCTACAGGAAGCCCTTGCCAACCCCTCAACCCCTTTCCTTTTTTAATTACTTCCCACTGATCCTCCCTATTGCTTGCTTTATTCATTTTGTCTGTCTGTGAGCTCCTCGAGGGCAGGCGCTGCCTTTTGCCTCTGTGTATTCCCAGCATTTAGCACAGTGCCTGGCACTCACTAGGTGCTTACTCCATGTACTTACTCCATGTTGGTTCTCTACCACAGCTACTGGGAATTTTTAGTCCAAGGTGTGGAACAATCGGTTCTACCCACACTGCAGATTGTTCTGCCCCTGGGACTGGAGAGTGGAAGTGGAAAGATCTGCTAGGAGTCTGTTCTAATAGTCCAAATAGATGGAAACGAAGGAAAGTGAAACAGGAATTGAGAGTTAAGGATTTGAGACACGTCACAGAGAAGGAGTCAACAAAACATGGTAAATACTTGGATATGAGCGGTTAGGGAAGAGGAAGAATGGCCAAAGAGAATGCTCAAGTTTTCAAAATGGGGAAGTGGATGAATGGGGATGTTATGGAAAGAAGTGGCCGTTTTGGCTCAGCTGCAGGCAGAGGAGGGGTTGTTAGGGATGGGCACACATCTAGAACTCAACATTAAAAAGAGAGATGTAGAAGTCCCTTCAGTCACTCCAGGACACATTGATTGAGCCCTATAATTTATAAGGCCATGTGCTGGGGGTACAAAGACAAAAATAACACAGTCCCTGCTCTTAAGGAGCCTGTGTCCCACTGCAGGGATAAAAAATGCAAGGAGGAGGTGAATTCCAAGTAATTAGAAGAGGAAGAACCATGGGCAATGGAGGCATCAGGGAAGCTTTCCCAGAGAAAGGGGCACCCAAACCAAGCCTTGAAGGACGGTAAAGATCATTAAAAGCGGACTCAAGCAAGCATTAGCAAGTGAGAATCTAGAGAAGCAGGAGAGGAACACCAAGGGAACCATTCGTAGCACATCTGGACCATCATGCAAATGAGGTGAAAGGAAGTTCTACGAAAGAAAGTGAGAAAGGCTGGAGCTAGATAGTGAAGGGCCTTCAACACTGGGCCAAGGCAAGGGACATAATTAGGTGTGTGTCACAGACAGATAGGTGAGGAGGAGGTGATGACATGTTAGTCTAGGGGAAAGGCGATGAGTGGTCATGTGACTAAAGGAGAGGAGACAGATGAAAGACATATTAGGAGGATAGATCAACATAACTTGGCAACTGGCTGGACTTTGCTGCTGAGGAAGAAAGGGAGTAATGAGGATCATTCTAACGTTGAGAAGCAGGATGCCTGGAAGGATGATAGTGATCTCAACAGAAAGCAGGAAGTATGAGGGGAAGAAAAAGGGAAGAAGGAACTGGAAAGGAGAAAGGGAGGTGCAGGGGGAGAGGGAGAAAAAGAGAAGCAGCTAGCCCTAAGTATTACACACATCACAGACCATAACCCCAACAGGTAAGGCCAACATCAATCTCAGCTTTGCCAAGTAAACATGATCCAAACATGGGAAAGGGTGAGAACGTTGTCAAGGGAGAGATGGGAAACTGCAGCAGGTAGGAGGAAAGAATGTTTACAACAGCCATATTCCCAGCAGGCAGCCTTACCCGGAGATCCCTTGTGTCTTCCAGACCTCAAGAAGGGCAGACAGAACATTTCCACTGGCAGTGTGAGAACCCGCCTGCATTTCAGAAAAACAAAAAAGCACCCGAGTTCAATGCTTTAGAAATCTTCACTACAGAGCTCACACCAAAGAAGTCAAACGTGATTAAGGAGAGTGCTTCCTCAAACAGCTCGGTGGTCCAAGAAGCCACCATACTGGGCAGGAGCACATGCATGCACACACAGATGCAGAGACACACACACAGATACACAGACACACACAGACACACACAGACACACACACACACACACACACACGACACTGCCTAAATTTGGCTCCTCTAGCACAGGAAGTTATCCAAATGACCCTACCAGTTGGAAAATACTTCATTTCATGGGAAATATTAATAGGTAAGCAAACATCTCAGGATGTCTGGAACAAGGAATTTTTTCAGAAAGGAAGAAACATTGTACTGAATAGGCTGAAATACATTTCATTGACAAACAACACACTCAGCTCATAAAAAATAACTTGTTGACTTTAAATACTGACTTTTATTTAAGAATTTCAAAATACCGTAATTAAGGGGAAAGGTCCACAATGAGAATATTCATTTATAATGAATAACTTAAACTAAAAACAAAACACTTTTAAAGGAATTTTCAACAGAATAAAGGGTTCAAAGGGTTCTTACACATGTTCTAGACTCTTTCTTATTTTACAGATCAGGCATCTGAGGCTGAGAGGGCTTAAAGGATTTTTCCCAGACCACGCAGCAGACGACAGCACCTCCCAGGTAGGGGGCTCGGCCTAGTTAAAAAGCACGTGTTGGTCTGCATTTCTCTTTCAACAGGCAGAAGAGACAATGAGGGCCCAGTTAGTCAAACAGTAAGCACTTAATGAATTTCTACCATGTGCCAAACATGGTGCCAGGCACTGGAGATACAGACGTACACAGGAAAAGAACTAATTCTTCTCAAGGAGCTTGTAGGCTAGTGGGGAAGGCAACACATACATGAATAAAGTACACGTGGAATAAATACAAACAAATACAAGGAAGGCAGTTAGGTAAGGAGAGTGCTAGCAGTCGGGAGGATCAGGAAAGGTGTCATGTGGCTCCTGGTGGCGGTGCTTGGGTTACTAATGCATATCTGACCTAGGCAGAAAAGGTCACATCATAAACAGATTAGAGGAGCCCAGAAGACATTACCTTTTGGATCTAAGGATAGGAAAAGAGTTCATGACAAAACTAGCAAGAGAGAAATCACACAAGATAAAATGGTTGATTACTTAAAAAAGAAAAAAATTTGTACAAACAAATCTAATGTAGTAAAAATCAGAAGGGAAACATAACTGGGAAAAAATTTCAGCAGCAAGTTTCTCTGATAAAGGTCTCATATCCAAGATGTTTAATCCAAGATTAAAATTCATATGACTAAGAGCCATGCTCTAAGAGATAACTGGACAAAGGTTGCGAACAGGAAATTTTCAAAGGAAGAAATCCAAGTTATTGACTACGATATGAAAAAACGTTCTAAATCATTCATCGTCAGAGAAATGAAAATTAAAGCACCTTTGAAGTTCCACCTCAGACCTGTCAGACTGACAATATGACAAAGCAGGACAAGGACAAATAGTGGAGAGGATGTGTGAAGAGATACACTCTGGTGGCACTGTGAACTGGTCCAGCCATTCTGGAAAGCAATGTGGAACTACGCCCCATGAGTTACTGAACTGTGCCTGCCCTTTGACTCCACTAGACCATTACTAGGCCTGCTCCCTAAAAGATCTAAGAAACAGGAAAATATCTATTTGTACAAAAATGTCTGTGGTAGCTCTTTTTTGGGGAGTCAAAAATACGAAACTTAACTGGTTGGGAGGCGGAGATCCTCTTGGAGAACGGTTAAATTATGATGTATGAATGTAATGGGACATTCTTCTTCCATAAGAAATGATGAAATGAACAATTGCAGAGGAAAACGGGAAAACCTCTGTGAACTTCTGCTGAGCAGAACAGAACAATGAAAGCACAGTTACAGAAAAACAGCCTTGAAAGACCAGAGAACTCTCTATGAACATGGCGACAAAACACGATGAAGCGTACCACCTACTTCCTAACAGAACGGATGAACATCATGTGGAAAGAGACATACATCTTGGGCATTTATCCATGTGGGAGTCTGTTTTGCTAGATAATGGAGGGGCGTACTGAGAGATTTATTGGGGGTGGGGGGTTAGTGAAAGGAACAGATGAAATTAAAAAAAAAAAAGGTGGTACCTGAGTTGCCTCTTGTAGGGGTAAGGGTTTCTAAGCTGGGAAGCCAGCGGTGAGTTTGCAGAGACTAGGGGAGGACCAGTCTGTCTGGCTTTGATATCAGTACTCCAATGCCCTGCCTTCTGCTTCCAGCCAGAATTAGTCATTGATAATCACTACTATAGCAGGTTTATCTTGTTCATTATTATTAATACTGTCATCATAAAAGTTCTCACACTAAGAGTCTGTGCAGGTATCATTTCCAAATTACATCCTTTGCCTCTTACCTTTGCCAACATAATTCTTGTCTTGGCCACATCTAGAGGTGTGGTGACCACTGCTGCAAATCCACCTGAAACGGAGATATGGTTTATTGATTACATTCCCCTCCCCATAACCCTGACTTGCCTAAAATATTTATTTTCTAATTTTAAAAATTTTTCCTTTTTTTCCAGCCAAAATAATTTTATTATCTGACTATCAGAGATCTTGATTACATGTAAACAACAACAGAGTATGGGACAGAGAACTGGACAAAAGTCAGAAGACAGGGCTCCTTCCCCAGGGGACTTGGGCAAATCAGGGCCTCTCTGGGTCCCAGTCTCCTCCTCCATAACATAAGGGTACCTGGCCTGCTTACCAGGCTATCAAGGGGCCCTAGAAAAACCTGTATGGAAGTATTTGAAAAACTATAAAAGACCATATGGATGTGTTAAGATGGCCTTCTGGACATGGTGGTTTCTTATCTGTAGATGCGGGCTAGGATTTCATCTCAGATGTTTGCTAGCTATGGAACGCTAGGTAAATCACCTAAGCCTCAGCCTCTACATCTGTAAGTTGGTGCCTATCTCATAGGGCTTTTGAGCATTAAATGAGATAAGACCTGTAAAATGCTTTGCAAACAAAAATGTAATATTAACATCAGCTATTATTAACGGTAAAGATATTGCCATTTGATGTTTTATTTTTAATGACATTATTTTGGAAACTATTATACCCTGTGCTTTTCAATTCACCATGACGTCTAGGCATGATGCTTCTAAGTAGTCTAGAAACTTCTGGTCTCCATTTTTTTTTTGTTTCCATTTCTTTATCTTCAACCATATTTTACAGGGTACTTTTTGACATCTTCTGTGCCTACTTCTACATAGAAACTGTTAAGCGATGTGGCACAAATTGATATCTTTTGGAAGATCTGATGCTGAAGCATGTGGTCCTGAGGAAAGAACACTGATCATGAAGTCCAAGGGCCTTATGACCTTAGGCAAGTCATTGAAAAAGGTTCCTCCCTATTAAAATGAGAGGACTGGACTCAGATGGCCTCTAAGGCCCTTCCAGGTCTAAATCTCTATGACTGTTATTTTGTTAAGTTTTTTGATGAATTTCCATTTTTTCCATCTTCTATGACAAATGGTGGTACATGAGCTACAGTTATCTTCATGATATTCTCTCTGGAAGGCAGGATAACCAGGCATCTCATGAAAGGAGGTCTCTCACTGCCTTGGGACATTCAAGGAATTCGTTAGTCACTGTTCCAGGAACCAAGTGCCATCCTCTTCTTTAGCAGCAACCTTCGTGTGTCTCCTGGTTTCCTTTAGAGAAAGAATGGTCATTTTTGATGGTCTTCATTCCTGCGGTGGCATGTAGAATCTGTTGTGAACAAGGACTTCATGTGAAGGGCTTTAGATGGCAGAAACACTTTATGACTTGTAGCATCCTTTGATGTCCATTCCATCACAGGGCAGGGGCCCACACATGCATGCAAGGCAATGTATGTGTGTATATGTGTGTGTTTATTATCTATCTATCTGTCTGTCTGTCTGTCTGTCTGTCTGCCTGTCTGTCTGCCTGTCTGTCTGCCTGTCTGTCTATCTATCTAATCTACCCACCTACCCTTCCACCATTAAAGACAAAATAGACTCAGCTTCTTCTGGTGATTAGCTTTCAATATGCTTGGCTTGAAGGGTAGCTGGGTGGTGCAGTGGATAAAATGCAGGGTCTGGAGTCAGGAAGACTCATCTCCTTGAGTTCAAATCTGGCCTCAGATACTCACTCACTGTGTGACTCTGGGCAAGTTACTTTGCCCTGCCTCAGTTTCCTTATCTGTAAAATGAGCTGGAGAAGGAAATGACAAACCACTCCAGTGTCTTTGGAAAGAAGACAGAAAAGGTCACGAAGAATGGGACACAACTGAAAAAGGACTGCGCACCAAATGCTTGGCTGGATCACGCTACTGCTCGGCTCTCACTGGCTTGGCAGAATCATTGCCTTCCAAAAACTCAAGGAATACATCCAAACCCTGGTGAAGCTTCTAAATAGAATTTTTGCAGAAGTTTTATAGGTTAAGTATCAGTTATAATGATCTAAAACGATTAATTAAATTCACTATATTAAAAGGAAAGACTACAAATTAACATTTTGGTTACCATTTTAAAGAGGGAATTCTTAATAACTTGGCGTAGAAACTATAGATTTCATTAAAATTTCAAATCATACAAAAAACACTTTTCTACATTCTCTTACTAAAATCCAAGTTAAATAAATGTTAAGAAGGCTTCTTAAAAGGCCAAGTTTGGAGAAGTGAGATGTTAAACTATAACTTTGCCCCCCATTCATTCTCTTAGTCTTCTTGCAAGCACAGATGCCTCACTGCTCCATAAACCAAGAAGTGTCAAAGGGTGGCCTTGAGGAGCTTGGGATGTGTGTGGGGACAGGGGGGAGGTTCTCCAGACCCTTTCAGAGTGTCTGCAACGTTAAAACTATTTTCATAATAATACTAACATATTTTACTTTTAAACACAGTAAATATTGAGAGAGATAACTCACGTAAACAAAAGCTTTCTGGAGTCGTTTATTTTTAAGAGTGCAAAAAGAGCTCAAAAAGTTTGAGAAGTCCTACAGAAAGCAGCGTGCCTCCCTCCTCCCCCAAAGCTGGGATTTCCTGTCCGCATAACAGTTTTTTAAAGCAGTGGAGCAAGATCTCCTGAAATCCCAACCCTAGAGAGATTTGTTCCCATCTTCTTCTTCAGTACGTCCCTGGCTTTCAGCCCTCTCCTCTCATTACCAATTCCAGTTTTAAAGACTGAACAGAGAATCTGGAACTCAAAAATTAAAAAGAAAAGAATGTTTAAGATAAATAAATATTGAAAGAATGAATGGCATCTTCATTCATCTTCTTTGCATGGGTATTCAACAGGTGTTCAGGCCTGAAGCAGCTTCTGTTTAAATTGTTATTTGTTTATTCAAACAAGTTGGATGTTCCACCTGCTTCTAGAATTTCCAAGTCCAGAAGCACTCAGGCTCACCCTGTCTCTCAGGTAACTAGGGAATCTAAGCTGGTGTTATCTAGCATACTTTAGGGCAAAAACTTGAGAATGGCAAAAGGGTAGCACAGGGGTGGGGAACCTGTGGCCTTCTAGGACCTTAAGTGTGGTGACTGTACTTAAGGACCTAGAAGGCCACACGTGGCCTAAGGCCGCAGTACCCCTGTAGCAAAACCACATTACAATTTTATGTTTTTAACGTTAAGTTCAAGAGAACAGGCCTGTTGTTAGTCTCAGAGGACAGTACTTCACCTTTGATGTCTCTACATCTCAAAAGATACTTTTAGATCTGTGGGTCAAACATCTCATATCATAAGCATGGCAAAGAAAGAGTGTATTGAGCAGTGAAGAGAACAGTTCATCTGCAATGATTTAAGCCAATTTAAATTTGGAAGCACACACAGAGACAGGAAAAGTCTGAATTCTGATCCAAAGGCAGGTTTCACCACTGTCTTTATGACCATTTATGGGTAGTGGCTGAGGGCAGAGTGTATAAACATGTCAGATCTAAAAGAGGCTCTCCAAAGATGGCGACTCATGGTTCATTTCTCCAGCCTTTGTAATTCACACAGTGCTAAGGCAAACGTTTCTAGGATAGCAGTTGTTCATAATATGGAACATTTTCAGATGAAAGTGAACTTCAAAATGAAAACCTGGCGCCAGGAGATGATTCTGTATCTTGCTAGAGCAAGACTTGTCTCCTAATTGTACTGTCTGACTTTTACCCCAACGGATGGGCTCCAAGAAGGGCACTCATTTCATGTGATTTCCTCTTTCGTATCTAACATTCACGTGGAGTTAAGGGAGCTTGGAGGGCCCTGAGCCAATGATCCAGCTGGTCACAGGCCCAAAGGCTCACAGAGCCAGAGAAGTCCTTCTAAATCGACCTTCCTTTTATGGATAAGGAAGTGGAAATTCAGAGGGAGTGACTTGTCTAAGGTCATAAAGTTAGTTCTCTTCAGTTGTTAAGACAGAAAAATATTATCTGGAGACTTGTTAAAATTCACATATAGGCCAAAAGATGTAGGGGAAAATAGTTAATACGCAAACCTGTGGTATCATTGGTTCAGACAACTCCCACCACAAATACAGGTCAAAAACTTCTCTTCAACTTGAGTCTTAAGGTTGCCTGGGGAGACTGAAAGGATGAGTGACTTGCCCAGGGTCATACTGCCAGGTGTCAGAGGTAGGCCATGAACCCAGGTCTTCCAAACTTTACAGCCAGCACTCTGTTCACTTCACCACATGGACCCTAATGTGCAAAATTATTCTTTTTTTAAGGCAAGGTAATGATATCAAATATATGTATGAAATGTGTATAGACCTCAGTGGTTAATTATTCCTGTCTGGGTATAACAATCACGCAGCAACAGCCATAAAAGGTATTTTTTTAAATGTAGGTTTTGTCCAGGGTAGATATTTATTGCCTTTAACTTCTGAAGAGACTGCAAAGACCTTCCTGTTTAAGCCTCCAACAGGTGGATGCTTCTTAGTAGAGCTCTGATTCTTAGGAAGAACCTAAAGATGGTTGAGTTTCAAATTTGTCCCTGGAGCCTATGAAGAGGCTGCCAACAAAGTATGGAATTCTGTCAGTGGTTTGGAGGACAGAGATGCCTGACCCTTGGGAACTGAACCAAGACCACCAACTCATCTAGCACAGCAACTAAGTGTCATGTGGAAACGATTATCCCTTATAACCAAGCTAGACGAGATTCAGACCTTGAGACAAAAGCCTCAGGGCACCCTATTTATCAATTCCATGAGACCAATACAAGTAACTCTCCCCAAACAACGCCCCAACAGACACATCAGAACCAGTAAGGTGGACAGGCTGTGTCTGCACTCATAACACATTATTGATTTTTCCAGCTATGCTGGCAGTTTGTAATTTTTTTTTCCCTGCAGGGAGAGAGTGGTAAATTTCAGTCCAGTTTAATTTCTGCTTTGATTCGAATTTGACTTTCTATGGCATAATTTAAAACTTATGGCCAAATCTATTACTTAATAAATTCCCACTATAATAGTACGATGTTTTAAACATTTGCATTCTCATTAAAACTGTACCCCACTGGCCGCCCAGGCTATGCCCTGATGTAGTGAGTAGCAAGTATCACAGTACACATTCCTTGCTATCACTTTAGTGTGGGTACAAGGCCTAGAGAGGGCCCAGATGTCTGGCTCCTCATTTCTCCTCTGGAAAAGGGCTTTTGCCTTCCGGTGGAGATCGATTCTCTGCTCTCTCGACATCAGTTAATCTGTAGGACTGTCAAGCTGTCACCCGAACTGTGAATCATGGCCTTCTGCACTGCAAACATCACTAAACCCCCTGAAGGATGGCTTGTGGCAAGCAGGCTGGCAGCTGCACAGTCCTATGCTCACTGAAAGTCTGTCCTCACAGAAAACTCGACAAATTCTTTTTTAGATAACTCCAAGATCCTGAGTGACAGACCTTTCCTCCCCCAACCCCCAATTTAGTAAAAAAAAATCCACACACTTATATACACAAACCAAAACCAAAACCAAAAAACCCACAGAAATTTGTTGAAAACAAATTGGCTGTCTTTCAAGCAGACACCTTTCCAATAGTTTTTCCCCCTTTCCTCAGGAAATTTCTCCTCTCAAAAAACCACTGGAATGGTCTTCTTCTAAACAAATTGGAAATTCTAAAGAATGTTTTTGCACAGTTAATCTTATGAATTCACATTTTTCTCCCCTCTTCAGCCCTTCCCAGTATAATATAATCCCTTGCACCTGCAAAAGCTCCACAAGCTGCTGACTGCCAAGAGTCGACCACATGGCCTTGCTTCCGTGACCAGAGGGCCTAGATTGAAAGAGAAAGGAAAACACCAGTCATTATGTTGGGGACTCTATTGGAACCACCTTCTGTGGGTTAACTCTGAGGATGGGAACTTAAATGAGAAGCTATTTTTGTAGCATTCTTCAGTGATGTCATAAGTGATTTTCTCAAGGGCTTAACCATTTACTAAAACAATCAGGAGTGGGAAAGATGTCTCTGACTACCATTCATGAAACAATCCAATTTCAAGAGCTAGATTTTAAAAAATATATTTGTTAACCTTAAGAAAGGGGAAACATTTAAAAATATTTTCTAGATATGGTCTAAATCATCCTAATAAAAATGTAAATGAAACTACACATGCACTGAGATAAGGGACTGAAGAAAGCCTCTTGGGTTTCATTAGATTACACCGAAGTCCTTCCTCATCAGACCCAACTGGCTGACAAGGTTGTTCATTATGACAAAACTGCTTCCATAACTCCCACCTCACTCCCCATGGTACCCCCCGGGCCCTGTCCTGAACCCTTTCTCTTCTCCCATTACACTATTTCACTGTGATCTCATCAGCTCCCCCAGATTCAATTATCATCTCCATGTTGATGATTCTCAGGTCTACTTGTCAAGCCCTAATATCTTTCTTAACCTCCAGACTCACATCTCCAATTGCCTATTAGAAACATCAAATCAATTAGATAGATCAGATCAAACTCAATGTCTCATATATATCTTAAATTCAACATGTCCAGAACTGAACTCATCATCTTTCCTCCAGAACACCCCTCTCTTCCCAAGTTCCCTATCACTCCCTAGGGCACCATGGCATCCTTGGTTCCTCACTGTCACCCCCCCCATGGCCACTCCGTTGCCCAATCCCATCCATCATGCCTTCATAATGTCTCTGTGCTATGACCGCTTCTCTGCTCTAACATAGTACCACCTCAGTGTACGCTCTTCTCACATCATGCCTGGATTAATGTCTCTCCCCTATGGCCCCTTCTCTGCCCTAACAGTGCCACTTTGGTGTGGTCTCCATTTCACATCATGCTTGGATTAATGTAATTAACTGCTACTTGGGGTCTCCCTGATTTAATTCATCTTCAGCTCAGATGTCAAATAGAACCTCAAGAAGCACAATCTAACCATGTTCCCCTCCAGGCTATGCCCTTCCTCCCCTCTCCACACATTCAATAAGCTCCAGTGGTATCCCATCACCTCCAAGATCAAATACAAAACCATCTGTTTGGCATTCAGAGCTCCTCCAACCTCCTCACCTGGCCCCTCCTACCTCTGCAGTCTTCTTACACCTTACTCACTTCCACATACTCTGCTATGCAGTGACACTCGCCTCTCTGCTGTTTCCTGCACAAGGTGCTCCTTCTCCAGAGTCCCAACATTTGTACTGGCTGTCCCTCATGCCTGGAATTCTCTCCCTCCTCATCTCATCTCATTTTTTGGCTCCCAGATAAAACCTGACTTTCTACAAGAAACCTTTCCCAATCTCCCTCAAGGATAATGCCTTCCCTCTGTTGATTATATCTCCACTTTATTCTGTATCTAACTTGTTTGTTGTCTGCATGTTGTCTCTTCTGTTAGACAGTGAGTTTCTGGAGGGCAGAGACTGTCTTTGTCCTTTCTTTGTATTCCCAGGGCTTAGCACAGTGCCTGGCACACTGGAGGTACTTAAATGCCTGCTGCTGCCTGGATGACTGAGCCTGTCACCTGGGCATAGCATTTAAAAAACAACACTGTCAATACGCTTTCACTTTGATTTCATTTGACATTTATTTTTGTTTGTAACAAATGAATGGTTTTGTTAAGTAATACTTGTCAATGCCTCATCAAGGGAATTCCTTGATGTGGAGAGTGTTAGCTTCATAGCTACAGGGCCAGGATCAAAATCCCCAAATTTTAAGCAGGGAGTGACATGGTCTCCCTATATATTACTCCTTTGCTCAAAACTTTACAGTGGATGGGCATGATGGTTCAGGACTACAATCATTGCTTCTGGGGAGGCTGAGGCTGGTACATCTCTAGAGCTCAGGCGTTCTGAAGTATCTACAATAAGCTTAGCATTAATATAAGTCCCTGGGAGTAGGAGGCCACCAAGTTGCCAAAAGACAGGCAAACCAATTCATGGCAAAAATGGAACAAGTCAAAGCTCCCAGGCCAATTTTTGTAGGACTGGGCCAGTGAGTAGCCCTTGCACTTCAAGTCTGAGTGAAATAAGGAGACCCAGTCTTAACAAACACACAGAACTTACAGTGAGTCCCATCTAGCCTAGAGAACCCATTGGGCTAGCTTTGAGGCCCTCGATAATGTGGTGCCAATTTACTTGTCTTATTCCTCTTTATCTATTGTTTCAAACTGGACCACGCATTGTTCCAATACATGTTGGACCATGTGTCTTATAGGCTCTCTCCTTCAGTGAACAGTTGCATAGACTGCATCCTATTTTAGAAATTAACTCCTTCTCCACCTCTATCTACTGGAACTCTTCTCTTTCTTCCAGGCTTAGTCAGGTGCCACGAAGCTTCCTCTGTTCTCCTCTCTTCCTCCTCAAACATTCCCAGAATATTTTGTAGTTCTCCTTTGCCCCTACCCCAAACTCCCTGGCATTTCACTTGTTCAAAAGTCCCCTCTACTGGAGTGTAAGCTCTTGGAGGGGGCTGGGCAGTTTTACATATCTGAACTCCCAGTACCTGGTAGAGTGCCTTGAACAGAGGTGATTGGTAAATAGTGAATTAAACTAGCCTAATTCAAAGACTAGTGATTAATAGAATAATGGCAACCTGGGTGGTAGTTCCTAGAGGGGTGAAGCCTATCCTTGGGGATGTTCTGTTCAGCATTTCTATCGATGACTTAGCTCTTAACTACACTCAGGGCTTACGGTGCTGGATAAATGGAAGCTCTCAGAGACGCCTGGCTTATCATATTTCCAGATTACATAGAGCTGGAAGGGATAACTAATTTATTAGACGGCAGAACGAGGATCCCAAAAGACTCTAATAGGCTGGAATGATGGGCCAACAAACAACAAGATAAAATTGAACAGTAATACTTGTGAAATCCTGCAGTTGAGTCAAAAAAGGTCGACTATACAAGTATAAAATATAGATGATATGTCTAGAAAGCAGCTCATGTTAAAAACCCCTCAGCTTCAGTGAGACAGCAGTGACACAGCAGCTAAAAGAACTAATGTCACCTTAGGAGGGCCCAGAGCAAGGCAGGGAATGACCCTGCTCTCCTTGGCTTGCTCAGAACACAGTGGAGTATAGTCTCTAGCTCTGGGGAGATGGAAGCTAGATGACCACTTCGAAGGATATTGGGGGGTGTCCATGACTTGGATTGGGCTTCAAGAAGAACTTTCAGCTCTAAGATGCTCCACTGGGGGGCAATGGGAGCTTTGATTGAAAAAGGCATAATGGGGTTATACTGTGTGTGTAGAGAGCTCCTGGATGGCAGGAGAAGGAATTGCTATTTGGACTGCACTTTATAGGCAATCGGAGCCTAATTAAAAGGAAAGAGGAGAACAATGTTCCAGGTGAGGGGACTGACATGGACAAAAGACATGGAGGCAGGAAATAAGTATGGTTTTGGTAGGGACAATACGGAGCCTAAGCTGATGAGAGAAAAGGTATATGGTGGGGAATAATGTCTTATTTTTGTATCCCAGTGACTAGTATAATGCCTTCCTTATACATAGTAGGTATACAATAAATGTTTGCTGAATCTAATTTTTAAAAATCATTACACAGTAGATTTTTAGTATTCAGGGGACTGCCATCATTCAGACAAGGAAACTATTTTACTCCTCTTCAACACAGGGCATTCATCTTCTGCAAAATCTTAAGATGCTCTTCATGAATAATTTATACAAAGTCAGCACAAAGCTTTTTATTCAATTCAGGCCAAATGGAGAGCACAACAAGCCTCTTCTAAGACAGCTGGGCAAAAACTGGTGTGTGTCTTTTTTTATTCATTGGAATTAATATTCATTTACAAGTAAACATTAAAGAGAAAAGTAAACCACAAGCCTTTTTAAAAAATATGGGTCTTAGTGGCTAGATCAATAAAATAAACATGTCCCATGTAACTTTAAAGAATGAAAAATTCTAATACAGGAAAAGGGACAGCAAAGGTGAGACTAATACCATAATCTCTAGAACTTTGCTACTAAGAAAATATTTCCTGGGGCAATGATTATGGTGAGGGTTGCTACAGATGTGGCTCCAATGTATCAAACCACTCAAGGCTCATTATGTTCTCAGTATTTACAAAAACATCTTCAGAAGGAGCCATTGGGCCCCTCAATGTGTCTATCTGAAATCCATTTGTAAAAGATGCTTTCAATGAAGAGTGAAGTCACCATATCACTTCCCAAGGTTCACAAGCTTAAGATATTTAGCCGGAAGGAACAAAAAGGGCCTAAAGGAAGAATTTCCACTTTCTGGTATCACTGAGGTACCTGAAGCTTTACACAATGATGTTTTTGAAGCTGTCTTTTTAAATACAACACACGCAAAAAAGGCCAAGGTCTCCCACTGCATCCAGGGCCATTGCCAGTTATCTTGACCTATTTCATGCCACTGGACTCTGATTTGACTCTGGAGGAGAAAGGGAGGCTGATAACTTCACACAGTTCTGCCTTATTGAAATCCAATTCACTTGTAGGCCAAGACATCACCTTCCTGATGTCACTGGTACTTTTCAAGAATGAAGAACAAACAGCAGCAACATACGGACTTGTGTGATTCTTTAAATGGATGATATCAGACCTCTCTTTGCCTCTGTGGTGAGGCAACACGAAAAAGAGGAAGCATTAGATTTGGGGTCAGAGGATCTGAGTTTGAGCCCTGACACTGATCCTGGACCCCAACCTCTATGAACGGCCAGATCGTTCTCTACATGAGGACACAGTTTATTTGGAGGAGGGGACCTAAACCCACCACGTTCTTCCTATCTCCCTATTTATCTTGGGTAGCAACTCCTCATCAGCCAGTATTGTTCTGTCATTTCCAAGGCCAAGGTCATTCTCCTTGGCAGAGAACACAGAAACAGAAGCAACTCTGCCTTCTCTCTGTCACCAACTGTGACCATCCCTTCTGCCCCCAGCCAAGCTGTGGCCCCTTCTTGGATTCCCTCTTTTCTTTCAATTGAGTTCCACCTCCCCCTTCTCTCATTGGCCTCAGCTCATTATGAACCTCAGGCCTCACAGTCTAATAGGGTGGGCATCAAAAAGTTATGTAAAAAGTTTATTGTGAGGGGAGGCCACTTTAGGAGGAGGAGAGTATCCAGAATGAAGGCAGTGACAGTACCTCCATACTCCCCCAGTTGGGCCCTGCTGTGGTGCTGGGTTCAGTCCTGGAAACTACCTTGCAGGAAAGATGGTGATAAGCTGGTGTGTGTGCGGAGGAGGACAACCTGGATGGTATGAGGGAGACAGGAAATCAGGCTGTATGAGCACCAGGAGATGGAATATAGCAAGTCTGACTTGGAGAAAGGTAGACACAAAAACTATCTTCAAGTACATGTGTAAAAGATGGTCATACAGAAGAGGGATCTGATTTTAGATCTCAGAGCTGGAAGGACCTCAGAGGCCATTCAGTTCCTGAACAGGAATTTTGTCTATTAGCATCCAAAAAGACCTTGACAAGTTAGAGCACCAAGCTGAACCTAATAACATGAAATTCAATGGGGATACATGAATAGAAAATCAATCTCACATCCCGAACAAGCCTCTAGTCAGGGTGACCCGATACCTCCCAAGGCAGCCCCATTCTCCTTCTGAACAGCTTAAATGGTTAAGACATTTCTTCTTACATTCAGTCAAAATCTTTTACCCTTGAGTTCCAAATAGAATAAGTCTAATACTTTCTCCCTTTCACAGCCTTTTCAATATCTGCAGACAGGAGGATCCAATGAGATAACCTATGTGAAACTCTTTGCAAACCTAAAAGCCCAAGATAAATAGAAGCCTGGATTATGACTATTGATAAGACAGGTAGATGGGTCCTTAGAGTGTTCTCTTCTTCAGACTAAACATCTCAAGCTTGCTCAGCCACTCTGTGGATGGCAAAGTCTTAAGGCTGGTCGCTAACCTGATTCCTGCCATGCTATGTATTCTTCAGCTGGTCAATGGCTTTAATTTGTTTCATTTTTCTAGTGGCCAAAAACAGACTGCAAAGGCAGAAGTTGTACAGAAGCACTATTCAGGTGAACAGAACACTTTTCTAACAGAGCTGCTCTCAAGGGCTTCAGGAAGTCCTGCTTCCTCCTACTTGGGGGGGGGGGGGGCTTCAAGCACAGCTTAGATAATCTCCTGCCAGATACGCTGGGCTAATTCCAACGTAGGCTGGGCTAACTTGGCTCTGAGGTTAGGATATACATGACTCCCAAGGATTCCCAAGTGGATCAGAAATTGTTCTACAACTATGATCTCAGAGGCAGCTAGGCGGCATGGAGGATGGAGCACTGAACCCGAGTTCAGATCATGCCTTACATGCTTCCTAGCCATGGGACTGTGGGCAAAGCATGAGACTTCCCTCGGCCTTATTGGTAAAATGGGGACAGTGACTGCTCCGGCCTCCTAGGACCATTGTGATTAGGAAACCTTAAAGTGCTAATAAATGCTAGTCATTGCAGTTGTCCGTCATCATCATCATCACCACCGCCATCATTATCATAGTTGTGTGAAACTGAGAGGGCAAGTGATCTGTGTAGAATTACACTGTTAGTATGTTTTAGAAGGAGGACTTGAACCCAGGCCTTATCGTCCCTGTGGCCGCTTCTCTATTCACTATACCAAGTTGCGAGCGCGCACACGCGCACACACACACACACACACACACACACACACACACACTATTCTATTTGTGTGTATATACATACATATGTGTATGTATATGTATGTGTGTATATACATATATGATAAATTCAAGTAATCTGATTTGGATAAGCTAAAAATTAATTCCATCGGTGCTTTAAGACACGTGTATATGTCAAACATCCGTGATTTCATCAATTAGGGAATTCCCTCCACTACTGCAGGCTGAAATCTCTCCATAACTTACTGGATGAATCACAGAGAATTACCTGAAGTTCAGAAGGGCTTAGAGGCCTTGCTCATGGCCACAACGACAGGAGCACCACCTATTTCTACAAAATACTACAGAGAAAGAAGATCTGAATTTACCTGAACTAATGCTTATATTAGGAGTTTATTTATAAATTGAATAGCATCTATATATAGCATTAACATGTGAAAGATTGCTCCAACTCACTAATAAGAGAAATGTAAACGAAGAGAATTATGAGGTTTTACTTCATACCTTGAAAACTGGAAAAGATAACAAAAAGTCTTAAAAAAAAAGCTGGAGGAACTGTAGGTTAACAGGCAGTTTGTGGAGTTGTGAACTGGTCCAACCACTATGGAAAGCAATTTGGAGTTAGGCTAAACAAAAAACAAAAAGTGACGAATGATCACTTTCTTTGAATCAGAGATCCTACAGCAGACAGATAACCCAACGGAGTGAAAGATGGAAGGAAAAGCCCTTTTTAACACTAAAACGTCCACAGCATCATTTTTTTGTTGTAGAAAATAGCTTGAACAAAATACGTGCTTGTTGTTTGGGGGGTAGCTAAATGGGGTGCAGAACGTGAGTAAAATGGAATGTTACTGCACCTTAAAAGAAACAGACACAAAGAATTCAGAGAAGTGTGGGAAGACTTACATGAACTGATTCATAGCGAAGGAAAAGAACCTGAGCAGAGCCAGGGAAACGAAATACATAGTAACAACAACAATGTAAACAATAACACCAATAAAAATGAAAGAGGATGCTGTAGCACAATAATAATAATAATGACCAGAGCTTTCCTCCTTTCACTGGAGAGGCTGGAGACTACGGGTGCGCAATGCTGCGTATGCTGTGCTGTCAGATGTGATGGGACACCAGTGATGTGATGGTTTGCTTTGCTGAATTGCTTTTTTCTTCTTGTTCAGTCTTTTTTTTTTTTTAAACAAGGGACAACTAATGAGGAAGGGGAAGGGGCGTATCTGGCAATTATGTGATGTTAAAAACCAAAAGTCATCCATCTTTTTTAAAAAGGAAAAACAATTACTGTGATCACTTTGTTACCCACACATAGCTCTTAATTTCTATTGGAAATAAAAAAAATATCCAAGAGACCAAAGTCATTTCAGTGTTCAGTAATGGCTAGCATTTACATAGCACTTTACAAATATCTCATTTAATTCTCACAACAATGTTGGGAAGCTGTTGTAATAAAAATTATCCTATTTTACAGATGAGAAAACTGAGGCAAATAGGGGTGGAAGTGCCTTGTCCAGGGTCACACGGCCATTAAGTGTCTGAGAAAGGATTTGAACTCAGGTCTTCCTGACCCCAATTCACAGCACTGAGCCATTAACACTAACATATTCTGATTGGGGCAGTTGGTGGCACAGAGGATAGATATTTCCTTTCCCTTCCCATCTCCCTTATATTTAAACAGTAAAACATTATTTTCATAAAGAATAGTAAAAACATTTTTGTAAGACTGATGTTATATATAACGAAACAATGGGATGGCAATATGTATCTCAAACCTAAAGAGATGTGTGCTTTTCCCCATTGATTCAATTTGGGCCAACATAGGTACTATCAAGGAAGCTAACAGCCAGCATACAAACTGTAAATAGCCACGAAGGAGAACATTTACTGATCTTTTGGGACAAACAGGAACACTGCAGCTGGACAGATGGAGGAAAAATTGCCCACGGGAAGTAGAAACTCTATTACTTATGTCATTTAAATAATTCAAGATAAGAAAGTAGAAAAAGGAATTAAAAAATGCCTTGTGGAAAAGCTCAGTATAGTTTCAAAGTATGGGCAAGCATATCTATAAATTGGCTTCCAAATGTGAAAACAAGCAGAGGAGAGAGGCAAAGACCAGGGAGATGGGGGCTCGGAGAAAAACTCAGAATGTTAAAGGGTGGATGGTGGCTTTCAAGTGTAATTATTTATTTGAATACAGTTGCTCCTCTCCTATAATAGAAAAGGATCAACTTTCAGATGGCTATAGATCAAGTGAACAGGCTAGTTCATGGGTTTTATAATCGACTTCTACCAGTAGTTGACTTGTACCAGTAGTTTTAAGTTTTAAAAATACTTAAGATTAATAGCCAGATAAACATTTTAAAACTCCTTTTATAGTTGTGTTGGGAGCAAAAAAGATTATGTACACAAACATGTATATATCTATTCTTTCTCTTTATATATATATATATGTATATATATGTATGTATGTATATATATAAAACATACATATATATGTATATGTATGTAAAAACATTTTAAAATGTACCTTATTTTCTAAGATTACCTAATTTTCTTTCTGAATGGCTTTCTTATTGTTCATCATAATATTGCAGTATATTCTGAATATTTGGTGGTTTAACTCTGTACATAACAATCTGGACACCCTATTTTCCCAAGTGATTCTCCACTGATTGCCATATGAAGGTCAGCATGAAATAATTAGTTTACTTTTTGTTTTTAGGGTAATATCATTTCCCACCAGTGTTCACATGATTGGAAAACAAACAATGCCAAACTCAATACTACAGAAGCCTTGAGGATGCCAATCCTCTGTCATGTGTAGTCTATTAAAGTGAAGACTGAATAGAAGACTTTGTTTTCTACTTCAAAAGACCCAGCCCCATCACCCGCTCTTGCCCTATAAATAACAAACTACAAATAAGTCTTTTGGCTCAAGCGCATGGAAACTTATACAATCTGGGCTGTCTTCAATTGTCCCCATCATAAGTACATTTTCCTTTAAATGTATGATATTAAGACACCATATTATGTACATATATGTTGTATATAAAAACATACATGTATACAAAGCCATCCATAGTATCTGATTCAGAAATCCATGACATCAGACAATCTATAATTTAGATGGTAGAAAATGTAATTTTCAAATCATAATAAGCTAACCTTGCCATTGATGACGTCATCTATGTTTAGTCTTACTGCAGTCTATGTTTACTTCAGCAATTTCATGACCCAGAGAAGGCATTAAACTAATAAAACTCTTCTATGGCATGTATCTCTCTAACATCCAAGCTGGTTATTGTCTCACCTTCTTTATGTCGAAAAAATATATGGTTTTATTTTAAAATTCAATTGCTACCTGGAAGTTTACTAATTTAAGTGGGCTTAAAAGTTTCTGAAAACTTTATCTACTGAAAAGCATAAGAAGTTTTCTTTTTGAAAATTATCAGTGTAAGTAACTGTAAAGAAAGGTATTAAACTCCAAATGCTTTATTTGCGTCTCTCCAAACTTCCTTCTGGAATTGTAACGGAGACACAAAAACTCTTCACAGATGTGATTTCTGCGTGGCTCTTTTCCAGCCAATGTTTCACAGAAAGCTTTCCCCAACATCAATATAGCAGATGCACCCATGCACCATTTTACAGCTATACAGAACTCCATCATATTTACAATCTGCTCAACCTTTTTTTTTTTACAATAACGCCTTGAGGCTGTTTACAATGACTATTAGAAATAATGCTGTTGTGAACATCTCAGGACTCGTCTTTGGGGCTATTTTCATTGGTTATACTTTACAAAGGAAAGTACTCAGCAAAAAGTTACGAATACTTTCATAACCATTATAGGAGGGCAAAGAAGTCTTCTGAGAAGCTGAATCAGTCTGTTGCACCGCTAAACAATGCAGAAGTGTACTAGGTCAGCTAGGAGCCACTGCGGATAGAGCGCTGGATCTGGAAGAGAGAAGACTTGAGTTCAAATCCTTGCTAGCTATGTGACTCCGGGAGAATCATTTAACTTCAGTTTTCCTCAGTTTCCTTCACTGTAAGAATGGGATAACAACAGCACCTACTTTGAAGGGTTTTTGTGAAGATCAAATGAGATAATATTTGTGAAAGCGCTTTTAGCACAGTGCCCGGCACACAGTAGGTGCTAAATAAGTGCTAATTCCTTTCCTGATCCTTGTTTCCCATAACTCGATGAACATTCGGTTTTAACTTTTTATTTTCAATCAGTACCGGTGGAAGGAATGCCTGTAGTGATATAACCAGAATGGCAAAGCATCACCTACCTTTGACAGATTAACAGGTGTCTAAGTAAACAAGAGGTGTTCAGGTCAGGCATGGTGATTTAAAATGCCATGAATACAAGTAGAAAACATGATCTTGTCATCACTTCTATCATATTAAGTCTTTTGAGATCCTGTCAACACACAAAGTAGGACACAAAACGGAAGGGCAGGAAAGCTGAACTAGATCTCAACCAGCGCTAGAGCCTTCTCTGCAGTTGTAAAATAGCTTTTCAGGGTATGGTGTGGTACTCACACTTCATGCATTCCCCATTTACTGGAGCTCTTCAGGCAAGGGCAAGGCGACCATTTGTTGAGGTCACTTCCAAATCTGAATTTCTGTGATCCTGTGATTCCCACCCAAAACACAAAATCAAAGGCTAACATTTACTAAGCCACTTCCTTGGTTCTATTGGAGAGGGCAGACCAAAATCAGTTTCCAAGGTCATGAAACAAAATTTTATTCAGCCATTTGGGCCTTCACTCAGAACACATGTGATCTTATTTTTGACCAGGGATTCTTAACTTGGGGGTCAGTGAACTTGTGGGTTTTTAAAAAAATATTTTGATAATTTTAATTCAGTATAAGTGGTTTCTTTTTAGTGTTCTATAATTCAGTTTCTGCATTTAAAAACATGATTCCAAGAAGGGGTCCATAGACTGTCACAGGGGTCCAGGACACAAGCAAAGGTTAAGAATGCTTGTTGTAGACAAACTTCTATTACACTCATCAGACCTGAAGGAATGGGGAGGCAGCACTAGTATGAGGCTGAAAGCAGTATGCTGACAGTCTGACAAAAAGGAAAGAGGCAGAAAAACTACCAAAAGCACACACGAGAGCTGGAAAATCAGTGACGGAGAACCCCCTCTCCCTCTCTCTGTCTCCCTCTGCCCCTCTCTCCCTCCTTCCCCCCTTCCATTCCCTGTTCCTCCCTCTCTTCCTCCCTTCCTCCCTCCCTCTCAGGGGCTGATACTTCCTGGGGACACAGAGATACCATTGTCTTACACAGCAGATAATCGACAAGATTTGTGGTGCCATGAGTGTGAATCTTTCCCTGCTGGGACCCAGATTATGCTTAATCTGAGTTTGACAGCCTAATCATCAGTCTCTTTAGCCCAGCTCGGTCCCCTTGTGGGTGGATCACATACAATGTTCTTGACATCCTGGCCACATGAGATGATTCCCTGTTTCCATAAAGGTGCTGTGTTTTTCTGCCTTTCTTCATGTTGTTCCCTGAGTGCAGAATAACTTTTGTCCTTCTATAAGCAGAGTTCCTACCCATACTTTATTACTGAAATTCTCACTATCATCTGGAGACTTTACCTGATGCCCTTTACCACCCTGAGAGGTCAACTCCTTCATGCATTTACCAAATATTATTTTGCATTATAATTATATGAATTCAAATCATATCTTCCAATGAAGACTATAAGTTACGTGCCTTTTCTAAATTCTGGCTCTCTCTCAGGATCTAGCAGAGTATTTTGGACAGAGAAGGCACTTAACACTGTTCTTGTGAACTGAATTCATATTTATATACAAATACTTGCAAGGTATTTACGCTTGTGAGAGTTTACAGCTAGAAAATGTGTATGATCCAAGCATTTAAAGAATATCTCCCTATACAAGTAACTGCTTTAAACCAACTTTATCCCATTTCAGATAAAAACGGACCAATTTCTGGAAGGGCAAAGGAAACAGAAATTGATGCTATGCGAGAGCAGTTGGGGAGGGAAGCTTGATTTTTGGTTACTGTAAAAAGGGACACAAATGGAGCAAATGATTACTACCATGTTGAGTTTAATCTATACTTTCTTTTAAAACAAACATCACAGAAAATAAATCCACAGTTTCATAGGCAATTCTTTTTTTGTTCTTTGCATATAATGAAATGCCTATGTATGCTGATGATTGTTAAGACTGTAATAAAAACAATTATATTTTTTAAAAAGTTGCACAGACCTGATACATTTTCTTTGTCTCTCCGCAAACTCTCGTGATCCGGCTACTGACCCCTACTACTATTCTCTTGAAACTGCTCTTTCACAAGACTGCCTCAGCACAAAATTCAAATGGTCCTTTTTCTTTCCTTACTATTTATTACCCCCACCCCCCTCCACCGCCTCCCCAGGACCTCTTTGGAGTCTAAGACACTGTTGATCACCCCTTCCTACTGGGTCCAGATTTCTCTCTCGTGGATTCAAATACATCCTGTCAAACACATTCACCCTCACTGCTTCAATCAACAGTCACCACTACACAGATGGCTTCCACAATTCCACCAGCTGCCTTCCAGACATCTCTCCTTCGGATCCTATTGCTACCTCCAACTCAGCACCAGCAGAAACCTAAGTTTATCATCTTTTCCTCAAAACCTGCGCCCCCTTATAACATAGGTCTCCCATTTTTGAAATGCTAGTGTTATATCTTTTTCCCCATTTAAAAGTATTTTATTTTTTCCAACTACATGTAAAGATAATTTTCAACATTCATTTTTATAAGATTTTGAGTTTGAAATTCTTCTTTCCCTCTTTCCCTTCCCCACTACCTAAGACAGCAAGAAATCTAATACAGGTTATACATGTACAATCATGTTAAATATATTATCACATTAGTCATGTTGTGAGAGAAGAATAAGAACAAAAAGGAAAAACCAGGAGAAAGAAAAAAAACCAAAAAACAAGGTGAAAATAGTAAGCTTCAATCTGCATCCATCCAGACTCTATAATTCTTTCTCTGGATGTGGACAGTATTTTCTGTCATGGGTCTTCTGGAACTGTCTTGGATCATTGTATTGCTGAGAAGAGTTGATTGCTGTCATAGCTGTAATCCTCACAAAAAGTTTCTGTTACTGTGTACAATGTTCTCTTAGTTCTGCTCACTTCACTCGGAATCAGTCCATGTAAGTCTTTCCAGGTTTTTCTGAAATCTGCCTGTTCATCATTTCTTGTAGCACAACAGTATTCCAATACATTCATATGCCACAACTTGTTTACCCATTCCCCAATTGATGGGCATCCCCTCAATTTCCAATTCTTTGCCACCACAAAAAGAGCTGCTATAAATATTTTTGTTCATGTGGGTCCTTTTCCCATTTTGCTCTCTTTGGGATGCAGGCCTAGTAGTGGTATCGCTGGGTCAAACCAAATTGCTCTCCAGAATGGTTAGATCAGTACACAACTCCACCAACAATGCATTAGTGTTCCAATGTTCCCACATCTTTCCCAACATTTATCATTTTCCTTATCTGTTGTATTAGCCAATCTGACAGACATCAGGTGGTACTTCAGAATTGTTTTGGTTTGCATTTCTCTAATCAATAGTGATTTAGAGCATTTTTTTCATATGACTATAGATAGCTTTAATTTCTTCATCTGAAAACTGCTGGTTTGGGGAATGACTTGTATTTTCATAAATTTCAGTTCTCTATATATTTGAGAAATAAAGTCTTTTTCAGAAACACTGGCTGTAAAAAATTATTTCCCAGCTTTCTGTTTTCCTTCTAATATTGGTTGCATTGGCTTTGTGCAAAAACTTTTTAATTTCATGTAGTCAAAATTATCCATTTTGCATTTCATAATATTCTCTATCTCTTATTTGGTCATAAATTCTTCCCTAATCCATAGATCTGATAGTTAAACTATTCTTTGCTCTCCTAATCTGCTCATGGTTTCAGCCTTTATGTCTAAATCATGTACTCATTTTGACCTTATCTTGGTATACAGTGCGAGATGTTGGTCTATGCCCAGTTTCTGTCATACTATTTTCCAGTTTTCCCAGCAGTTTTTGTCAAATAGTGAGTTCTTATCCCAGAACTTGGAGAGTTTGGGTTTTTCAAGTGGTAGATTACTATAGTTATTGACTACTGTGTCTTGTGTATCCAACCTATTCCACTGATCCACCGTTCTACTTCTTAGCCAGTATCAAATAGTTTTGATGACTGCTGTCTTATAACATAGATTTAGATCCAGTATGGCTAGGCCATTTTCCTTTGCATTTTTTTTCATTAGTTCCCTTGATATTCTTGACCTTTTGTTCGTCCAGATGAATTTTGTTAATATTTTTTCTAGCTCTATAAAGTAATATTTTGGTGGCTTGATTGGTATGGCACTGAATAAGCAAATCAGTTTGGTTCCATTGTCATTTCTATTATATTACTTCAGTCTACTCATAAGCAATTGATATTTTTCCTATTACTTAGATCTGACTTTATTTGTGTGAAAAGTGGTTTGTAATTGTGTTCATATGGCTCCTGGGTTTGTCTTGGCAGGTAGACTCCCAAATACTTTATATTACCTACAATTACTTTAAATGGAATTTCTCTTTCTATCTCTTGCTGCTGGGCTTTGAAATGCTGATGACTTATGTGGCTTTATTTTATATCCTGCAATTTTGCTAAAGTTGTTAATTACTTTAAGTAATTTTTGAGTTGATTCTCTAAGTATACCATCACATTATCTGCAAAGTGATAGTCTTGTTTCCTCATTGCCTATTCTAATTTCTTCAATTTCTTTTTCTTCTCTCATTGCTAAAGCTAACATGTCCAGTATAATATTAAATAACAGTGGTAATAATGGCCATCCTTGTTTCACCTCTGATCCTATAAAGCTTCTAGTTTATCCCCATTACAAATAATGCTTGCTGATGGTTTCAGATAGATACTACTTATCATTTTAAGGAAAACTCCTTTTATTCCTGTGCTCTCCAGCATGTTTAATAGGAATGGATGCTGTACTTTGTCAAACCTTTTTCTGCATCTATTGAGATAATCATGATTTCTCTTAGTTTTGTTATTGATATGGTCAATTATGCTGATAGTTTTCCTAAAAATGAACCAGCCCTGCATTCCTGGTATAAATCCCACCTGGTCACAGTGTATTATCCTCATGATAAATTGCTGTAATCTCTCTGCTAATATTTTATTTAAAATTTTTGCATCAATATTAATTAGATAAATTGGTCTATAATTTTCTTTCTCTGTTTTGGCTCTTCCTGGTTTAGGTATCAGCACCATATTTGTGTCATAAAAGGAAGTTGGTAGGACTCCATCTATTTTTCCAAACAGTTTATATAATATTGGAATTAACTGTTCTTTAAATGTTTGGTAGAATTCACTTGTAAATCTATCTAGCCCTGGAGATTTTTTCTTAGGGAGTTCATTGATGGCTTGTTCAATTACTTTTTTTCTGAAATGGGGTTATTTATTTTATTTCCTCTTCTGTTAATCTGAGCAATTTATATTTTTGTAAATATTCATCCATTTCCCTTAGAATGTCAGATTTATTGACATATAGCTGGGTGAAAGAGTTCCTAATTACTGCTTTAATTTCCTCTTCATTGGTGGTGAATTCACCCTTTTCATTTTTGATAGTGGTAACATGGTTTTATTCTTTTTTAAAAATAAAATTAACCAAAGGTTTATCTGAGTTTTCCCCCCATAAAATCAGCTCTTAGTTTCATTAGTACAATAGTTTTCTTACTTTCAATTTGATTAATCTCTCCTTTGACTTTCAGAATGTATAATTCAGTATTTAATAGGGGATTTTTAATTTGTTCTTTTTCTAGCTTTTTTAGTTGCATGTTCAATTCACTGATCCATGCTATCTCTGTTTTATTCATGTAAGCATTTAAAGATATAAAATTTTCTCTAAGAATTGCTTTGGCTGAATCCCACAAATTTTGGTATGCTGTCTCATTATTGTAGTTCTCTTTGATGAAATTATTGTTTCTATGATTTGTTGTTTGAACCCCTCATTCTTTAAGATTAGATTATTTAGTTTCCAATTAATTTTTAATCTGTCTTTCCATGGTCTGAAAAGGAGGCATTTAATATTTCTGCCTTTCTACATTTGATGGTGAGGCTTTTATGCCCTAATACATGGTCAATTTTTGTGTAGGTACCATGTACTATTGAGAAGAAGGTACATTCCTTTCTATCCCAATTCAATTTTCTCCAGAGGTCTATCATATCTAAATTTTCTAACATTCTATTCACCTCCTTAACTTCTTTCTTGGTTATTTTGTGGTTAGATTTATCTAGTTCTGATAGGGGGAGATTGAGGCCCCCCATTAGTAAAGTTTTGCTGTCTATTTCTTCCTGTAACTCACTTATTAACTTTTCCTCTAAGAATCTGGACGTTAGACCACTTGGCGCATATATGTTCAGTATTGATATTACCTCATTATCTATGGTACCTTTAAGTAAAATGTAGTTTCCTTCCTTATCTCTTGTACTAAAATCTATTTTTGCTTTTGCTTTGTCTGAGATCTGGACTGCTACGCCTGCTTTTTATACTTCAGATGAAGCATAATATATTCTTTTTTTTTTTTAAATGCAATTTATTTATTTAACATATTTGGTTTTCAGCATTGATTTTCACAACAGTTTGAATTACAAATTTTCTCCCCATTTCTACCCTCCCCCCCACTCCAGGATGGCTTACATTCTGGTTGCCCTGTTCCCCAGTCAGCCCTCCCCTCTATCACCCCCCTCCCCTCTCATCCCCTTTTCCCTTCCTTTCTTGTAGGGCAAGATAAATTTCTACGCCCCATTGCCTGTGTATCTTATTTTTTAGTTGCATACAAAAACTTTTTTTGTTTTTGAACATCTGATTTTAAAACTTTGAGTTCCAAATTCCCTTCCCTCTTCCCTTCCCACCCACCCTCCCTAAGAAGTTGAGCAATTCAACCTAGGCCACACATGTATTATTATGTATAACCCTTCCACAATACTCATGTTGTGAAAGGCTAACTACATTTTGCTCCTTCCCAACCCATCCCACTTTATTGAATTTTCTCCCTTGACCCTGTCCCCTTTCCAAAGTGTTTGTTTTGATTACCTCCACCCCCATCTGCCCTCCACTCCATCATCCCCCCGCCTTTTATTTTTTTTTTATCTTCCTCCCTCTTCTTTCCTGTGGGGTAAGATACCCAACTGAGTATGTATGGTATTCCCCCTCAGGCCAAATCTGATGAGAGCAAGGTTCACTCATTCCCCCCTCACCTGCCCTCTCCCCTCCTCCCATAGAACTGCTTCCTCTTGCCACCTTTATGTGAGATAATCCACCCCATTCTATCTCTCCCTATCTCCCTCTCTCAGTATGTTACTCTCTCATCCCTTAATTTCATTTTATTTCTTTTAGCTATCTTCCCTTCATCCTCAACTCACCCTGTGTCTGCTCTCTCTCTTTTACATATATATATATATATACACATACATACACATACATACATATACACATAGATATATACATACATACACATTCACTTATATATATACATAAACATATATATATATATATACATATATATATATATATATATATATATGCATATTCCCTTCAACTACCCTAATACTGAGGTCTCATGAATCATACTCATCATCTTTCCATGTAGGAATGTAAACAAAACAGTTCAACTTTAGTAAGTCCCTTGCAATTTCCGTTTCTTGATTACCTTTTCATGCTTCCCTTGATTCTTGTGTTTGAAAGTCAAATTTTCTATTCAGTTCTGGTCTTTTCACTGAGAAAGCTTGAAAGTCCTCTATTTTATTGAAACTCCATATTTTGCCTTGGACCATGATACTCAGTTTTGCTGGGTAGGTGATTCTAGGTTTTAATCCTAGCTCCATTGACCTCCGGAATATCGCATTCCAAGCCCTTCGATCTCTTAATGTAGAAGCTGCCAGATCTTGGGTTATTCTGACTGGGTTTCCACAATACTCAAATTGTTTCTTTCTGGCTGCTTGCAGTATTTTCTCCTTGATCTGGGAGCTCTGGAATTTGGCAACAATATTCCTAGGAGATTTCTTTTTGGGATCTATTTGAGGAGGCGATCGATGGATTCTTTCAATTTCTATTTTGCCCTGTGGCTCTAGAATATCAGGGCAGTTCTCCTTGATAATTTCCTGAAAGATGGTATCTAGGCTCTTTTTTTGATCATGGCTTTCAGGTAGTCCAATAATTTTTAAATTATCTCTCCTGGATCTATTTTCCAGGTCAGTGGTTTTTCCAAGGAGATAGTTCACATTGTCTTCCATTTTTTCATTCCTCTGGTTCTGTTTTATAATATCCTGATTTCTCATAAAGTCACTAGCTTCCACTTGCTCCAATCTAATTTTTAAAGTAGTATTTTCTTCAGTGGTCTTTTGGACCTCCTTTTCCATTTGGCTAATTCTGCCTTTCAAGGCATTCTTCTCCTCATTGGCTTTTTGGAGCTCTTTTGCCATTTGAGTTAGTCTATTTTTTAAGGTGTTGTTTTCTTCAGTGTATTTTTCAGTATTTTTTTGGGTCTCCTTTAGCAAGTCATTGACTTGTTTTTCATGGTTTTCTTGCATCCTTCTCATTTCTCTTCCCAATTTTTCCTCTACTTCTCTAACTTGCTTTACCAACTCCTTTTTGGGTTCTTCTATGGCCTGGGGCCAGTTCATGTTTTTCTTGGAGGCTTTGGTTGTAGGCTCTATGACTTTGTTGTCTTCTTTAGGCTGTATGTTTTGGTCTTCTTTGTCACCAAAGAAAGAATCCAAAGTCTGAGACTGAATCTGGGCGCGTTTTCGCTGCCTGGCCATATTCCCAACCAACTAACTTGACCCTTGAGTTTTTCAGTGGGGTATGACTGCTTGTAGACTAATGAGTTCTATGTTCTATGTTTGGGGGAGAGGTGCCAGCTCTGTCAGAGCCTCACTCCTCCTTCCCCAAGGACCCCCAGTCCAGACTGGGCTTAGATCTTCAGCAGGCTGTTGCACTCCTGCTCTGATCCACCACTTAATTCCTCCCACCAGGTGGGCCTGGAGCCGGAAGTAACAACAGCTGTAGCTGCCCCACCTCCGCTGCCCCCGGGGCTGGAAGCCGAACCGCGAACTCCTTCCACTCCCGCAGCTTTTCCCACTAACCTTCTCCGCAGTCTTTGGTGTTTGTGGGTCGAGGGGTCTGGTAACTGCTGCAGCTCACATATTCAGGGCGCTAGGGCCCCCTCCGCCCGGCTTCTGGTCTGGATCGTCCACGCTGCTCAGGCTGGGCTCTGCTCCACTCCGTTCCCAGCTCCCAGCTCCCAGCTCCCAGCTCCCAGCTCCGTGTGGAATAGACCTCACCCAGAGACCATCCAGACTGTCCTGGGCTGGAGCCCTGCTTCCCTCTGCTGTTCTGTGGGTTCTGCCGTTCTAGAATTGGTTCAGAGCCATTTTTATAGGTTTTTGGAGGGACTTGGGTACGGAGCTCACTCTAGTCCGTGCTTACCAGCCGCCATCTTGGCTCCGCCCCCAGCATAATATATTCCGCTTCAACATTTTACTTTATTTTGTGTGTATCTCTCTGCTTCAAATGTGTTTCTTGTAAACAACATATTGTAGGATAATGGTTTTTAATACACTCTGCTATCTGCTTCTGTTTTACGGGAGAGTTAATCCCATTCACAGTTATAATTACTAACTGTGTCTTTCTCTCCATCTTATTTTCCTGCTGTTGATAATTTATTCTCTTTCATGCTTTCCCTCTTCACCAGTGTTTTGCTTCTGACAACCACCTCTCTCAATCTGCCTTCCCTTCCATCAGTGCCCCTTACCCCACCCCTTTTCTTTCCTCTTTCCTCTCCTACTTCCCTATGGGGTAAGATAAATTTCTATACCCAACTGAGTGTGTATGTTATTCCCTCTTTGAGCCAAATCTGATGACAGTAAGGCTCGCCCTCTCCCTTCTTTCCCTCTACTGTAATAGATCTTTTGTGCCTCTTCATGTGATGTAATTTACCCTATTCTGACTTCCCCTTTTCCTCTACTCCCAGTACAATCCTTTTTTTTCCACTCATTTTTTTAATATCATCACATCAAAGTCTGTCTATGTATACTCCTTCCAACTGTGTTAATAGAGATACAATTCTCAAGAGTTACAAGTATCATCTTCCTGTGCAGGGATGTAAACAGTTTAACCTTATTGAATAACAAGTTGGTTTTTTTTTTCCTTCCTGTTTATCTTCTTATATTTTTCTTGAGTTTCATATTTGAAGACTGAATTTTCTGTTCAATTCTGGTCTTTTCATCAGGAAAGTTTGAGAGTCCCCTATTTCATTAAACATCCAACTTTTCCCCTGAAAGATTATGCTCAATTTTGCTGGGTAGTTGATTCTTGGATGTAATTCAGGCTCTTCTGCCTTCCAGAATATCACCTCTGAAGCCCTCCAATCTTTTAATGTTGAAGCTGCTAAATCCTGTATACTCCTGACTGTGGCTCCTTTGATAGTGAATTGTTTCTTTCTGGCTGCCTGCAGTATTTTCTCCTTGATTTGATAATTCTGGAATTTGGCTACAATATTCCTTGGAGTTTTCATTTGGGGATCTTTCAGGAGGTTGTTGTTGGATTCTTTCAATTTCTATTTTACCCTCTGGTTCTAGGATATTAGGGCAGTTTTCCTTGATAATTTCTTGAAAGATGCTGTCCAGGAAGGTTTATTTTTTTATCATGGCTTTCAGGTAGTCCAATAATTCTTACATTATCTATCCTGGATTTATTTTCCAGGTCGGTTATTTTTCCAATGAGGTATTTTACATTTTTTTTCTATTTTTTTCATTCTTTTGATTTTTTTTGACTGATTCTTGATGTCTCATAGAGTTATTAGCTTTTACTTGCCCAATTCTAATTTTTAAGGAATTATTTTCTTCAGTTAGTTTTTGTACTTCCTTTTCCATTTGGTCAGTTCTACTTTTTAAGGAGTTGTTTTCTTCGGTGGATTTTTTTCCCCATTTGACCAACTGTATTTTTTAAGGAGTTACTTTCTTCAGTCAATTTTTTCCTTCCTTTTCCAAGCTGTAGATTCTTTTTTCCCCTAATTTTGCTGCATAACTCTCATTTCTTTTCCCAATTTTTCTTTTGCCTTTCTCATTTGATTTTATAGATCCTTTCTGAGCTCTTCCAAGAAGGCTTTTTGGCCTTGAGACCAATTCACCTTCCCCCTGAGGCTTCACATGTAGGCATGTTGATATTGTTGTCCACTTCTGAATTTGTGTTTTGATCTTCCCATCACCACAGTAGTTTTCTATGGTCAAGGCTCTTTTCTGTGTTTTTTGTGGTTGTTGCTGTTGTTTTTTAATACTAATAGTTAAGCCTATTTTTAAGTTGAGCTCCGCTCACGGGGCACAGGAGGCACTACTCCAAGCTTCTTGTGTTACGAGCTGGGGGTTGATCACTGGCCTTCTACACAGGGGCCTTGGGTGCTGGTGGCTTGCCCATTACGCTGGGGTGCCCCAGCCCACTCGTGCCTGCTGTGCCAGGGGTTTCTGGTCTGGCAGTTAGCCTTCTGTGCTGGAGCTGGAGGCTGCACAGCTGGCCTGCTTTGCCAGCACCTTGGGGCCTTGGATGCTGATCTGCGCCATGGCTAAGAGTTTCCTGATGACTTGGCTGGACATCATCTGCGCTGGGCTGTACTCCCCTTTTACCCAAGTGAGGCAGACCTTTCCTGAAGTCCGTCTAAGTTATCTTAAGCTGGAAAATTGTATCACTCTGTCTTTTTGTAGATTCTCTCACTCCAAAATCTATTTAGAGACTTGATTTAATGTTGTTCCTGATGGAAAGTGGGAGAGCTCAGGCAACTTCCTGGCTTTTTTCCATCATCTTGGCTCTGCCTCCCCCTTGGTGTAATCTTTGACTCTCCCTTGACTCTCTTGTTCAATCAGTGATCAAATCAATGTGCATTCTACTTCTCAAACAGTTTTCCCATCTGTTTTCTCTCAGTCTGTATTCTATTCGCATTGTCACCATATTAGTAGAGGCCCTCACTACCACCCATATTGACTATTGCAATAGCCAACTTAAAAGTAAAAGTTTCTCTGTCTTTACTCTCTTCCACTGCCAATTCATTTGTCATAACGCCACCAGAATGCTTTTCTTTACGGCACAGGTAAACCGAGCAATTCTTTGTCCTTCCCAAATACTCTGTACTTTGCAATATTCAGTCCTTTGCTCTGGAATGGCCTCCTTCTCTTTGTCTCCTCTTCTCTAATGCCTCTTTCTGATTCCTCCATCAGTATAAAATATCTGTACTCCAATCTCACAGAATGCTCAATTTTGTAATTTTCTAATGGACTTATGCAATATTGAATTTATCTATGGCTTGTCATCCTCCTACTAGAAAAAGAGCTCTTAACATTTTTTGCATCATGGACCCCTATGCAATCTGGTGAAACTGCTGGATCCCTTTTCAGAACAGTGTTTTTAAAAGCATAAACAAAATATATAAAATGGCTAATGAAACTAATTAGATTGAAATAGTTACTGAAATGTTTAAAAAAATCTAACAAACAAGTTAGTGGGTTCTAATTGAAGAAATCCCTTACCAGACAGTAAACTCAATGAGGGCAGGCATTGTGTCTTAGCTCCACTTGGTATTTCTGCGAGCACCTAGCAAGTCCTTAAGAGTTTGCTGAATGTGAATGAATGAAGGAACGAGAAGAGTCATGCGAAAGAATGAAAGAATGATGAGGTGGATGACTGGATATGCCAGGGGAAGTCAGAAAGGAACAGGAGACTTTGAGGTAGGGTCACAGAGAAAATGGTACTGAGCGATCACCTTAACAGGAGACAGGAAAGTCAAGAAATGGGAGGGCTTTTCAAGGAGGGAGGGCAGGAGGCGATAAACTTGAAGTGACACCAGCATCCCTTCTGCCCCACCCCCACCCCCCTGCCCCTCCCTTTTACGGCAACATGAGGATACAAGATTAAAACAAGAGTGAGGTTAAGAAAGCCATCTTCTGAGGAATACAGACATGAAAATAATGGAGGAACCCTCCTCTGCCATCACATGATCCTTCTGGGCTTGAGAAAAGCTTTCTTTAAAAGTGCTAGGCTATAAAGCACACAACAATAACAGAGATGATGCAAACAATGTAATTCCTCAAATGGTGTTAATTCACTTTCAGGCGATTAAAAAATGTTGAAGGAATCAAACAATTTCTTCTCAGGGAAAATGAGCAGGAAATTATGGAGTATAGTATGCACTCTCATTATTCCAGGCAATGTGTGACATTTTATAACTAACCAGAATCTCATAAACATCAGTAATGTGGAAAAAGTAACAAACTTGGGATTTTTCTCTTCGATACCTCACACATGCCCACACACAAGATGATGTGCAAGAGTGCCAGGGTGTTTGCAAAGTCTGGGTCACTGCTGGTTAATGAGACACAAACAAAATGAGTCTTTTTTGCTGAACAGCTGTTGCCTTCGTTGTTCTTTTTTCAGGAAAAAAAATGTTGCCGTTATGCTAATGGAATGTGACCTCACTGGCTAGCAATTACATCATGCCTTGAGACACTGCTTTGGAAAGCTGTTTTCACAACGCTTCACTTAGAAAAATGGCCAAAAAATGCCAACTTCGTTGAATAAATGACATACGTTCGAAGACTTAAGGGAAATATTTCTGAATATTCAATGAGAACTTTTTGTTCTTGCTAAAAAATTGGAATTAAACAAATTTTCTACCTACCTTAGCAGAATTTCAACTCAGTATTTTTTAAGCTAGCAAAAATAGCTAATCTTTTGATAACCCTTTTTGAGATGTATTCTACGCCTCTCAATCAGATCTAATTGCTGAGAGAGGAGGAACTACCTCATTCTTGTGCAGATTGTGTAAACAACACTGGATTCTGCATGGCCACAAGGAGTCATTTCCCTAGGTGAAAAGATGCTGCACATCTTGTGTTATAAAGTGACCGGGAGTGACTCTCAGAGTGGTAGGACGTCTCACTCTCCAATTTCCCCTGCCCCCTTCATCACTATTGCCTGCTTCAGTGTCTGACCTGGGTGAGTTGAAGAGAAAGGAATCCAACAGTCTTGCCTTACTGCACCACTAAGCCCTGGCCATTCCTTCCAAAGTAGGGGAAAGCTGTACGTGGTAAGTACAGTCAACTGGCAGTTCTTTGGGGGTGTGCTGTGTTTCCTTTTTCCCTGCCCCACCATGCTCTCCATGTAACTCTGAGAGTGTTGACCAAAAAAGGGGGGAAATTATGGGTTAAAAAAAGCAGTTGAAATCATTGCCCACCATGAGATTTTGGGAATGCCTGTGGATTAATTTCACACGCTAACCTATTGCCACAGAGACTGAGCTTTCAAGAGGCTGAGCATCATAATGTACACCCCACATTTAGGTAGACGCTCTCAACTAATCAGAACCCGATTCTCTCTTCATGGCTTGGCGTAGAAACATTTTAAACGTGCCACATATGCAGAAATTATATATAATCAGAGATGTTTGTGATAGTTCAAGAGAGATTCTCATAGGAATCCAATACATTAAGAATAGCAAAAATTACTTTTTATAATAGTAAAATAACTTAAGAAGGAACGTATCTAACAACTTACTTTTAGGGACTCCCACAGAGGAAACTGCACGAGAGAGAAAGGAATCTATAGAGAGACAAAAACACATCAAACAAACAAATTAGGCTGGCAGGACTAATAGATTGCATAAATTAAGAAGAATTATGGTTTAGCAAGTAAACTCTCAATTACCACTTGTAAACAAACTAATGCATAATGAAAAGCAAATTCCATTAAACTCATTTTTTAACTAGATACCTTGAGGCAGGGAAATGAAAGGGCCTCTCTAAGTGTGCCAGCTCCATAGGGGCAGGAGAAAGAGGGAAGGACAGGGAGGGCTGCTCTAATAACAGCACCTTCATATCCTGGAATTTAGTACCACTATTAAATTCAACTTAAACATATTTATTCCTATGTTGTGGCAGCTAGGTGGTGCAGTGGATAGAGTGCCAGGCCTGGAGTCAAGAAGACTCATCTTCCAGAGTTCAAATATGGCCTCAGACACTTACTAGCTGTGTGACCCTGCTTGCCCCAGTTTCCTCATCTGTAAAATGAGCTGGAGAAGGAAAAGGCAAACTGCTCTAGTATCTTGGCCAAGAAAACCCTGAAGGGGATCATGGAGAACTGGACACAACCCAAATGACTGAACAACAAAAATTCCTATTTTGGGCTATACCTAGGCAGAGCTCACATGGAGCTACAAAAGAGATTATTTCTAAAGGTCATTAAAATTATTTGAGTCTTAAATTTGAAATCTGATGATTCATCTCCATCTGAATCTGTCCCACTTCCCCTCAATTTCTAAACTCCCTCCTCTTAGAGAAAGTGTCACATTTTACCTTGGACTGTATTTACTGGCACATGTTTCAGCTTCTTTATTAGATAAAAAACTCCCTGGGGGCAGAAATAATATTTTATTCATCCCTGTATCTCCCACAGCATCCATACTATTGTGTGAGCTCAAGCCAGAATAGGCTTTGGATAGTGAAAACAAGCTGTAGTGAGGCATATGCTTATAAAAGGGCTGCTGCCTAGGTTAAAGGCCAGAGAAACTTGGCTCAAAGTGGGAGAAAAAAGCATTTATCAATGGTACAATGGAAAGAACACCGGATTTGAACTCTGGCTATGCCAACTGGTACCTCTATGACCCTTGGTGAGCCACTCCTGCTTCAGCTTCATTATCTATAAGATGAAAGGGCTGGACTAGAGCCCCTTCTAGCGAGAACATCATGATCCTGGGAGCCTGATGCTTCGCTTTCTATTTTGCTACAAGTAGAGTTATTTCCTTGTCAGGTCAAATTATTGTGTTCTCCAAATTCAACTCTCTTTCCATTGATTTTGTGTGTGTATGTGTGTGTGTGTGTGTGTGTGTGTGTGTGTGTGCATCACTCTCCTATCCTTGGGTAAAAAAGATGCTGAAGAAAAAATCTTACAAATTATGCAAAATGGAATAAAATCATCAGAAGGGCAGTGTGGTGTAGGGGAAAAGATGCTGGCCTGTGAATCAGGAGATGTAGATTTAAATCCTGGCTCCATAACTTATCTAAGTGACCAGAGGCTAGCCACTTCAAGGCTGCAGGTCTGATTCTTCATCTGAAAAATGGAGATAATGCTGCCTGTACTACCTACCTTACGCTGCTGTGAGCCAAATGCTTTATAAACTTCAAAATAATTATATATATATATGTGTATATATATATATATACACATACACACACACACACACACACGTAAATAGTTGGACAGTCTTTGCTTTCAAGGAGCTCACATACAGAGACAACACATCCATAAATCAGTACATATACAATATATACAAAAGACATGGGAGGTGTCTTTGGAGGGGCAGCCACTAGCTGCTGGGAAGCCCAGAAAAGGCTCCCGCAGAAGCAAACACTACAGCTGATTTTTCTTTATAGGCAATCCTACCTTAAATTCAACTATATAATTTGTTCAAAGATTCTAATGAAGAGAAATCCCTGCTGAAAACTGAACTGGGAATAGTTTGGAAGTCACTAATATGCATATGAATGCATACTAGTCATTTTGGACAGATGAATCACTTTACTTATTTAAAACATTTGGGAGTTACTCTAATATTCATATTTTCTCCAAACCCAAAGCCTTGGGTATTATTTGCCTTACTCTGCCATGAGTAATGACTAATATATGAATCTCTCAATTAGCCTGATAGACAAAACTGAGCTTGACAGACACCTGCCACAGAAACTCTGTCACCAATCTTGGTAGGATAGGAAGTGGGAATGAGAAGAAATCAATACCCCTACCTCACACCAAGCTGACAAACTGAAATCTCAGAGGACATTTGTCAACTGGAACAATATGCGGCATCCCATGAGGCATCTCAGAGCCCCATAAAAAAGGTCAAACACGCTTCTAAGTTATCAGGTCCTTGTAACTAAAGAGCAGTGATCACATTTCCTTTCCAATTTGGGGTAACAAAAAGCTATTCCATTGACAAATTAAATAAGATTGTGTAATAATGTCCATAGAAGCTGCCCCTGCAGCACCAACAAATATTTATTTAACTGAATGAATAAAACAAAGATCACTACGAACAACAAATTGTGACACCGATGTTAGTCCTAGCTTATGGATATAGAAGAATCCACACAGTTCAAAAGGATCTTGTGAGAAAAGACAAATACTGATACTAAACATTTAAATTTTTTTTTTTATTTTGCAAGGGGAACAAATAGAAAAATTATAACTCATTCAAAAACAGGTTTTCCCTTAATGCCTCTTAGAACTCCATTACTTTGCATTTAGAGATATCTGCAAAAGCTACTGTTATAAGACTAAGATGAAAATTATCTTAGTCAAGAAATTGGCAGAGATGTCAAAATATGGGAATAGTCAACGTTTGAAAGGCTAGAGAAATATGGCACACTAATGTACAACTGGAAGACCTATGAATTTTGGCCCCAGCATTCTGGAAAGCAATTTGGAATTATGCAAATAAAGTGGCTAAAACACCCATACATTTTGACCTGAAAATTCCACTGGCACATTCCCCCAAAAAGATAGTGACAAAAAGGCTCCTTATATACAAAAATGTTTACAGCTACCACTCTTTGTGGTAGGAAAGAACTGGAAACAAAGCAGATGCCCATCAAATGGGGAATGGCTTGATGAATTGTGGTATATGCACCAAATATTACTATGCTGTAAGAAATGATGAATATGATGCAATACAGAAAAGCATATTAAGACTTCTATGAACTGACATAAGGTAACATAGATATGATAAAAACAACACACAAGATTATAACAATAATAAAAATGTAAAGACCCCACAAAACAACTGAACTGAATGATGCAAAATTATAATGACCAAGCTTGTTCCCAAAGATGACACATAAGAAAGTATTTTCTTCTATATCTTTGCAAGGTGGGACTATATGTGTGGACTACTGCATTCAATGTCAGAGTTTTTCAACATCTTGCTAATTTGCTGGTGGGTTTTTTTTTTCCCCTCTCTCTGTTATAAGGGATTGTTCTCTGGGAAGGGGAAGGAGAATAGATAAACTGAGAAATGTAGGTGATAAAAAAAATCAAAGATACCAAGAAAATGTATGTTAAAATTATATTTAAATAATAAAGTCATGTTAGCATAATTTCTTCTTTGATCAAAATCATACACAACATAAAATAAATCCTAAAATTTGCTATTTTCTTAATAAAAAACAGTTCAGAAGATGTTATTTAAAATATTTCATAAACATGCCAAGAGTTTTCTAAGCAGTTATGAACGATGCTGCATTTTTTCAATCCTTCCAAAAGTTCATCAGTATGTGTATAGTACCTTAGCAGAATCTTTTTGAGTTGCTGTCCAACATTAGTGACCTGGTAGTCAACCTTCTGGTTGGTAAAGCTCTCTGACTATAGTTTGGATCTACCTCAAATAACAGACACCTGTTACTGAGTCTGTCCTTAAAGTATTTCCAACTTGGCAAAACCTATGAGGACTTGGGTTCCCCTGGGTGGCCTTTAAGAACCCAACGTCACTTCCAAGCATAAGAATAAGACTAGATTTTTTGATGTGTTTAAGAGGCTCTTTTAAATACTTCCTCCTCCCTCTTCCCCAAAATATCCACAAAAATAAACATTTTCATGGAATACAGAGTGATGATATTATCTAGTATGGCCCCTTTTAAGAAAATTTGGCAACCAAATTCAAAAGATTTAGAGCTAGAATCTTCCACATCATCCCAGTTCCCTCAATTTTAAGATGAGGAAACAGTCTGAGAGCTTAAGTGAGTCACACAAATTTGTACAAGGAGTAATGGCAGGGACAGGATTCCAAGACAGGTCTTGAGACTACAAAGTCAGTTCTCTTGTCATTGTAGGCAAGATGGTGAGAAATGATGAGAAGAGTGACTATCTTCTCCCCATACTCCAACTTCCCTTGAGCATGTTAGGGACGATGGATGCTGACACCACTCTTCCCATCCTCCTCTACCCACCCTCAGTTTAAGGACAACTTTAAATCATATATATATGAGGAGGAGAATTCAGTGGACTGCATACATATTGTCTATTTCATTTCCGTCTCTAACGCCAGCACTGGAACAGTGACTGGTACCTGGTAGGGCTTGATCAATGCCTGCCAACTGATTGATATTTATACTTCTGGTACAGTTAGAGTCTCTAAAGATGGAGCTTTCTGGGGCTTCCCATTTCTGATAGTGATGAATAGTGCCTCTGATTAAAATTCTCTGCCAGCTAACTTCTTGTCATAAGGGAAATTCAGATATGGCCAAAGTGATCATGTCCTTGCCAAGAAGCCCAGAGCTTTGGTGTTCTGATCTTGTTATTCCTGTATATTGAGATTTAAAGTAAGGCTGAATCACCACACTGAATGTTCTTATAAATAATCTTATTTCCACACCAATTTTGTACTTTCCTCTAAAAAAAATTAATCGGTGGCCCAAAGAATTTAACATTTTACCTGGAATGAAAGACATTCTTCTTCTGAAGCCAAGGGAAAAAAAAATCTGATCTATAACAGTACCCTAAATCTAATTGACATCAGCACAGGATCCTAGGCTTGGTCATGATTGCAGGATGAAGAGACAACAATACAAATGTGTTAGGCATATGTGAAAAATGTTCTGCCAGCAAACAGAGTCCTACAGCTAAAATAAATTCCTCATCTAACTTTCAGAGACCAGAGACGAGTTGGATCATTCTCTTCCCGTTTCTTCAAAGTGCCAGATTTTATGCCCCCAAACAGATGTAAGTTGTTACCTAAGATGTTTCATAGATGGAGAGATCAAATAGTTGAACTAAGATCTTCTGTTTTGAAGCCCAACATACCCATTTTACTACAACAGATGCAACAAAACAGCATCACTGTTTTCTGATTTGTTCAATGCCATGATTTAAGGTGGTTTGTGTAAATGAAGTTGCTAAAACCCAGGGCACAAATAATAAGTGAAGGAACGTGAATAAGCTCAGCAGTCCCAGTATCTCAGAGGTCCCTGAAACAAAAACAAAACTATTCTTCTAAAGTTTTGACATGGATTCCACTTATAAAGAGACAAATTCTTCTGGTGCAAAAATGCTTTCCAAACTTCCATTTGATGTAGGTGCCAAAAATTCAGCTTGATCAGGTATAGAATGATTGTGCTGGGTGTATGATAATAAGACAATGACTTTACATAAAGGTTTACAGAAAAATTGCCATACAAACATATTTTACTCAATTTTACTAGAATTGCCTGGGTAATTAAGCAATCAAAAAACATTTATTGAGCACTTACTATGTGCCAGACACTATGTTAAGTACTAGGGATACAAAGAAAGGTAAAAAACAGTCCTTGCCCTCAAGGAGCTCACATCCTAATGAGAAGACTGCATGTAAATACTAATGAAATGATAGCATACAGAGTAGATGGGAGGTAATGTCAGAGAATAATTCACTAATAGCAAGAAGGACCAGGAAGGCCTCCTGCAGAAGGCAGAATTTGATCCGAGACTCAAAGAAAATCAGGGAAACTTAGGAAGCCAAAGAACTTTCCAGGCATGGGAGATAGCCAGCCAAAGGCACAGAAGCACAAGACAGACAGCTAGTGGGCCAGGGTAGCTGCATCACAGAGGGGAGGGAAGTGTAAGAAGACTGCAAATGTGGGAAGGGGCCAGGTGACGAAGAGCTTTAAAGGCAGACCAGAAGGCTTAGTCATTACTCACATGTCTTAAAGGCTGCAATAAATGGCGGTTCCTTTTAAAATTAATTTTACCTGCCTCTCTCCAGTCTCCTCTCTCTGTAACCCCTCCTCTACATGGCTGCAGAAATGACAGTCCCAAAACAAACATCTGACCATGTCATCTCCCTCCTCCCTGTTACAATTTGTCAGTGGCTCTCTACTGCTCTAAGATAAAATAAGAGGCCCCCACTTGGGATTTTTTTTGAGTGTGTTTTCTTTTTGCTTTTTGTGGGGGGGCAAGGCAATCGGGGTTAGGTGACTTGCCCAGGGTCACACAGCGAGAGTCAAGTGTTTGAGGTTGGATTTGAACTCAGGTCCTCCTGACTTCAGGGCTGGTGCTCTATCTTCTGTGCCACCTAGCTGCGCCCCATACCCCTAACCCTTCCTACCCTTCCCGTCAGTTTTTAAAGATCTTTATGATCTACTTTCCAGTCTCATTTCCTAGTATTCCCCTTCATACAGTCTTTGCCTCTTTCCTTCCATGGCTTCAAGACTCAGCTGAAATCCCAGCTCAAACAGAGACCTTTCCTGATCCTCCCAGCCCCTGCCAACATCTAGTGCCTGGCACACAGTCAGTGCTTAATAAGTGATTGTTGACTAACTTACAAATTATAAATTGTGTAGGAGAGAAGTAACGGCCTTAGCTAGGACGAGGCTTGAGAGAAGAGGTCAGATGAGAAAGATGCTATAGAGACAGAAACAGGAGGACATGGTGACAGCTGCATGTAAAAGATGAGGGGCAGGAAGAGTCAGAGATGACTCCAAAGTTATGGGCCTGGATGGAGGAGGAGGATGGGGGTTAGGAGAAGAAACTACTAGTTCTTGATTCCAACGGGTCTTCCAGGTGGAGCTGTCCAACAAGGGTGAGCACTCTGGGGAGAGGTTAGGGTAGAGATGGAGATTTGGAGAACAGCTGCATAGAGGTGACAATGAAGCCATGGGAGGGGATGAGAGTAGAGAGAGAAGAGGGATAAGGACAAAATCCTGGGGAACACCTATGGTTACCGGCTGGGAAGGAAGGTACAGAGCCATCAAAGGAGATGAAGAAGACAGTACTAGGCTCAAGTTGTGTTTGTTTCTGAAGAAATGTGGTTTTTACCAGCAGTGCTTTCTAACTCTATGACATCAAAGACCATCATCCTGAGTTTATCCACCTATAATCAAGCATTTCTACATATCCATGACTGGATAATGTTGCACATTAGCCCCTTACTTTCCACTACTTAGACGAGGGTCTAGTGATTATAGGATAGTAGATTTCAAGATGGAAGGGACTTTAGATATCAATTTACTCTTTTTACAGGTGAGGAAACTGAGGCCCAAGATTACACTGCTAAAAAGTAGCAGTTAGCATTAAAATCCAGGTCCACTAATTCATTCAGAAATTCAGATAATTCATAGACATAAAATAACTGACCCAATGTTGAAATTTTTACATGGGTGGATACAATGTAAATGAGGAAGCTGGGGGATTGCGGGGCATCTGGGCCTGTGATTTTATCATTATACAGAACTTATAGTGTGGAAACTTCCTCCACTAAAGTCCATTAGCCACTCGCCCATAACTTACAGTCTCAGAGCTGCCAGGGCACTGAGAGGATAAGCCTCTTGGTCACACAGAACCTGAACCCATACCTTCCAGACCCAAAGGTCTCTCCTTTTAAATAAGAAAGTTACTTCCTTTTTTTCCATGTACTAGCTTAGAAAGTGTGTAGGGGGCATAAGAATGGTTTTGGCATTTGGACAACAAACTGAAATTATTGTCAAGATACTACAATTTCCACACACATAAAGCCAACAGATGATCCACTATGGAGCTCGCATGTGACTTTAGTCCCTCCTACAGCTGACCAGAGTTACTCTTTTCCTTCAGCCTTTAGAGTCAAGTCATTAACAAGTACAGGTCTGCTCTTTTTTCTATCCACAATTCCCTTTTTCCTTCTTATTCATTTTTTACTTAAATACAAAAAGACAAAAACAGGATTGAAAACTACGAATTTCCATTTTACAGTTTGCTTTAAAAAAAAAACAAAATATATAATATGCAATACTATGCATCATTTTTGAAGCTACCTTCTGAGTTTTCTTTTGTTCTCTTCTGTGCACTTTTTCCCCCTCCCTCCTTCTCCACCCTGCCCTAGAGAAGGATACCATTAGACAAAAATATGTGTATATATGTAAAACCATACTATACATATTTCTATTTATCAGTTCTTTCTCTGCATGTGGATAGCATCTTCTTTTGTAGTTGACTTGAGTATTTATAATCCTCAAAATGACTTAGTTGTTTAAAATTGTTCTTAGAGCAATATTGCTGTTACTGTGCACAACATTCTCTTGGTTCTGCTCATTTCACTCTTCATTATTATTTTCTGCAAGTCTTGCCAGGGTTTTTTTTTTAAAAATCAATCACCTGATCATTTCTTATAGAATAGTAGTATTCCATCACAATCATATACCACAACTTGTTTAGCCATTCCCCAATCGGCAGGCACCCCCTCAATTACTACTTTTTTGCCACCACAAAGAGAGCTGCTATAAATATTTAAGAACATCTAAGTTCTTTGCCTTTTTCCGTAATCATCTTGGGAAGCAGACCTAATCATGGTATTACTGGGTCAAAGAGCATACTGTTTTATAACTCTTTGGCATAATTCCAGATTGCTCTCCAAAATGGTTACATCAATTCATAGTTCTTTCAACAGTGAATTAGTGTCCCAATTTTTCCACATCCCCTCCAACATTTGTCACTTTCTCCTTCTATCATTTGAACCAATATGATAGGTGTAAGATGATATCTGAAAGTTGTTTTAATTTGTATTTCTCTAATCAATAGTGATTTAGAGTATCTTTTCATGACCACATATGGTTTTGATTTCTTTGTTGAAAAACTTCCTCTTTACATCCTTTGACTATCAATTAGGGAATGACGCATATTCCTATATATTTGACAGAGTTCATATTCTTATAAATTTGACAAAGTTCTTTATTTATTTGAGATATGTGACCTTTACCTGAGAAACTGTCTGTAAAAAAATTCTCCTAATTTTCTGTTTTCCTTCTAATCTTGGCTACAGTGGTTTTGTTTGTACAAACCCTTTTTAATTTACTATAATCAAAATTATTCATTTTATACCTCACAATGCTCTCTATTGCTAATTTATTCACAAATTGTTCTCTTATTCGTAAGTCTGATAGGTAATATGCAATTTTCTTATGATATCTCCCTTTCTATCTAGGTCATGTGTCCATTTTGACTTAATCTTGGTAAATGGTGTAACATCCATGCCCAAATTTCTAGCAGACTGCCTTCCAAATTTCCCCCAAATTTTTACCAATTAATGATTTCTTATCCCCAAATCTTAAATCCTTACATTTGTCAAACACAAGGTTACTATAATCATTTGCTACTGTGCATTGTATGTCTACTCTGTTCCACTGATCGACCTTTCAATTACTTAGCCAGTACCAAACAGTTTTTATAATTACTGCCCTATAATAAAGTTTAAGATTTGGTACTGCTAAACCTCCTTCCTTTACATTTTTTTCATTAATTTCTTTGATATTCTTAACATTTTGTTTTTCCAAATGAATTCTGTTATTATTTTTTCTAGTTCAGTAAAATAATTTTTTGGTAATTCAACTGGGATAGTATTGAATAAACAGATTAGGTAAAATGGTCATTTTTATTACATTAGCTCTGCCTACCTATGAACAATTAGTATTTATTTCTCCAATTATTTAAATCTGACTTTATCTGCATAAAAGCATCTTATAATTATGTTCATGTGGTTGCTCCGTTTGTTCTGGAAGGTATACTCCTGGATATTCTATACTGTCTACAAGAATTTTAAATGGAGTATCTCCTACTATTTCTTCTTGCGGGGGTTTGTTGGCGATGCATAAAAATGCTGATGATTTATAAGGATTTCTTTTATATCCTGCTACTTTGCTTAAATTATTAATTGTTTCTACTAACTTTTTAGTTGAGTCTTTAGGATTTTCCAAGTATATCATCATATCATCTGCAAAAAGAGTTTTATTACCTCACTGTCCATTCTTTCAATTTCTTTTTCTTACTGCTATTGTTAGCATTTCTAATACAATACCGAATAATACTGGTGACAATGGATACCTTTGTTTCATTCCTGATCTTGTTGGGAAGGCTTTTAGCTTATCCCCATTATAAATAATGCTTGCTGATGGTTTTAGGTAGATATTTCTTATCATTTAAAGGAAAAATCCATCTATACATATGCTTTCAAGTATATTTAATAGAAACAAGTGTATTTTATCAAAAGCTTTCTCTACATCTATTGATACAACCATATAATTTTTGTTACTTTTGTTATCGATATAATCAATTATATTAATAGTTTTCCTTATGTTAAACTATCCCTGAATTCCTGGTATAAGTCCCACTTGGCCACAATGTATAATTTTTGTAATATATTGTTGTAGTTTCCCAGCTATTATTTTAGTTAGGACTTTTGCATCCATATTCATTAATGAAACTGGTCTATAATTTTCTTTCTCTGTTTTGCCTCTTCCTGGTTTAAGTATCAGTGCCATATTTGTTTCAAAAAAAGGAGTTTGGTAGAACTCCTTCTTTGCCTACTATTCCAAATAATTTATTTAATATTGGAAGTAGTTGATCTTTAAATGTTTGGTACAATTCACTTGTAAATCCATCTGGTCCTGATGCTTTTTTCCTAGGAAGCTGATTTATGGCCTGCTCAATTTTTCTAAAACAGGTTTATTTAGATTTTCCATTTCCTCTTCTGATAATCTATATCTTCGTAAATATCCTTCCATTTGACTCAAACTGTTAAGTTTATTGGCACATAACTGGGCAAAATCCTTATAACTGGTTGGATTTCATCTTCATTAGTGGTATATTCACTTTTATCATTTTTAATGCCAGTGATTTAATTTTTTTCTCTCTTTTAAAAAATCATAGTAACAAATGGTTTATCTAATTTTATTGATTTTTTCATAAAACCAACTCTGAGTTTTATTTGTTAATTTAATGGTTTTCTTACACTCAATTTTATTAATCTCACCTTTAATTTTTAAGATTTCTAATTTGGTATTTAATTGGAGTTTTCAGATTTGTTCTTTTTCTAATTTTCAAAATTGCATACTCAATTCATTGGTCTATTTTTTACTCCATTTTGTTGACATAAGCATTTAGAGATATACATTTTCTTCTGATCACTCCTTTTGATGCATCCCATGGATTTTGATGTTATCTCATTATTGTTTCTCTTTAAGCAAATTACTGATTGTTTCTATGGGGTTCTTTTATCCTTTCTATTCCTATCCAATTCTCTCCAGATATCTATCATATCCAAGATTCTATTCACCTCCTTAATGTCTTTCTTATTTATTTTTTTGGTTAGATTCATCTAATTCTGAGAAGGGAAGGTTAAAGTCCCCTAATATTATAGTACTACTATCTATTTCCATCTGTAATTAAACTTTTTCTTTAAAAATTTAGATGCTATAGTATTTGGTGCATATTGCTTCATTTTCTGTGGTACCTTTTATCATAATGTAGTTTACCTGTTTCTTTCTTTTAATTAAATCTATTTTAGTTTTCATTTTGATATCATAATGGTTACCCCTGCTTTTTTTCTTTGCCTCAAAGTATAATAAATTCTACTCCAGCTTTTTATTTTAACTCTGTATGTATCTCTCATTTTAAAATGTGTTTCTTGTAAACAACATATTGTGGGATTCTGATTTTTAATCCATTCCACTATCTATTTCTGTCTTATGGGTGAGTTTATCCCATTCATATTAAAAGTTATATTTACTAGTGTATTTCCTTCCATCTTATTTTTCCTATTATCCTTCTCAGCCTTTCTTTTTACCCCATTTCTCCTCATATGTCTGATTTACTTCTGATTCCCTCTCTAATCATCACCTTTCTTAAGAATCCCTCCATTATCCCCTTCCCTTACTCTCCTATTCCTTAATCTATCCACCTCTCTAAGAATTCCTCCCTTATTCTCGCCCCCACTCTCCTACTTCTTGATCTATATAACCTTCTAAAAGTCTCTCCTTTATCCTTCCCCTCACTTTACTATATCTTTATAAATTTAAAAGACTTTTATATCCTTCTATTATGTATATGTTGTTCCCTCTTTAACCCAGTTCTTATGAGAATAAGATTCTAATACTACCAGCTCTGCAACCCCACCTGTGTCCACCTTCCACTCACACCTTATTTATATGAGATAACTGGCTCCATTTAACATTTTCCTATCCAATTTTATTTTTTAGAATCATCCCATCATACACAACTCAACCCCAAGCCTTTTCATCTATATAAACTCTTTCAAACTACCCAAGTAATAATAACATTCTCAAAAGTATAGATAACATTTTCCCACATAAGAAGTAAACAATTTGGCCTAATTGAGTCTCTTAGAATTGGTATTCAATGTTTATCTTGTATTTCTCCTGCATCTTACATGTCAAGTTTTCCATTGAGTTCTGGTCTTTTTGCCACAAACACCTGAAATTCTTTCAATTCATTAAATATCCTTTTTTTTTCCATTCTTGATTATACACAGCTTTTCTAGGTAAGTTATTCCTTTGCTCTTTAAAATATAAAGTTCCAAGCCAGTCTTTTAATGTAGATGCTGCTAGATCTTGTGTTATCCTGACTGTAGCTCTACAGTATTTAAATTTGTTTCTTCCCCCTTGCTTCTTGCAATATTTTCTCCTTAACCTGGGAACTTTGAAACTTGGCTATGATGTTCCTGTCAGTTTTCATCTTGACATCTCTTTCAGGTGGTAATCAATGGATTTTTTTTCTATTTCTATTTTACTCTCTTGTTCTAGATATGTAGGTTCCCAAAGTAGGCGATATACTGGAATGATCCAGGGAGAGTGGAAGTAGCCTCAGATACAGTTGGGGGGTGGGGAGGGGAAGGGTTGAAAGCTTCAGGAAAGAAGAGAAAATTTTTTTTGAAAAACCATTAGTACATGTTTCTTTGTTGTGTAACAGAGTTAAAGTAGTAGGGATTACATTATTTTTCAAATAAACGTGCAAAATGCAAGTTATAACCAATCAGTGGTTAAGTCCACCAACAGGTCTTAACAAGCAAGTGTTGGCAGGTGAGCATTTTGTGCATTGTTGGGAAGTCCAGCATGCATGGGCAGGAATATGTGCATGTGATGACTTGTTTACAATATGATACTATGTGGATACATGATACAATATTGTATCATCAAAATTTCAATGCAGGAAAAAACCCACAAATTTACAATAAATTATTAAATTTAAGAGGCATCATTTTAAAATATGTGTATATATGTATATATATATATAATATATATGTATATAGAAATGACACAAATTAAAAAAAAAACCCACTGTTAAAGGGTTAAAGAAAGTAGGTTTCCAGGGGGTTGCTGAGTAATTTTTTTTTTGAAAAGGGGGTGGTAGGGCAAATAAGTTTGGGAACCTCTGTTTTAGAACTTCAGAGCAATTTTCCTCAATACATTTTTTTAATATTTTCCTCAACACTTTTTTTTTAATCATAACTTTCAGGTAGTCCAACAATTCTTATATTGTCTCTCTTTAATTTATTCTCTAAATCAGTTGTTTTTCTAATGAGATGTTTCACATTCTCTTCGACTTTTTCATTCTTTTGATTATTATTTTTTAGTGTCTTATAATGTCATTAGCTTCCCCTTCCTCAATTCTAGTTTTTAAGGAGTTACTTACTTTTTTTTTCCCTTTCTTTCTTTCTTTTTTTTGCAAGGCAATTAGGTCTAAGTGACTTTCCCTGGGTAAGTGTCAAGTGCATGAGGCCAAATTTGAACTCAGGTCCTCCTGACTCCATGGCCGGTGCTCTATCCACAGGAGTTATTTTCTTCCTTAAGTTTTTATATCTCTTTTCAAATTGGTTGACTTTCTTTCATAATTTTCTTGGATTGATCTAATTTTTTCCCCCAATTTTTCCTTAACTTCTCTTATTTGATTTTTAAAGTCCTTTTTAAGCTCTTCTGAGAACTCTTTTTGGGCATGTGACCATTTGACATTTTTTAGTAGAAGCAGCTTTTTAAAGTTCACTATTTTCTTCTGTGTATGAATCCAGATCCTCTCTATCCCCATAGTAGCAATCTATGGTCAGGTTCTTTCTCCTTTGCTTAATTATTATCATTATCATTATTATTATATTCTTAGAGTCAGGTTAGTCAGGTTCCAGTTCTGAGGTATGGGGGATGATGTCTCAGGCTTCAAGTTTTTCATACCACTGTTTTCTGAGCTCTCTCTGGGGGCTGACTTCAGGCACTCTTCTCCACCCCATGGCCAAGCTAGAGCCCCCAGCCATGCTGTCACCACAAATACTGTTGCTCCCTGTGGTTTTCTCCTGTGGCTGTAGATTTCAGCTCTTCCCTCTGCCCTGAAAGCAAAATCTGGGGCTCTGCTTTTCTCTAAGTGCCTACAGCCATCAGAGTCCCTCCGCTACTGCACTTACCAGGCATGTGCTCACTCCTTCTCGCACATAGCCACATAGCACATAGCCTGGCATCTCACAATAGTGAGATCCTCCCCTACTTAGCTGTCTGACTCCCACACTGTTGGTGAGGCTGCTGCCTGCCCCCAGGGCTTATTGTCTGTTGATTCAGCAGATTCTGCCTGGAGATGTTTGTACTTCAATCTAGCCAAACCTCTGCTTCTAGATGTCCAGTCTTTCTTCAGGTCCTCCTCCCAAGCTGTCTTAGGGGGACAACCTCTTTATCACTTTTAATTATTTCTGCCACTCAAAGTTCACTTTGAGGTGATACTCTGTCTTGTTTGTGGGAAAAACTGGAAGAGCCCAGTATTCCTGTTTTATTCTACCATCTTCCCAGACTCCTCCTCTCCTATTCATTACCTTCTAATGTCTGCATTTAAAAGAAAAAAAAGGCAGAGAAAAAATTCATCTTCCCCAAGCCCCCAAACACATACTAGAATATTTCTACTTTTGCCCCATCTAATACTTCAACTATACTCTGATACAGACTTATTTTTTCTGGTTTTCTGTTTCTCAAGCAATCTGTTTTTCTAGTAATAATGCCTCTGAACTGTTTTTCAAGCCCTGAATGAACAGAAAGAAAAAAAAAGTGTAAATAACTGGCCAGGAATGACAGCCCTTCTCACCCAATCCTTGTAACATTTGTGAAGACTGTTCCATTGCAAAGGTATGTGAAATGAGAAGTCATGCTGTTTACAGAACATCACTCAAGGTTGTGACAAGGGGTCAGTGATCTTGTTACTAGACAGACCAGGCATCACCCGGGGGAACAACACCAAGTCTGCAGGAGGAAGGGAAGGAGGATGAAGGATTAAAGAACAGAGAGGGGAGGAAGAGAGAAAAACAGAGACAAAGACACAGCCAGATGAGAGGATGAAGACAGAAAAAGCAAGTATTCCTGTGGGAGACAGGGCTCCGCTAAGAGCGTAAAGCAGAAAGCATAGAACCGTAGAACTGGACTCGAAATGAGAGATCGTCCAGTCTCAGGCCCTAATTTACAGACAAAGGAAACCAAGACCCAGAGCAGGGCAGCCTTGCCCCAGAACACAGAGCTTATTTGTGGCTGAGGTTTCCTAACTCTGTGGTGACTAGACTACAATGAGGACTAACGCAGGACACACAGTCATCCTCTCTATCTGAAGAGCAGCAACAACCGCTGTTAGACATTTTGTATCACTAAATTAGAAGATTAAAAGCAACAAATATGTGAATAAAATGCAAATTTATTCCACTCTCATGTTTAATAAAAGAGACCCTTGACCTTTGAAGCCTGAAGGTCAGAAAGCCATATGCCATACACCGCATCAGCAAGGAGCTTCTGAAGGCCTTTGGACAAATATAAAATGGCCGAGCACAGAGCCTCTGACTCCATAAATTAGCAGCTCAGGAGAGTCAGAGACGCGGCCCAATTAACCGTGGTAGGAAAACCTGTAAGCAGGAATCCAGGCTGTGGTCAGTTGGCACTGGCTTGGAGGCCAGAAGCAGCCATGAAAAGTTACTGCCAGTTCCCTGAGAAGCAACCTTTTCTACTGTGGTCCAGTGACATTTTCCCAAAATTCACAGACCTTAGGAGCCAAGAGAATTTTTCTAAAAATAATCAGGGCCTGATTCAATTTGTTATTTGGGTTAATTAACCAACTCACATCATGCAGCCAAGCGAGAATTGAACCTTTAATAAAGATTATGGTCTTTAATACAAGAACACTAAGGAGAAAAATCAGGTCTCTACTTAATTTTAAGGTTAAATATGACGGGCATTTCCAGGTAATAAAACCACAACTCTATGACCTTAAACTAAGAAAGCCATTCATCTGGTACAAAAAGAAAAACCAAATGATTTTTTATGTCTCGTGGTATCTATTTCCTATCTAAAGGTAGATTTGTGAAATATTTTCCAGTAATTCAACAAAAGACTTAATAAACACAAACCTTTATGAAAAGTACTGAGGATATGTACTGAAAAGTGGCAGGCCCTGCCTGCAAAGAATCTATAATCTTCACAGAGGAAGTAATGCTGTACACGAGTAACAGGGCACATGTACAATGTGATGAAAGCATCTAGATGGGTTAGACTACCCAGGGGGCCTAGGGAAATACGAGGACGAGGAAGAAAAACATCTCTGTAGGGCTGTAGGATGTTTGCGTGTATTTATAAGAAGGAGGTGGGGAGGGGAATGAGCATTTATATAAGTCCTACTACGGGCCAGACACTGAACTAAATGCTTTACAAATATCATCTCAATTGGTCCTCGCAAGAACCCTACAAGGTGAGCAACTGAGGAGACTGAGGCCCAGGGCAGTGTAAGGATGTTTGGAGCACCAAGCCCAGAGCTCTGTGCACTGTGGCATCCCCTAGGAACCTCAAGGACATGTTATAACTTCTGCTTGCACAGCCCAAACACTGGCGTGGAAGTTAACTAAACCATCTCCATCATACAGACTTATGGATTTTAAGTGAGTTCTCTAAGTGGCTTAAGTGTACAGTGAAGAAACTGAACAGACTGAGATGATCTTGAAGCCTCAGGCTTCCATTCCAGGGATTTAAAAAAAAGACCAAAGTGAATGAAAAAATGAGACAAAATAAAAGCAGATGAAATTTAACAGACATCAAAGTCTTACATCGGGGAATGTTCCCCAACAGCCTCTCCAAAAAGGATCTGGGGGGCTCTTGGCAATGTGATCAGGATCTAGCAGCCAGTTGTCCAGTCTCAGGCTGCATTCTAAGGCACCTCGTGTTCTGATGGGCTTGCTAGGCCTGCTGTCTCTGCTGTCTCCTGCCTTGATTTACCACATGTGGAGCAAGGGGCTCAGTTCTGGGTGCCACATTCTAGGATGGACACTGATACTTTGGAGAGTGTCCTCAGGAGGCCGATCAGGAGGATGAGGGATCTCGAATTAATGTTCTTATTCTCCAAAGGGACCTGGAGAAGACAAAATTTCAATTGGACTGCACAACTGTCTAAGTATTTGGAGGGCTGGTATCAAACAGGGATTACAGGTATTCTGCTTGGTCTCAGAGGACAGGACCAGGAAAAATGGGCAAAAGTTAGAAGAGGTAAATTGAGGCTTGATGTAAGGAAAAACTTAATATAATTAGTCATCAATAAGTTAAAAGTGGTGCCCCAGAAGGCAGTGGGTTTCCCATGCCATCTTTTAGCAAAGTCTAGATGACCACTTAGTGGGGACACTGTTGAGGAAAGTCCTATTCAGGTACAAAGGAGCCCAGACTGGAGTCCTTCATCTTCATCTTCTGGGTGTGTGACCCCCTTGGCACTTATGGACTTCATAGTAATTTAAGCCTTTTGGCCCTCAGATTCTTCATGTAATGACTGGAATAATATGGCCTGTTATATCTGCCTCACATGGCTGTTATGAGAGCCAAATGAGAGAATGCGCCTCTACCACTAAATCCTTAAAAGTATTCTATGACACACCAGCCCTCTGTGTTAGAGAAATGGAATCAGTACACATTGGAATGGAAGAGAAAGAAGCTTCTTAATGAATGAAATTCCTAAATTTTCAGCGAACTTTATAAATATCTAAAAGATATAATGACAGTGTTCAAAATAAGGTGCCTTTTTGACATGATTGAAGTTTTCTTGCTTTGATAGCATTCTATGATGAGAAAAAAATAGTTAAAGAATTTATAGTGCAAAAAGATTACAGTCTTTCTACAGTGCAGAAAATTTATAGTCTCAGCAAGGTCAAAGATTTTTCAAGTGGTGTTTTATCATCATTATTATTACTGTTATCAATTTTTTAAAAATGGCAGCTTGATAGTAGCTCCAAAATGCACTTGGACCCCCGAGATGGTAAGTTAATGAAGATGTGGGAAGGCTTGTTACTAACGAAAATGGATTTTTAAAAGTAATTCTTTGCATACAGCAAGACCTTTGAACTAAAATTCTCAGAAGGCCTGCAGAGAGAATATGCCATAAGTTACTTTGTTCTCTGCTAATCATAAAACATGGACTAGTCATAAAAACAGTTTTAAACTTTAAAACTTTCTACATTAAAAACCTAAAGGGAATGACTATTTAGGAGTGAAATAAGAAATTATGAACATGTAGATGGTATTTAAAAGTATAAATGCTTACATAAAAAAATGTTCTAAGAAGGAACTTCTTACGGGTGTTGTCTTTTTAACCACTGCCTAGAAAATGAGCAGAGTCTACAATCTTTATTATCTAAATTCTAAGGATGCATACACATACGTAAGATATATTTCTGTCATTCACATCCCCAAATGAATTCTTAGCTCCTCAAAACAGACCTTCAAAACTCAAAATTAGATAATGAAGATATTTTTTACTGCATTTATGTAGTAAAATCTGTTATTTCCCCAAATAAATCTTTCAAATAAGTGAATAAGCAATAAATTCCCCAAATAAATGAAGAACTCCAGAGTTCTGGAATCCATCCCTTTCTTGCACAATTTGCCCTTGTTCCCATTCTCTACTTCCCTAAGTGGGACTTGACATTGGGCAATGATTCCACTTTATACTGTGCATGTAGTAACAGTCCTATTGAGTAATTTCACTTTCCCCTTCTCATAAACACGGCTGCCAAACATCAGAACCAGAAGAACGACAAACAAGTGCAAAAACTTTCTTGTCACCCAAGGTACTAAACAAAGTCACAAAGAAAAATATTCTAAACATTGAAAAGACATTTATAGCAGTGTTCAGAAGGAAAGCTCTACTGAACTTGATGGAAATCGTGTTTTTCTAGCAGATTCAAGTCAAAGCAATATAAAACATACTGGTTCTCTCAGCTGAATGTAAAATCTAAGGCTTATAATTAAAATCATAGTAAATCTTGGTGTTTCTAAAGAGTTTGTATAGTCATACCATCTCTAGAATATGACACCATAATCCTATGATGTGTTCATATACAAACACTCTCACACAGATCCAACTCACAATGTTTTAGCCAAGGACGTCTTGTTTCATAGGTTGCAAAAATACATATTGGAGCTTCACCACGCCTCAATTGAGGATAGCTGGTGGATCTGCCTTAGAATTCTGCTGGCGGGAGGCAGGGGAGGGGGAGGTGAAGGCAGCACCATACGTCGGATGGGCCCCAGGTTCAGACTCTAAAGCACGGCATTCTAATGAAACTTCACAGTCTGGCCTGGAATGCACTCACTCACTCCTCCCTTCTGCCCCTCTTGCCTCTTACTTGATACCTTGGAGCTGGCAAACTCTTCTTCTTGAGATGCTTTTGTTTTTCCACAACTGTGTACAAATTGTGAGGCTGGACTTTGGGTCAGAGATAGTTTTTTTTTAATCCTGTATTTCCAACATTATAGCATATTATCTTACATAGAGTAATAAATGCTTGCTGAACCCTGAATTGTGATCTTATGGAATTTCTAGAGGAGAAAAACTCCACCATTCATGTGGGCAGCTTCTCTGCAGATTACGATTGGATAGAGTTGCCCAGGACATCAAGAGCTTACGAGGCTTGGCCAAGGTCACACAGTCAGTCAGTGTCTGAGGTAGGACTTGAAAGCAGGTGGAGGCCAGCTTTCTATCCATTATGCCACACTGCCCTTCTGAACACAGGTGAGTAAAACTAGGTACAAAATATGTATGAAGGGAGTACAAAGTGATTTCATTGGGCAAGAGGGTAGAAGAGCCCTAACAGATTGGGGGAGGGAAGGGAGAGAGTTCAGGAGAAGCCTTTCTAATGAGGATTTACAGCTTCTAATTAAATACTAAACTCGGTAAGGAAATGGATCAGCATAATCAGATTATCTATTTTTAATAGTTAGATTGTAATACAGACTTAAATCTTTCCATAAGAATGCAAAAGGCAATTTCTGATCTAACACTGCCCTCTGGGTCACTATTAGGAAAAACAATCACTTTTTTTTAAATAGATGTGCAAAAGGACCAGTGAAGAGTGTTCCAGATAACAGAATAACCTACCTATGAGCAAGTTTTCAAGTTCTTAATCCATCTGTTGTTGCCTATGTTTTATGTATTCAGGTCACTAGTTGGGCAATACATACTAAATCCCAAAGTGAATGCATGCATGCACACACACACACACACACACACACACAATTGGTTTCCTCGCTGAAAAAAGGAGCATATCAGTTTTTGCTTTTTTTTTAAAATCTGTTTCAAAAGAGAGATTAATATCATAAATAACCATAAGCTTATAAGGAAAATTACCTAATAAAACTGGTACTCATGCCTATATAAACAGAGCATCCATTTAATGAAAACTTTTGTTTAAACTCTGTAGAAATCTCTAATTTTTCTTTTTCTTTAAAAAAATGTAATTTCTCATTTTAGCACTCACTTGAAGATATTTAAAAGAAAATACCAAGCAAGCGAACATCTACATGATTATCTAGGAGAAGTTTCCATGAGTGGAGCAGGTCTCTTTCCAGAGCCTGTGAATGAATCCTAGAATCAGAAGAGACCATTGATAGGCCAAGCCAGCCAGTCCAATGTGCACCTGGACAAGAATCCCCTCTGCTGTAGGACATAGCTGACAAGTGGCCATCCAACCTTTGTTTGAAGGCCACTCATGAAGAGGGGCCCTAAGCGCCCCCCCCAAGCCACCCACTGCTCTTCAGGATGGCCACAGATTTGACTTTACAGCTTCCCCCCAGAACTCCTAGTCCTTCCCTCTACAGCCAAGGATAATAAATCCAATCCCTCTTTTGGCTAAAATAACTAAAGACAACTACTATGATCTCCCTAAGACTTTTCCTCTCCAGCCTCAACGTTCACACTTCCTTCAACCAACCCTCACATGGCATGATATCAAGGCCCCTAACTATTCTGGCTGCTCTCGTCTGGAACCTTCCCAGAATGTGGCACCTAGAACTGGACCTGGGGCTTCAGATGCAGTGGTCAGAGATAAAGGTAGTGAGATTACTGCCTCACTCACACCGAATACTACGTCTTTCTTAATAAGGTCTAAAAATAGTATTGGCCTTTTATACTATTGTTGGATATTGAACTTGTGGTCCACTATAACTACCAGCTTTATTTCAGAGAAAGTGCTTCTTCGGCACACTTTATGATCTTATATTTGCGAAGTTTTTTTTTTAAACTTAGTGTCTTCTGTTTAGTAACTAAAATTTAATGCAAATAAAGGAGTTAAAATCAGTTTGTAAGTGCTGGAGGTCATTTTATAACAACAGAAAAAAGGAATTTACCCACTATTTGTTTACCATGGATTTGTATGTTTGATAAGTATAAGGTGCCACACTAGGTGCCTGGACCCAGAAGCTGATTTCCTATTTGCCTAAAAAGTGTCAAAACCTGATGGAAAGTATTCCTTTTGGCACATCCTTTTATCACAAGGAAAAAAAGAATATCAGGACATCACTGTTGTCACAGATTCCATGTTAAAAGAAAGGCATGCTAGTGTTTGCTCTTGGGGGGAGGGAGGATTATAGGAGGGGTCTGTGGGTAGGACTTGTTTTCAACTTAGGTACTGCTGAACTGTAGAAAGGAGGTATGGCCTCTGGAAGGTTTAGACCAAAGATCTGTTTGCCAGGAAGATGGTTGCTTTGTCTTCAGCCACATTTCAGAAAACCTACAGAAAATCCCAATGGGGAGGGAAGCTTAAATAAAGTAAGAGAAATCTTTATGAGATCTTTAGAGTAAATCAAAATTTTATCAAACTGACCAACTCAAGAGTCAGTCAACGAAGTAGGTGGCCAAAAGAGATTTCTGACCTGTACTCAAATGTAAAGCACAAAGTCTCTTTGCCTTCCGTCACTCCCACAGAAGTAGGAATACTACAACAGCTGTATAAGCAACTTCACATTTCATCATTTAAGATTATTGATACTTTTATGTGAAAGGACAAACAAAAAAAGTAAATCTGAACTCACTCTCATACAAGACACTTTTAAAATTATAAACATACTATTTTGCCATACTATTTTAAAAATACATTCAATTCTGCAGAAATTTGGTATAGACCAACATCTCACACCATATGCCAAGATAAACTAATAGATAGATGGCTTAAACAATAGGTGACCTCATGATCAAAGTAGAGGAATAAGGAAGAACTCACCTTCTACTTCCATGGTTTAGGGGACAGCTCATGACCAAACAAGTGATAAAATAGGGTATCACGGGAGGTAAAATGAACAACTTTAATTATATAATAATAAAATGTTCTTGCACACACAAATCTAACATAGTTAAAATGAGAAAGGAAATGGGTAACTGGGGAAAAAAATCTTTGCATCAAGCTTATCTGGTAAAGGTCTCATTTCCAAGATAGATAAGAAGTCAAATTTATAAGACCAAAAGCCATTCCCCAGTGGATGAATTGTTTAACAATATGACCAGGAAAGGAAGAAATCCAAGTTACCAACAACCATAGGAAGAAATGCTCCAGATCACTAATAATTAGAAAAATATGAATTAAAGAACTCCGAGTTTCTACTTCACATGTTGCCAAAGATGACAAAAGAGGAAATGGACAAATACTGGAGGGGCTGTGGAACAACAGGCATCTTAACATGCTGTTGGTGTAGCTAATAATTGGTACAGCTATTCTGGTATACAATTTGTAACTATGCCCCCCAAGTTACTAAAACTGTACATGGCCTTTGACCCCAGGCCGATAAGCTATAGAAATCAAATAAAAAGAAAAGGGTCTATATGTACAAAAATATTTATAGCAGCTCTTTTCATAGTAGCCTCAACCTGGAAGCAAAGGGGATGTCCACCTACTGGGGAATGGCGAAACAAATTATTATATAGCAATGTAATGGAAAATTATTATGCCACAAGAAATGATGGAATTACCAGTTTCAGAGGAAAGTGGGAAGACAGCTTTGAACTTACACAGAGTGAAGGGAACGGAATGAGAACAATGTAAACATCATAAAGAAAAGCAACTCAAAAGACATTAGAACTTTGATCAATGTAACGATAAAGAGTCTGGCATACTAAAGATGAAACATACCATCTCCTTCCAGAAAGATGTTGGATTTAAAAATCTAGATTATGTAGATATCTATATGATCCAGCATTTAAAATAGATACGTATATAGCTAAAGATATCTGTATCTACATATATATTTATAGCTATTTGAATGTTTTTAGCTATATATATTTATATATACACACACACACACACACACACACACACACACACACACATATATATATATATATATATATATATACATACACACACACACACACACACACACACATATACACACACACACACCTATACATACATTTTTGGAAATGGCCAAAGTAGAAATTTGTTTTGCTGGACTATGTGTATTTCTTACAAAGGTTTTCTTTCCTGTTCATTTGGGGTGAGAGGAATGCAAAATAAAGATAATAAATACTTGTAAAAATAAATGAACAAAAAATATTTTTTAAAAGTCTATCAAATCTTCTTAAGACATGTAGGGAGGATTCACTTAAGATAAAAATGTGAAATTATGTAGTTAGAAAATAACCCAAATACTTATATAATGAAACCAAACTTAGAGCTCTTAAAGGTATTTCAATGCTAGCTAGAAAATGAGCAGAACATATTCACTCAAGAATGCATATGTTCTTAGAGAAAATGAGAAAAGATAGTTTTATAACATTTGCATCCCAAAATAAAATGAGCCCTTCAAATTGAATTTTCAAAACTCAAAGTTAGTTAATGAAGTTACCTATATTAATATTTCAAGAACAATGAATTTTTCAAATGATAACATTGTTGGACAGTAGATGAGTTTAGTAACCCAAGAAGAATGATGGTATTATTTAACAGGAAACAGATGTGTGTCAGATGGCAAAGTCATTAGAGGACCCTATCGTTAAAGAAAACAGGGTAAGAGTGAACCATCTGAAAAAATGTGAACTGATTGGGAAATACCCAAGCCAAAGCTAATCTCCTATTTATTGGCAGATAATGCCTTTAAGACACGCACATGCATTGAGTTTAGGACCAAGAACATCTACTCTTGGTTCATATGAAAAAATCCTACTGAGCAAAAGGCTCAGGTGTAGAACAAAATTTCAGGGAAAAAGTGTTGAAGCATAGCTAAAAGAGGAAATATTTCAATATATGAGTTACCTAATCATTTGAATTTTTATATTTTTGAAACATATTTTGCTATAACTTTTATAGTCTTTTAAAATATATTTCTAAAATTCACAGCCTCCCCAAGTCCCATTACAAAGCTCATGCATAACAAACAGCCTTATACAGCTGAAAGAGAGATATCATGTAGTTTAAATTCCTTATTTTACTGATGAGGATACAGATCCCAAAGAAGTTAATTACTTGATTTGTCCCAGGTCACAAGGTTAGTTGGTGACAGAGCTGGTAGTAAAACAAGTCTGCTTATTTCTGAACCAAAACACTTGCCTCACAAATGGAGAGAGATAGATGCCCAAAGCAACACTGGCTTAGAATATAAATTTGTCTATCAAATTACAAAGAATGGAGGATTCTGAGCAATATTCTCATAAAACAAAGAGAAGCAATAGATGGTAAAACTAATTTAAAGAATGCTCAGCAAGATTATCAACTGAGTAAAATCATCCCAAAAGCATTCAAGAATGAAAATGATAGGATCACCAAAGGAAAATGGAAAAGATTTGGGGGAAAACATTTCAACAAACTGTTTTTTTCCATCAAGGACAGTGGAACCATGACACTTGGACCCTGCTGTCAGAGGGTCACTGAACATAGTTATTTCTGACATAGCTTCCAAAGCATCTAACATGATCTCGGTTTATGTATGGCAGGTATTTTGCTGTAAAAGAGCCTGTAAGGCAGCATTTTGTCCAAAGGTGCTTATGGAAATGGTAGAAATGGTACCAAAAGGAACAAATATGGGAAAAGTGGCCAGATTGGACCAAAGCATAGATAATAGATATCTGCACTGGAAGTGAGAGAATTTTAAGAGCATCGAGGGGCTGATAAATAAGATATAGGAGCTCAATTGAGTAAATAAACATTTATTAAGCACCTACAATGTGCCAGACACTATGCTAAGTGTCAGATTTACAAAGAAAGGCAAAAGACAGCCCCTGCTCTTAAGGAGCTCACAGTCTAATGAGAAAGACTACATGCAAACAACTATGTGCAAACAAATTATATACAGAATATACCGCAATAATTGACAGAGGTAAGGCACTAGAATCATGGGTGATCAGGAAAGGCCTCATGGAGAAGGCAAGATTTTAGGTGAGTCTTGAAAGAAGCCAAGGAAGCCAGGAGACAGACACAAAGAGGGTGAATGTTCCAGGCATGGAGAACAGTCAGTGAATATACCCAGAGCTGGAAGCTGGTGGGGAGAACAGAGCCAAAGTCCACTAAGCTTTATCTCAAAGTCTCTGTTCTACAAAGTAATGATGGTGTCTAACATCCTTTCCTTCTACAGAATTATGAAACCTGGACAGGACACAAGCATTATGTTTTTTTTTTTTTAAAAAGTCATTTCATTTAGGGTCACAATGAGCCATACTTTGGCATTACCAAGAGACACATCCTGAAACACATTCAGTATAGCAGGCCTGAGTCAATATTGACCGGACCACAACTCTGTTAGAGCTATTTAAATAGCACAGCCCCAAAATAATCAACCCCCAGTGGCTGGGGCTTAGCCCCACTTCTACTCCCAAGGTCTCCTCCTTGCTCCTGTCTCAAGTCACCTTTCGTCTCTCCTTCTTTCCCCTTAGGATCCAGCCACAAAATCAAAATTGTATGAGGGAACAAGAGGCCATACACTGCTTAGTAAAACAAACACACACGCAAATATTTGCATAGTTATCATAAATCCAAACTAGATTTCTAGTACTACAATTCAAAATAACTATTAGCCAGTATAGAGCAAAACAAAATTTGTCAAAAGGGCATGTACTGAATATGCCACCTTATACATCTCTTGGGCCACAGATGCCTCAGAATATTTTAAGTTTAAGTTTTAATTTATTTATGGATAGTTCAATATGCCAAAGTATGTTTTAAAATTCAATCTACCCACTTTCCTTTAACTGCTACTATCATGGAAAAAGAAAAAACTTAATAAACTGTAAAAGCAAAGAAGGGTATTGTTAGTTGAAATTGTGGTATTTGAAAATCACTGCTAACATTGTTGGAATTTCTAAAAGCAATCCCAGGAAGCCCTGGAACTTCAGGGCAATATGTGTGGATTTAAAGGGGGTGGGAGCAGGGGATGGGGTAGGGAGATAAGAGGGAAAAAAATCTGATCTTTTGGTCAAATCTCCATTAATCAGAGCCAGTTCCTGATTATCAGGTAAAGGGCTCATTCCTCCCTTTTATCCGGGTTTTTAATGGCAGCTTTTTTTTTTTTCTTGTGGGATATTCATTCCTTGCCTGACTGCCACAATCAGGCATACAACACTACTTTCCACATTCTGAATCTGCGGAGCCAACTTCTCATTGTTCCATGTATGAACTAGTGGAGGAGTTAAGTAGGTGAACCTGAATTAATATCAGTGCTTTCTTTGATTTTTTCCTTTAAAATGAGATTTTCTGTTTGTCAAGATTGGTTAGTTTGGTTTTCATAACTAAAGCTCCTATAACTTCTAGGGATCATTTTTAGTTAGGCCTTTGTTTAGGTTTTGGATACATAGGTCTCAGTTAATTAAGTAAATTAAGTTAAATTAAGTAAATCAAATAAAATAATTTGATTATTCTGGGATGAAATCCTACTGCTTTAAAAACACATTTTGCATCTTGAATTCATCCCCAAACTAAAAGGATCATGGGATTTAGGGCTGGAAAGAACCTTAGAATTCATCACCTACTGGAATGGTTCTTAACCCTTTTTGTGTCATGGGCCCCTTGGTAGGCTAGTGAAGTCTACTATGAGCCCTCCTCATAATGTTTTTAAATGCATAAAATAAAATATACAGGCTTACAAAAGAAACCAATTATACTGAAATAAATTTATCAAAATATTTAGAAAAGAAGTTCATAGGACCCTCCCTCAGCCCCCGCCAGGTCGAGAACCACTAATTAACTACAACTCCTGAGCCAAATGTAAGCTAACTGGTGCCACCAACTGAGGTTGGTGTCAACAGCTTCTGACTCTGCACTTGGGTTTCACTGTGCATAAAAGCTCTAGAAGTTCTAACTCGTGGGTGTGCTGGCAATCTTTCACTTTAAGACCTCGAGAATGAGAAGAGACCTCAAGAAAAGATCCAGTCTCATTTAAACCAGAATTAGAATCCCTTCTAGCTAACAAGTGGTCATTCAGCCTTTGTTTAAGGATGTCTAGGAGGCAGCAAGGGGCCACTACCTTCTAAAAAATCCTGTTTCACTTTCTCATATCTGTAAGTATTAGGATTTTTTCCCCCTTATATCAAGCCTACATCTGCCTCTCTGAAATTTCCTCCAACTGATCTTAAGTCTGCCGTCTGTGGCCAGGTAGAACAAGTCAAAATTTGTCACTTAAGCTTTCCTAATATTTGAAAAGGACTAACACATCCTCTCCCCTAACCCCAGCTTTCTCTTCTCCAGGTTAAACTTTCCCCAAGTCCTTCACCTGCTCCCAGTAGATCACAACTTCCAAACACATTCATGACACCATTTGATTCAGAAGGCTTTCAGGGCATTCCTAACTACTATGTGGATGTGTGGTTTCATTTTTAAGAGCCAATAACCCCAAACACCTCCTTATTTAGCAGTGTGATTTTCTAAGCAATTACATCCAGCCATGCCACAACCTCCAATAGATCAAACACAAAAGCTATAATTAATTTGTGTCCTTTTCACTTCTCTGATGACCACATAGTCTCTGTGGCACCAGAATCTGAAGTAAAAAGGGATATGCCTTGTAAACATGAGAAGACAATATCAGAATATTTTAGTTTCATATATATTTCCTGAAAGGGGTGGAGATGAAATGCTTTTTAGCCTTGTAAACACAGTAACCTAATAAAATATATGAAAAGAACCTTGACTAAGAACCTTGAGATTATTAAAATAAAACCTCAATAAAATTCTACCTGCCTGCCAATTCTTGAGAGCTGTTCTTAAACAGCACCCCACCTGTAGAATTTATGCAGGCTGAATTAGCGGTATTTCAGAGCATGTGGTACCAGTCAGTCACTTCTGTCCCACATAGAGAAGAGTGTCCTGGAGGAGAAATAAGTGCCTGTCATGGGCAGCAATATTTCAAGCAAACTAGGACATGCTCAGTTAAGGAACTTGGCCTTGCCCTCCAGTGACATTCCACTGAGCTTAATTTTGTCACTCAATTAATTTAAAAATATTTCTCACACTTCCTGAATACTCTTCTGTAGCAAAGAAATACCATACAAAATTAAGCTTTCCCTTCTTTAAAAAAGTTGTCAAAAGTCTGAAAGAGTAGAGTCTTCAAATCAATCCCCTCTTCATTAAATTACTTACCATCTATATTGGTTCTTATAAAATGTGGAATGATACAGATTTCCCAGAATTACCATCAACCAAACCTTGAAATGGACAACTAATTTATCTGTAGTCAAAGTACTGATTTAATTGTGACACTGTAAGAAATAATCCTATAAAGCATCATTGCAAACTACAGTACAGTTTGTACCCGAACGACACTGGAGTACACATACGTTCTCATCTGAAACAGCACATTGCAAAAAATGAAAACGCAAGTTCCAAAACCTCATTATTTTCCTCCTCAGGCTGGCCTGTTTCTGGGAAAACTAAGGAGATGAAGTCTGAGGTAGCATTCGGTATCTCTCTGCCCTATATCCCCTTTTGACTTATTCATTTTACCCCTGCCCCAAAAGTATGTCCCTTTTCTAGTCAATATGGCAAATAAATGGCAAGCTGAACCCTGACTATCCAATCTAACCAGATATCATACCTTTCTTGAGATTTGTTGTTAATCATTCTGCCTTTTTCTGCCTTAATTGTGCTTTCAAAGAAGCTTCTGAAGCTTGAGATGCAACAAAAGTATGGATCGATTCTCTGCTGCTTGTGCTAATTTTGGCCTAACAACTAACACCAAGAAAACACAGGTGAGCACCACCAGCATCTATATGTGGAACCATCGGTTACAGTAAATGGAGAAATTCTGACTACTGTGGATAAGTTCACTTACCTTGGCAGTATACTTTCCAGGGATGTACACTATGATAATGAGGTTGACACATACATTGCCAGTGTTTGGGAGGCTCCAAAGGAAAGTGTGGGAGAGAAGAGGTGTTAGACTGACTACCAAAGTGAAGGTCTACAGAGCTGTGATACTAACCTCATTGTTGTAAGCCAGCACCATGCCAGGAAACTGAATCTTTTCCATTTGAAATATCTTGGAAAGATATGGAAGATCACCTGGCAGGATACGGTTACCACACACTGAGGTCCTTTCTCAAACTAAACTGCCAAGCATTCAGACTCTATTGCAGAACACGCAAATCCAATGGGCTGGCCACATTGTTCAAATGCCAAACATTCGCTTGCCAAAAAGACTGTTTCATGAAGAACTCACACAAGGCAAGTGCTCACATGGTGGTCAGAAGAAGCAATACAAGGACACTCTCAAGGTCTCTCTGAAGAACTCTGGAATTGATTGTGTGACATGGGAGACACTGGCACAGGACTGATCACCATGGCGTGCCCTTATCAGAGAAGGTGCTGTGCTCTGTGAGCAAAGCAGAACTCTGAAGTAGCTCAAAAGAAATGTGAGATGTGCAAATGTGGAGAATCCGCCCCCAACGTTCACACGGCCTATTTGTGCCTGACCTGTGGTAGGGCATTCTGAGCTCGTACTGGTCTGATCAGTCAGTCAGACACACTGTAACTTGACTTTAACATAGTGACGTCATTTTGGTCCTCTTTGAGAATGAAGGACAACAGCCTAAAACCCTGCTCTCGTCAGGGACTTAGGACATTGTGTTAGAACACTGGCTTATGTAGCTCAATTATCTTCAGATGTGAGCAGTATTAAAGCACACACCACAGAGGGGAAAAAAGTCTTCAAATTTTAATTAAGTCAAGGCAACGAAGCACTTATGAAACACCTAGGACACATCAGACACTGCGCTAACAACTTATGTACAACTTGACAGGAATTTCCAATGACATTTTTTTAAAGCACATCTTCTAAGGACTTATTGTGTAATGAGTACTGTGTAAGGTGTGGGAACAGATACAAAATTTTAAAATATGTTCTTTCCCTCAAGGAACTTGCAGTCCAGCACAGAAATATACACTAAATACAAATAATTATAATCTGTAAAATCATACATATCGAATACAAATTGGTTTACTTGCATTTCCCATACAAAACATCCCATCTCTTCCATCTGTGCCCTTTGAGGGCTTCTAGATCAAAGAAAAAAAAATACTGCAAGCAGTCTGAAAGGAAGAGTTTAAATATCAAGGAGCTTCAGGATCAAGGATCACACAGGATTTAGCAGATGCAGTGGACAGAGGGCCAGACCTGGATTCAGGAAGACTCATCTTCTTGAGTTCAATCTGGCCTCTGACACTTACTAGCTGTGTGACCCTGGGCAAAGCCCCTCCCCCAGTGGGGAAGGGACCACTTCTGCTTTTTAGAATACCTAGCTTCCTTAAAACCTCAGCTCAAGGTACCACCTCTTTCTTTTTTTTTTTGGAGGGGGGAAGGCAGGGAAATTGGGGTTAAGTGACTTGCTCAAGGTCACACAGCCAGTAAGTTTGTCAAATGTCTGAGCCCAAATCTGAACTCAGGTTCTCCTGACTCCAGGGCCGGTGCTCTACTCACTGTGCCACCTAGCTGCTTGAGGCTTAATCGAATCCCCACAATTGCAGCTGCCCTTTCTCCCATCTATATTGTATTGATTTGTACACTTCTACCTATTTGTATTATTTCTACCTCTACTCACAAATGTTGAAGTGACTGCAGAGGGAGCTGAGAAATGGTCTTGCCTTCCTGGAAAGCATTCTGAAATGATGAACAAAGTCACTAAACTGCATACCTTTGGATCCGGCTATACCGCTACTGGGCATATTTCCCAATGAGATCAAAGAAAGGGGAAAAGGATCAATGTTTACAAAAACAAAACAAAACAAAATTTATAGCAACTCCTTTCATAGGAGCCCCAAATTAAAGGCAGGAAGTGCCCACCTACTGGGGAAGGCGGAACAAATTGTGGAATGTAAATGTAGGGGGAGATGGAGTTTTGGAGGAAATGGGAAGGACCGGTATGAACAGATGCAGAGGGAAGTGAGCAGAGGTAGGATGACAATGTATACATTGACAACAACACTAGAAAGAAAAAGAACTTTGAAAAACTTTAGGATTATGAGTAGTAGTACAATGAAAAACCTTGAGTCCAGAGGATTGAATGTGACGTGTGTTACCCACCTCCTGAAGGAAAGGTAATAGACTCGCGCTGCAGAATAAGTCATGCCTTTTTAGAAATGGCAAATGAATGAATTTGCTTCACTTGGCTGTGTATGTTGGCTAGGAGTGTTTTCTTTTTATTTGTTGTACAATGCTTAGATGTATTTTTATATCTCTGTGTGTATGTATTCTTCCCTACTTTGACCAGCTGTGTCAGCTACTCCCTCCCACCCCTTCCTCATTTGTATAGATGTGTACGTGGGCACCCTGATTATGAGATAATTTCCTCTCTTCCCTGTGTATGCTTCTTCGTATCTCTTTACATTCTCATGCTCAAGAACAGCAAGACATACTAGATTCCCAGGTCCTCTAATTAGACTCCCTCTACAACTTCTGATGATGATAGATTTCAGAGGGGACATAAGTATTCTCATATTAGAACTTAGGCAGTTTATTCTTGTTTGGTACTTTATCAATGCTCATTAATGTTTACCTTTTTATGTTTCTCTACTCCTGTATTTGAATTTTAAAATATCTAAACAGCTCTGGTCTTATATCAGGAATGCTCAGAAGTCCTCTATTTCATTAAAAATCCATTGTTCCCCTGTAGGATTATACTTGTTCTTGCTCAGTAAGTTATTCTTGGCTGTCAAGCCTACATCCTTTGCCTTCTGGAACATCATACTCCAGGCTCTGTTCCTTTAAAGTTGCTGTTCAAGAGGAGGCCCATCAACTGGGGAATGAATGGCTAAACAAGCTGTGGTATGTGATTGTGATGGAATATTATTGTGCTATAATAAAGGACAAGCAGGATGATTTCAAAACAACCTGGAAAGACTTACATAAACTGATGCAAAGTGAAGTGAGCAGAACCAGGAGAACGTTGTACATAATAATAGCAATATTGTACAATGAAGAACTGTGAAAAACTTAACTATTCTCAGCAACACAATGATCCAAGGCCATCTCAAAGGACTTCATGACAAGGCATATTATCTGCCTCAAGAGAAAGAACTGATACTATCTGAAAATAGACTTACGCATGCTATTTTTTACTTTCCTCCATTCTTTTTTTTTTAATTTGAGTCTTCTTATACAAAATGACTAATATGGAAATGTTTTACATGATTGCACATGTATACACTATATTGGACTGCTTACCATCTAAGGGAGGAAGGAATAGAATTTGGAACGAAAAACTTTTTTTAAATGTTAAAAAAAAATTTTTAACATGTCATTGAGGGGAAGAAAGTTACTAAAAGAATAAAATTGTTGTTCAGTCATTTCAGTCATGTCTGATTCTTTGTGACCCCATTCGGGGTTTTCTTGGCAAAGATATTGGAGTGGTTTGTCATTTCTTTCTCCAGTTCATTTTACAGATGAGGAACTGAGGCAAAAAGGGATAAGTGACTTGCCCAGGATCACACAGCTAATAAATCTCAGAGGCCATATTGAACTCAGGAAAATGAGTCTTCCTGAATTCAGGTCTGGCCCTCTGTCCACTGTACCTGCTAAATCCTATGTGATTCTCGATCCTGAAGCTCCTTGATTCCATATTGCCCTCTGGTTCTAAGAGAGCTGGGTGGCTTTCTTTTAAGATTTTAAAAATATGATGCCCAGATTTTTGTTTTGGTTGTGGTGTTTAGGTAGTCCAATGATCTTAATTTTTTTTTCTCTTTGAACCATTTTACAGGTTAATTGTTTTTTTGCTATGAAAAATCTTAAAATTTTCTTTTTCTTAGTATTTTTGATATTTCCTATTATCTTATGGAACCACTGGCTTCTATTTGGTCCATTCTAATTTTCAAGGAGTTTGTTGCTTGGGCAAGGTTTTGTATCTCTTGTGCCAAGCTATTAATTCCCTTTCCAATTCTTCCTTCCAGAGCTCTCATTTGTTTTCCAGTGTTTTCCTCTAGAATTCTCATTTCATTTGTAAAAATATTTTTAAAACTCTTTTTTAAATTCTCGCTTCATCTCTTCCAGGAATTCTGTTGAATTTGTGCCCAAGCTATGTTTTCCTTTGAGGTTTTACTTGTAGATGTTTTGGAGTCATTCTCTTCTGAGTCTGTGTCCTGATTATCCCTGTCACCATAATAGATTTTTATGGTAGGCTTCTTCTTTGGTCATTCTTCCAGCCAACTTCTTAACTTTGGATTTTATGTCAGGGCCAGGGTCTGTGCACTTCTGGAGGGAAGGTCTGAGCTGGTCTTGTTGCTTCTTTCTTGGAGGTGTTAAGTATTGTGCTATGCCAAGTTCTCTGGGTCAGCTCAGGCTGGGGACCTGCAAGCTGGCAGTGCTCTTAAAGTGGTCTGATCCAAGGCAAAGTCCCCTTGGTGTAAGTTCTGCACATTCCTGACCTGGATTTGGGTCTGAGCAACAGTAGACTTCTGTTGGTCTCTGCCATTATCAGACAACTGGGAAGCTCTGTTGCTGCAGAAACACAACCATAGGCTACTCTTTGGTCTGGAAATCCTACCCTTGTTATTCCACTGAAGCCTTCAGACTGGCCTAGAAGTCAGTACTGGAATCTAAGCCACTGTACGGCTACTTGCTTCTGAACCTACTCCTCAGACCCCAGGGTCTGTGCTAGAAAGGAAGGACAGAGGGGTGTGGTGGATGTAGGAGGGGGCACTGTGCATCCACTCTCAACCTGCCCCAAATCTATGACCTGGAACTGGGCACCAAATCTGCCCGTTGGCAACTGTCCCAGCCAAAGTGCCCCTGTATGGGTCTAGCACACCCTCTTGCCCTGCTACAGGACCTCTTTCCATGTTGGTATGGAACTCCTGGCCAGGCCCCGTCTCCAGTGTCCTTAGGTTTGAAAAATGACTTGCTGTGACTTTTTCTTGGATTCTTCCATCCAGATTTGGTCTAGTGTGTTTTCTAGATCAGTGGGGAGGAGTTTTGCAGGGGAGCTCACTGTATTGCTTCCTGCTACTCTACCATCATGTCTCTACTCTCTTACTGAAATGCACTTCTTTCTTACTTCATGACTCTCAAAATGAATAAATGAATAAAGCATTTATTAAGTGCTCACTGTGTGCAAAGCACTGTGCTATGTGTTGGGGAGATGAACAGAAAAGATAGTCCCTGCTCTCAATAAGCTCACATTCTAACGGGAGGCTTCGGATAAAAATCAAATAGAAAGGTCCCAGTGACAAAGCAGAGGTTAATGGTGACGCCTCTTCTTTAATGTCATTTCCACTAATAAAACCACATCCATTTCTGACGCTGAACTACTAGCCAGAGCCAAAGACTTGGGTGACAAAAAGGCTTTCTCTTCTGGGTCTTTAGGAGCGATGACCAGGCTCCCTCTGCATCAGTCTACTTTCTAAAACCAGGGCTATAGATACTGTGCTGGAAGCATGGTTAGTTCAAAGGTTGGGTTCAGCATCTGGGGGGAGATGGTGGTCAAGGTGCTGGTGGTCTGACTTGCCTATCACATACTGTCTCCTGGCTCTCTTATGATGCCTTGCTGCTTTAGCTAGGCCAGTTTGCCTGTCCTATTAGTGGTAGTTAGTGGGAACAGCTGGCCCCTTCTCCATGTGAGTTGCTTCCTTTGATCAGGGCTATAATCACTGGTCTGGGCAGAGGCAGAGGGTGCAGTTACTTGCACAGTTCTCATAAACATCTGCCTGTGGATGGCAGTAAAGTCAGCAGTTGTTATTTGCAACAAGGAAGGTGAGCCCCCTCCACAATGACTTCTCCTCTCCATAATGGCTACAGGGGCTGGCCTGGAAGATGTTGTGGTGGTTTGCTATTCCCAAAGCTATGGGGCTCAGGGTCCTGGGTTGTCTCCCTCAGCATCTGAGAGGAGAGAGCGGTCAAGGTGATGGTGGTAAAGGTCTGACTTGCTTGGTATTGTACTGGTGTGGTGTCTGAGTTGCAAGGAGCACCTCTGATACTTTCTTGCTTCCTTCAATATTCGGTTCAAGAATAACATTTAAAGGAAGCCTTTCTGGACACCCTCAGTGCCTTCCCTAATTATCTGTATTCATTATATGTATGTATCATGTGTCTGTATATACTTATTTGTAACTGTTCCTCTTACCTGAAAGACTGTAACTGTTTCCTTGTGGTCTTTCGGTCCCATATACTCCACACATAGCGGGTGCTACAGAAATGTTTGCTAACCGATTGCTAACACCAGTGAATGTCAACTTGTTAAAAAGGCTGAGGAATCCCATTGTCTGTAGGTCAAGATGGGATCACTAACAGGAATATTGAAATTCCTAAAGATCAAGGTGAGGGATAAAGTAGAAAGAAAGATGGTGAGCCAGACAACAAAGAAATAATGATATGAAGAGCAGGGGATGTTAGCCCTAAACAACATTGGTTGCCTTATTCTTAAGCTTCTTCTTTGCTACACTGAATAAATGTCTAAATGTTGCTTTGCTAGTTACCACTTCTATTCATATTATCATCTTTACTCATTCCTTAACTCATTTGTTTAACATTCGGCTCAAAGAATTAGGGCACAGAATCAGTCGCGGAGTGTCTGAAGTAAAGCTGAAGTTAAATTTTTGAAATTTGGCAACAGATAAAGAAATGCCTCCTACCCCTGGGGCGCCGGCTACATTTCTGTCATTACCAACCTCATGGTAATGTCTATTCAGAAGTGATGTTTTGATGAGCAGAATAAGCGACAATGACCCACTAGCTACTCGAAACACATCGCTCTGCACTCCGTGTCACAGAACTTTAAAATACCTTTTACTTTGCTGAGTGGAAAATTAATATTTATTTAATGTTCTTTCAAAACTCTTAAAAATAAAAACTAAAGAAAAGAAATGAAAATTGTGTTTTTTAACACAGCTAACAAGTGAAAGCTAGAAAGCCCTGAACTCAGCTTGGCCTGCTCTCTTTTTCTGATGCCTCCAGCATCAGATCTAACATTTTAGTTTGTACTTTAGGACTTCATTGTCCTGAAAGAACTTTTCAATGGGCACTTAAATTAGTCTTAAGTTAGTTTGTAGCACGTTAGTATCCTGAAATGGTAACTTTCTCCCCTCCAATAAGAAATGTGTACACACACACACACACACACACACACACGCACACGCGCGCGCACGTGCGTGAGAATACAAGGAAATAAAGAATCTAGTGAAAACTGGTCACTTTTTATAACCACAAAACTAAGCCAGAACAGCACTGTGAAAAACTTGGAGAAAGTTTCCTGGGTTCTTTACCAATAAATGAATGTAATTGTCAATCATTGTCACTCAAAATTATTCATGGCTTGAATGAAATACTTCATATAGTAACTGATAAATATGACCAAGTGTTGAGCTACAAATGGACTTACAAGTTGAACTCATGGTGTATCCTGAAAACTTCAGATTCTAATATTCAACATTCATTCGCCCATGTTCATTTGCTATTAAAACCACATGTTGGCACTGAATCATTTTATGGTTCATTTGAGACAAACATGCAGAAAATTGTGGGAAACAAATACAGGCTGAAAAGTCTATAAAAGGCAAGACTCTCCATAGCTAACCAACCTCAGTTACGAGGTTTTATGAAGCCTAAGCTAGAAAATTCTATTTGCGGTTGAAAAGAGGTTTGCCTTAATAAGAAAACCACCACAACACAGCCATTAGTACAAAAGTTGACCAACCATTGTCCAAATGATGATTCTTATCCTAGACACGAGAAAATGTGTACTCTCTTATGAACTTAATGAGAAAACGAGTGCCCATAACTTTTAAATGAAATGCTCAATAGTAGACATAAAAGTCATTTGCTGTGACTCGTTTAAAACACAAAGCCAAAAGGATGCAACAAATATTTGAGTCAACTGATACAATGTCAAAAATTAAAAGTATTCTTCCTCTAATTTTCAAACACTTACAGATCTAGATTTTTAAAACAAATATTTTTGTAGTGCAATTTAAAATATAATTTTTATTTCTAAAATTTTGTGCATGTTGATTTTGGGGGAGCTTATTTGTGGTGAGAAGGGATGGGGCAGTATCTGAGGGTTTTTTTTGGGGGGGGGCGGACTATGCACAACACTTGCAATGAAACGATATTTAAATCTGACTATACCACTATCCCTCTCATGGTCCACAGAAGCAATCTTATGGGAGAAAGAGCCTTACTTACAATCAATCTGTCTCTTGGTATTTTAGTCAGAAACACTGTGCAATGAATTCCATAGCAAATAAGGACTGCAAGGATTCCAAGCTAGAATGAAAAGTACTAAGTATGATTTTAAAAAAAACCCAACTGCTATAAAACACCTCATATCACCATGGATTCAATTAAGTGGAAGGTCTAATGATAGCTCTTAGTTACACAGTCAATCTTTCTCACTCTAGCAAAGAAAATCCAGGTATTATTTCATGTCTCCTAGCATAAGAAACTTTAAAGAGTTTTGGTGTACTTAGATTATATCTCAAATACACTATCACTAATTTCTTTCCCCTACACTCTGAAAAAAATTCCATTTAACTAAAAATTTAATGCACATTTCACAATCATTTGTCATGTTAAGAACAGCCAATGATTACAAGACAACTAGAAAACTATTGCTGTAGCATTTTGAAAGTTAGGCTTATGGTATTTTATGCACACAGTTCATGTTTTATTTTCCTCTAGAAATATATGTATATATAATGAGTATGTGAACACATTCTATTTCAATTATAACAGGCATATAAAACATAATAAAATTATCCATAAATAAGATTTGCATTCTCTAAGATCTTGTACATTTTTATAACAAGCCAATGTTTTCTAAACAAATGCTCTTATGTTCATTTTAAAAGCCATTCAAATGATTTAACCTCTAACCATTCACTCTAAGAACCCAGTGCAAATATAAAAGCTGTCCCTACTCCTTGAATTTTGGCTTGATTAGTCATCTGAGTTACAAATATAAGAGATTTTTTTTCATTTTATTGAAAGTATTCACTTATTGACAAAATGTATTTATTTCTAAAGAAAAGCAAGTCATGAACTATGCACACAAAAGAACACAGGAAATGCAATTCTAAGGTGCTATACCAATTGTTTTGACTGAATTCAGGCAAGATAATACAATCTGTTATATAGGTATTAAAGAGTTTGCTGTGATCCAGAGTTAACTGTCACAAACTATAACAAGAAAGAATATGAATCAGTCTCTTTGTTTCAGAGAAAAATATCTAAGTTCCTCTTCTCCAAAAAAAGATAGAAAATTGACTTCTAAAAATATCTATGAATTTTGAGGTTAAGAGAAAATAAATAGTATTATGCACATTAAGCATATCAACCCTTACCACAACCAAAGCTAAATGTCCTGTGTTACAACATTTCCAAATACATGTAGTCTTCTTCATTTCTGCTCTCCCAAACCAAAACTTCACAAATCTATAACCATCAGTATTTTCTAAAATATTTTAGACACCCCTTTTATTCCACAGCATAAATAAAATTCTTAATAAACTTTGCCTAAACATACAGCTTCCTTTGTTGTTGTTCCGTCATTTCAGTCACATCTAACTCTTTGTGACTCATTTGGAGTTTTCTTGGCAGAGATACTGGATCAGTTTGCCATTCCTTCCCGAGCTCATTTTACAGACAAAGAAACTGAGGCAAACAGGGTTAAGTGACTTGCCCTGTGTCACAGAGCTAGTAAATGTCTGATTTGAACTCAGGAAGATGAGTCTTCCTGACTCCAGGGCCAGTGCTCTATCTGCTGTGCCACCTAGCTTCCTGCCTGGATAATTTTTATTCTAATCACTTACTCTATTTTTCCTTTCTATTAGTTACTCTGGTCCTTTTGAAAGTTTAAAACAGGAACAAACAATAGAAATAAAATTCAAGAAAAAGCACGAAGTTTAACATTCTAATTTTTTTTAATCAAAACTGTGTTTTAGTAACAGCCACATTGTGTGATGACTGACTTTGATAGACTTAGATCTTCTCAGCAATGCAGGAACCTAAAGCAATTCCAAAAGACTCGTGATGGAAAATGCTATCCAGAGAAAAGAACTATAGAGTCTGAATGCAGATCAAAGCATACTATTTGTTCTCTCTTTTTTGTTTTTTTTTTCCTTTCTCGTGGTTTCACCCATTCATTCTAATTTTTCTTTACAACATGATTAATGTGAAAATATGTTTCATAAGAATGTATATGTAGAGCCTTTATCAGATTGCATGCTGTCTTCTGGAGCGGGAGGCGAGGGAGGGGGAGAAAATTTAAACCTCAAAAGCTTATGGAAAGTAAATGCTGAAAGCTAAAATTAAATAAATTAATTTAAAGGAAAAAAAACTTTAAAAAACAATGACTGTGTTTTAGTTGATGTGATTTTACTAAATCATAACCAGGTCACGAATTTCTGTTTTTAGATCAGTGAAATGCACTATGCCCCATTTCCTCATAGTGTTTGATTTAATTATCCAGCTCTAGTCATGTGGTTCTGGGAGGGAAGATGGTAGGGCCCTGAAAATTTTCAAGTTATTTTGACATAAAGTAAAATATACACACCCAACTAGAAAAAAAAATCCTTGCTTCTGTCAGACTCAACTTAGAAGCAGTAGGAATCAAATGATCAGCTAAACAGATGAATCCCACACCCTGGCTCTGTACTACTGTTTCACCAGAGAACACCAAAGGAGCAGGGTAAAAGCCCCAACAAAATAAAACCAACAAGCTTCTGATCTCCCCCCCACCCCAACACACACTTTGCCTTGGTGATGGGGGTGGGGAGCAGTTCGGAACAGCTGTGGCTTCTGGCAGCTGCAAGTGTGAAATTTTAGCTCCTAAAAAAATTGTTAGCAGCCTAAAGAATCCCGGGATTCTAACAAGCGATACTTCTGTTATGAAAACCACAAGACATGTTCTTTCTATGGTAATATCTTTCATGTTTCTAAACATTATGTGGCTAAAATTTAGTAGATTTACAGCATATTTATCAGACTAAAATTATAGTTTAAGTTAGAAATCATTTGTCTGATAATTCCTACTATAACTTACTTGGTACCCTGAAGAGTTCTATACAATGCTAAATCAAAAGAAAGAAGGTCTCTGGGAAAAGTCCTCTTAAAAAAAAAACCATCTCATTTTCTCTTAAATCTTACAGTTAAGATTAAATTCTTACCTGCTCTTCCTTTCAACATCTTTAATTTTAGGGGAGTGGGAGGGGAGTAGGTATGATTTGCATAAAGTAGTTCCTAGAACTCTAGGTGACCACTTTACTGAGTTCCCTTGGGTTCCCACTATTACTATGCTGTGTTTGTTTCTATTGTTCATATGATAATCTGATCTGTAATTCATTTTCTTGCCACTATCAGATGGTGTAATGGAGAGAGACACAATCACCTACCTACTGTGCCAGGCTCCAAGGATGTTTTCTTCCTATACGAAGCCAAACTTTCACCACTTGCCAAGTGACCAAGTCAGTTTACTTATCGGTTTTCTAAAGTTCTTTCCTATAAACTACAAGGAACAGGGTATGAAGAACTGAAGGTCTGCAAAGGCTCTGAGAGTTGATATTTATTTATATTGATGGTTTCATTAAACCTTAACTGCTGCCTTTGCTTTCAGCCAAGTCCAATTCTCAATGTTTCATAGAGTCATTAGCTTCCACTTACCTAATTCTAATTTTTAACAAATTGTTTTCTTCAGCTAGCTTTTGTACCTCCTTTTCCATTTTGTCAATTGTATTTTTAAGGGAACTATTTTCTACAGTCAATTTTTGCCCTTCCTTTTCTAAGCTATTGACTCTCTTTTGCATACCTCTCATTTCTTTTCCCAATTTTTCTTCTACCTCTCTTATTTGCCTTTTAAAATCCTTCTTGGGTCTTTGGCTTGAGACCAGTTCATATTCCCCTCTGAAGTTTAGGGTGTGGGTATATTCACAATGTTGTCCTCTTCTGAATTTTTGTTTTGATCTTCCCTGTCACCATAATAATTCTCTGGTCAGTGTTCTTTGTCGTTTCGTGCTCATGTTATTTGCCCTTTTCCTGGCTTCTAAAGATGATCCTCCCTCCTGGGGCACAGGAGGCGCTGTCCCAATCTTCTTGTGCTGGGTACCAGAGGCCTGGTCACTGGCTTTGTGTGCTGGGGCCTCAGGTGCTGGCAGCTGGAGATTGCAGGGGTCTGGTAGCTTACCTGGTGCTGGTGGTGGTGGCTGGTATGTGCCGAGGCCAGGTGAGGTTTCTCTGTGTTTCCCTGGGGCTACACTGAATCTCACACGCTGAGGGTGGGGAGATCTGGCTGCTGGAGGACACCTCCTCACTGGGGCTGTGCTACAGCATGGGTAGGTTCAGCTGCTGGGTCCACTGGCAGATGTGGTGGTTCTCTGAGCTAGAGTCTGCTGGTCCCCCTGGCTGTGCCAAAGCATGAAAGGGGTCTTGGTGATGGCACCTGCCTGCTCCACCACCCTGGGGGTCAAGATCTCCTGCTGTTTTGCTGAGGTGGGGCCTGCCTCCCATCCTGTACTGCTCCCTTTCCACTACAGAGAAAGGGACCTTTCCTATTAATCCCCCAAGCCTCCCAGGCTAAAAGACTGCTGCACCTCGTCTTTCTGCTGGCTCTGCTATTCCAGGATTTTTCCTGGGCTGATGTTTTCTGGGCTTTTCAAGGTCAATAAGAGAGAGTGAGGGTGACTCACTGCTTAATTGCCATCTTGGCTCCCAGAACCTCCCAAGTCTAATTCTCAAAAACTCTCACTATCTTTATTGGTCCATGGTTGTTCCTGTCATTTTAGATAACAAAGCCCAGTTTCCATAGCATCACAGCCACCATACTGCTTGCTCTAGTCATGAGGGACTTATTAGCATTCTTCCTTCAGAATACCTCATCTTCCTGAGAACTGAACAAAAATTGACTTCATTCCCTTTTCTCAAAGCCCCCAGATCTAGATGGTCCCACCTGATATTTCTTTTCTCCAATCTGTCATTTCTCCTGAGTAACTAAAACTTCCTCCTTCAGGTATCCAGTCATAATTTCAAAATACTAAAATAAGCACCTCAGGAGATACTCTGCTCTAGCCGCTTCCTGCAGGTAAGTGAGTAGCTAAGTGAAACAAAACAAGTTTTCACTTACTTTATTTCTGAATATCTCTAGAAGGGGGAGGCAATCATTATTATTGTCACTTTTATAAGGCCTAGTTTTATATTACATATATTTATATTTCTTTGACCATTATAAAATTAAGAGGAACTATTTCTACATTCAGTTACTCAAATCAGTTTCTTATAATCCCATTAAACTCAACAATATTTTCTCTTTTTCTCATTCATATTTTTTGTCATATATCCCTAACATTCCCCAGTACAGCCTCCCTCCTTCTCAGAGGGCTATCTTTTTTAAAAAGAATAAATAAAGCAAAAAAAAAAAACCTAGTTCAGCAAAACTAGCCTTCCCGTCAACCACGTTCAAGGTTCCTCTTTCCTTTTTAATAAGCCTCTAAAAACACTCAAGCCATAGTCTGTTCCAGTGTGTTGTCATCCAATCAAGTTCTTTAAATTCACTACAATTCTTTCCACTTCAATTTAAGCCCATTTCCTCTTATTTGGTGCTTCCTGGATGGTTAGAACAAATGACCAGGGTACCCTTCACATACATTTCCATATACACTAAAAGAGAAGCAAGACGTTGGTTAACTTTAACTGGTTAACAACCCCAATTACCTTAGTACATTTGCATAAGGACCAATTACGTTCCCCCCATCAATCATCTTTGTCACTCATCTCTGAACTTTCTCCAGTTTTTCTACATTCTTCTAAAAGTGGAAGGAAATTAAAAGATGTCCTAAGCCGAGTAAAGTGAAGAATTCTCCTCTGGCTCATGCACAACAACGTTTCTCTTAATATGCTTCAAAATTAAGTTGGGCTTTCTTTCCCTCCACCTTTTTTGGCAACAGCAACACATGAAGATTATCTACTAAGAAGTGCTCTCAATGGAAAGTGTAACCACACACCTGAAATAATGGCGCTTTGATGTACCAAAGTTGTTCCTGGGCTGTCTTTTCCCAGGTAGCTCCTAGTGAATGTATTATTACTATTACTATTTTAAAAATCTTTCTCATTTATATCTATTCCTGCCAAGGGAGATCATCCTCCCAGGTACACAACTTCTCACTCTCATTCACCCCACACATCTAATCAGGCACCAAATCTTGTCATGTCTACCGTCCCAACATATCAAACTCCCTTCTCCTAACGCACATGGCCACCACCCACATTCAGGTCCTTATCACCTCTCACTTGGATTATGGCAAGTTTCCTAATTGGTCTCCCTGCCTCAAGTCTGTCTCCAGTCCTGGGCATCACCCATACAAGCTGCCAAAGGGATTTTCCTCAAGTGCAAGTGTGACCATGTTAGTGCCCTACTTCATAACCTCCGGTCACTCCCTATCACTTCCAGGGTTAAACAACAGCGCCTGGAACAAAGGAAGCATTTAATAAATATTTATTGATTCATTGATTTATTTGATGGAATTCAGATTTTAAAAATCTTAGAACAACTATTCATGTTATCTGTTAAGTATTTGGCAGTCTACAGTACAGGATCAAATGACTGGCTTTCTTTTCTTTTTTGGTAACTGAAACTGTTGTCATCATCATCTTATTATTCTCATCTATAATTAATTTATCCCTCCCTTTTTTCCCCAGGAGGAGTCAGAAAGAAACTGTCTGAGAAGAGTTTCTATGCAGATATTATTTTTTAGCAAGTCAACAAGTCAAAAAGCATGAAACAAGAGCACAGCATGTGACAAACACTGTGCTAAGTACTGGACTCACAAAGAAAGGCAAAACAAATAAAAACCCCACAACTTTTCTTGCCCATAAGGAGCTGACAGTCTAAAGTGGGCAGCAGCATGTAAAGAACTAGGTACATACAAAGGGAACAGAAAGTCATCTCAGAGGGGAAGCCTCTAACAGTTGGGGTAATCAGGAAAGGCCTCCCACAGAAGGTGGGAGTGCACTGAGTCTGAAGGCAGCCAGGGAGTCTAAGAGGCAGAAGTAAGGAGTGGGAGGGTGTGAGGGAGAGCTACTGCAGAGGGGCATGGACCAGCGTAGACCAGTGACTCTGGTAGAAAGAGTGAGTGGAGTCCAGGAGTAAATTGTAAGAATACTGGAAAGGAAGGGACCAGGTTGGGAAGAGGCAGCTGGTTGCTCAGTGGATAGAGCACTAGGTCTGGAATCAGGAAGACCTGAGTTCAAATCCAGCCTCAGATATGGTCCAACTGTGTGATCCTGGGCAAGTGACTTAACCTCTGTAGGTCTCAGTTTCCTCCACTGTAAAATGTGGATCATATTAGCATGTACCCCCAAGGGATGTTGTAAAGATCAAAAGAGATAATACTGGAAGGAAAGAGGGGAAGGTGCTTAGCACAGTGCTTGGCACATAGTAGGTGAAATGCTTATTCTCTTCCCTGAAAAACTTTCTTATTCTGATGTTCTGTGAATCATTGAATGACTGGTGAAATAACTGGTTATTAAATAACTGGGTTTTTGTCATTAAACAGAACTATTAGGACACTAAATCACTGACTGTAGTTCACCATAAGACTCCTCAGCAGAAATCCTGCAGCAGACCGCATTTTGTTTCTAAGTGATTTCGATGTGTTCTGCTTAGTCTCTATATTTTGAAAGTTTTTTTGTTACATGTAACTTGAAGATTGTGGGCATTTGGTATAACCATATGCTCAAAACATTTTCTTGAGTTCTTAAGAATAATGAATCAGTTAATATAGGTATTTATTAAGTGTCTACCAAGTGATGGGCACTGTGCCAAGCACTGGGGATACAAAAACAGACAAAAGACTCAAAAAGCACACATTCTAAAGGGAGAGACAAGTAAACAAATATGTACAAACTATATACCAGATAAATAGGAAGTAATTAAGAAAAGGATGGCACTAGAATTTAGTGGGGTTGGAAATGGCTTCCTGTAGAAGGTGCGATTTTAATTGGAACTTAAAGGAAATCACGGAGGTCAGTAATCAGAGCAGAGGAGGGACAGTGTTCCAAGCATGGAGGTCAGTCAGAGAAAACAGCTGGAGCCAAGAGATGGAGCACCTTGTTTGTAGAACAGCAAGCAGGCCGGTGTCACTGATTGGAAGAGCGTATGTCTCTGATGTCTGATCAAGCTCTGAGAGTTCCATAGCCCATGCTTCAGCCACCTCCATGGCAGTTGGAACAAACTGTTCTCATCCACCCATTCCACCAGGGAAAGTCTTCATATGCTTGCAGTAGGACACCCCCCCCCCCATTCACTGACAGATTTGAAGAGCGCTGGTTACCTTCAACCTGGTTTAGCCTGTCTACCAAGATGGTTTATCAAGGTGTGGTCACTGCACATGGAACAGTTTCTTGGAGGCAAAAGTAAGAGCTGAGTGCCAGTTAGGGACACCAAAAGTAGATGAGCAGCCCTGAAAAGGGCTCAGAAAGCTCTAACACCAGAGCTGCTAGTCCTTCATTAACACCCCATACACCCCTACCATCTTTTGTCACAGGGAAGGTAGTGAGGAGAGTGTAAGGGGAAAGATAACGAGTTAGTTTTAGACACTCTGAGTTTAAGATGTCTAATGGATTCCAGTTTGAGATGTCTGAAAGGCTCTAGAGGTCAGCAAGGAGAATAGGGCAGGATAGGTAGAGCTGAGTATCACCAACAAAGTGATGATAATTAAATCCATGGGAGCTGATGAAATCACCAAGTAAAGGAGCATAAAGGGAGAAGAGGAAAAGGCCCAGGCCAGAACTCTGTGGGATGCTTATGGTGATCTGGATGAGGGAACAGCAAAGGAAAGAGGTGGTCAGATAGGCAGGAGGAGAACCAGGAGAGACTAGTGTCTCAAAAACCTAGAGAGAAAGAGTCTCAAGGAGGAAAGAGTGATCAACACTGTCAAAGGCTGCAGAGGGGTCAAGGAGAATGAGGATTGGATTTGGCAATTAAGAGATCATTGGTACCTTTGGAGAGAGCAGTTTCAGTGGAATGATAAGGTCAGAAGCTGGATTGGAAGGGGTTAAGAAGAGAGGAAGAGGTAAGAAAGTGGAGGTACTTACTGTAGATGGCCTTCTCAAGGAGGTTAGCCACAAAAGGCAGAAAAGATCAAGGATGATATTGAGGATAGAAGGATCAAGGACGGAGGAGACATAGGCATTCAGGAGAGAAGGAGCCAGTACAGGGAGAGAATGAAAAGAAGTGACAGAGTGGAGACTAGGGAGGGGACAATCTACTGAGTAGGATCGCTTGTGCAAAAAGAGGCATTTGCCTTGGGTCAGGGGTAAGGCCACCTCTTCATGTGCAATGCGGTCAAGGATGACAAAGTGACAGAAGGAAGGCATAAGAGTGACAGACAAGGAAGAGAGGAGAAAAAGGACCTTATGGTGGATGGCTTCCATTTTCTCCACAAAATATGAAGCAAGGTCCTCAGCTGAAAGACTGAGGGTTGGGGAGCCATGGAAGGTTTGAGGAGGGATGAAAAGGTTTGGAAGAGTCACTGTGGAAAGTATGATAGTGAGGTCATAAGGAAGGTATAGCAGGATTGCCTCAAAGCAGTGAGGGCTAACATGAGGTTGTGCAACCTAAATTAGAATGTCTGCATGATTTTCTCTGTCTTTGTTCTGCAGCCCACATGTAGAAGTGAAGGTGATGAACAGTGGGAATGATTGAAGTCTGAGGCTTGGCAGGGCACAGGTGGTGATATGATAAAGGAGCTAAGAGATTCAAGAGAAGACATCTATCTCTTCCTCATTTTCTGAGAGGAAGTATGTGCCTTTGGGTATTGGGATCTGTATTTTGTTTACATTAACAGGGGTTTTGTGGGGACACTTTCCAAATCTTCTATGGTCCAATCAAGTTCTAGAAAAGTCTATTAAGGCTGACACTGCACAGGTGATAATTGTTCTAAACCTGTTCTTCCCATTCAGTTTTGATTTCAGGATGCCACTAAGTTACTTAAGATATTTAGCCACAGCCTTCTCTTTGCATCTTTATGCTCAATAAGTCTTGTCTTGAGGAAACCGAGGTATTTACAGGGAATGCCTTCATCCATTGGTTCAATGTTACTTTCAGATTCAAGCTCAAAGACTTCATTCTCTATCTTTCCTTGAAATATATTAAGAATTTTACATGTATCAAATCCAAATGAAAGCCTGGTATCAGTTGAGAAAGATTCCTCTAAGAAAAAACACAAACTCTTGACTCTGAACTCTGAGAGTTCAAACTCTCCCCAATCTGGCTCCTACTGACCTTTCCAGAAACCTTCTATTTCTCCTTTTTACACACTTTAGACTCTACTCACAGTGGACAACTAGCCATTCCCCACACTCAGCCCTCAATCTCCTGCGACCATTCCATTGCACAGGCATACCTAGAGGCTTTTTCTCCTTCTGCCTCTTAAAATCACCAGCTTCCTTCATGGCTTAGCTGATTTATCAGCTCTGCACAGCTTACGGTGACCCTCTCTGATCTCTTTCCCACTTCTACTAACCCTTTCCCACCTATTGCTTTCAGTACTTTTTCTTCTGAAAGTACATCAGTTCACATGGTTTCAATTATCTCTATGCTGAAGATTCTCGATCTACTTATACTGCCCTAACCTCTCTGCTGACCTGGAGTCTCCCATCTCCATCTATCTTGGATGTCTCAAACTGCATGTCCCATAGAAATCTTAAACTCAAATGTCCAAAATTGAACACATCTATCTCCCCAAACTCTCCCCTTTGCTAAATTTCCCTATTACTTTTGAGGGTATCACTATACTCCCAGTTAATCTGGCTTGTAAACCTGGTATCATTCTGGACTCTTTCACTATCTCTCACACTCTATATACAATCAATCATCAACTGTCCTGTCATTTCTATCTTTGCAACATCTCTCGAAAATGTCCCCTTCTCTCCTCTAACACAGTTCCTGGCCTGGTGCAGACCTTCATCACCTCGTGCCTGGGCTATTGCAGTAGACTTGTAGTTGGCCTCCCAGATTCAAACATCTCCCTTCTCAAATCCGTCTTCCACTCAGCTATCAAACTGATCTTCCTGAAGTACCAAGAATGACTGTGTCACCTCACTAGTCAATAAATCCCAGTGATTCCCTATTGCCTTCAGGATCAAATATAAAATCCTCTGTTTGAATTCTACAGCCCTTTACAATCTGGCTCCTGCCAACTATTCCAGTCTTACAATTTATTTCCTTCAGTGTGGTCTGTGACCCAGTAACAGTGGCCTCTTTGCAATTCCTTGAACACAGGATCCCATATCCTGCCTCCAGGCATTTTCACTAGCTGTCCACCATGCCTGGAACTCTCTCCCTCTGCTTCCAAACTTCTCTGGCTTCCTTCAAGTCTCAGCTACAGACTTCTGCCAGAAGGTTTACCAGTTCTACTTAATCTTAGTGTCCTCCCGCAGCCTACGCCCAATTTATCCTATCTATAGCTTTTCCGTACATAGTGTTTGCATGCTGTCTCATCCATTAGACTGTGAGTTCCTTGAGAACAGGGACTGCTTTTTACCTTTCTGTCCCCAGGGTTTAGCGCAATGACTTGCTTAGCTGCTTAATAAAACCTAGCTGACTGACCGGATGTGATAAAAGTCACTGTAATACTTTTTGTTAGCATTAGAGAGGTCCAACTTTCATTGTAGAAAGATGGAAAGGAGTCAATGGACAGATCAAAGGTGAAGAAGATGCATGAGAAAGAGCAGGCATGAATGCTGCAGGCAGGAGGAACCAAAACAAAAGAAGCAGCTTTAGTGAAAAAGATGAGTGTTTTCTGTGGTGAGAGGGAAGGAAGAAAAATAAGTGATAATGCACAGAAGTTTGGAGAACTTTGGAAATGCTACTTTTATCTTCTGGGGATGAAGATGTTCCAGGTTTGGGAATAAGCTTTTTATACATAAACTCCTAAAATAGTCTAGGACAAACCTCCCTCACAACTTGTCAACAAATAATTTGAGTGCAGGGACAAAGTTGTTCTCAAGCAGGCGAATGTGGTTTGTGGCACCAGCGATCCAGAAATCACAGATCCTGTTTTGGTAACGCTGACAAGTCAAAAGATGGTCGCAATGGCAGTGAAGATGACAGTGATTTTTGGAGAGTAAAAACCACTTGAGAGAAGTTTTTTTATTTGCCAGTTAATTTTGCTGAAAGGCATCCCAAGAGACCATGCAGCTGCATATGCTGGACTCTTACTTTATGTGAAAAAGGCAAAGGGCCAAAGATAAAAGTTGGCTGTCAAGAAAGCACATTCTAAGACTGCAGCTGAGGCAAGCATTTCCTCAGTGCTATACCCTACACCTTCTATATTTACATGAATAGCCCATCCCATTAACTGAAAAAAAAAGTTAGATATATTGTGTTCTGTTTAAGAAAGAAGAAAAGTACATGATGAATTTCAGAAAAAAGACACCAACAATACAGAGCTTTCATAGAGCCAGTAATCCCAGATCCCACAAATAAATGATAAAAGATCACATCGACAAGCAAAGTCTCAAATCAAAACAGTTTGACAAGTTCAACTAGATTCTGGAAGAAATGAAGCAAAAGTTGTTTTTTAATCATATTATAAATGGGATGAGAGATCTTGAGGAAAGAATTGGGAAAGGAAATACAAGCACTAGGGGACAGACTTGCAAGGAGAATTAACAGTTTAGTATATGAGGTATAAAATCCTACACAAGCAACAAACTCCCCCAAGATTAAAACGGACATCATGGAAGTTAATACTTCCATGAAAAAACAAGTAATACAAAAGCAAACAAAATAGAAGAGAATATAAGGTAACTCATATTAAGAACAATAAACATTTATTACTTACTATGTTCCAGGCATTATGCTTAGGACTGGGGATACAAAGAAAGACAAAAAAATCCTGCCCTCAAGGAGCACATATTCTAACAAGAGAAACAACATGAAACAACTATGTATATACAAGATATTTCTGCGGTAAACTGGAGATAATTTCAAAGAGGAAACACTGGCAGTATCAAAAAACAACCATCCTGGAAAACAGGTCAAGTGCTAAAAAATAAATAAACCCTAAGAATCATTTATCCACTTGAAAGGTATGACCAAAAAACAAACCTGGAAATTATATTTCAAGCAATCATGAATAAAAATTGTCCAGTTTTATTAGAATCAGAAGGTAACAAGAAAATAGAACTCACTGGTCCCCTCTTAAAAGAAATCCCAAAACATAAACTCTCAGGAATATTGTGGACAAAATTTGGAACTTCCAGGTTTAAATAGAGATACTCTAAGCATGGGGGAAAAAAAAGGAAAAAAAAAGAGTTCAAGTACCAAGGAGGCCTAGTCAGGATCATACAAAATTTGTTACTTAACATATAAAGGAAAAGGCTCACAATCAAGAATGACTTACTTAGCAAAACTACAGGGGGAAAAGGGACCTCTAATAAAGGACTTCGAAGCCCTCTTAAAAAACAGCAACAACAAAGCTAAGTAGAAATTTGGAAATAAGTAGCCAGAGCTATGCTTAGCGAAAAATACAGATCTTTAAACTCTTTATTTAACAAAAGAGAGGGAAGTGATTCAAATGTATAAAAATAAGATCCATTTGTCAATTCATAACTGGTTAAACGATATGAATGGACAGTTTTCAAAGGAAGAGATTCAGTTACTAACAGTCGCATGAAAGAAAAATGTTGCAAATCACTAATTAGAGAAATGCAAATTGAAATACTGCTGCTGTTTCAAAAAAGAACAGCAAATGTGGGAAGGCTGCAGGAATCCAGGTTCATTAATGCACTATTGTTGGAGTTGTGAAGTGTTTCAGCCATTCTGGAAAGCAAATTGGAACTGTGCCCCAAAGGTCACTAACTGTACATAATCCTTAATCCAACACTACTAATAGACCAATACCCCAAAGAGATCAAAGAAGGAAGAAATGGGCCCATATACCCAAATATATGTGTATGTATATACATGTATATACATACACATATATATGTATATATATGTGTATATATATGTGTGTATACACACGCATAAAATATATACACACACACACACACACACACACACACACACACATATATTTCAAAAATATTTACAGCAGCTCTTTTCATAGAGTTAAAGAACTGGAAACCAAAGGGTGCCCATCAGGGAATGGCTAAACAAATTACAATGTATCAATTTAATGAAATATCCTTGTGCACAAGTAATTATGAAATGGACAGTTTCAGAGAAAGCAGGGAAGACTTGTATAACTGATGCAAACAAATAAACAAAACCAGGAAAACAATTTATATACTAATCAATTTTGAAAGCCTGAAGAACTCTGATCAATGCAGTGACCAACCACAATTCTGAGGACTGCTGAAAAAGTGTGTTCACCCCTCTTCCCAATAGAAAGGTGACAGACTCGAGTCACAGAATGAGATGTGTATTTGTGGACATGACATTTCTTCTTCTTTCAATGGGGGCAAAGGGAGAGGTGAAATGGAGAGCAAATAAATGCTAGTTAATTGAAAAATAAAAGTTAAAAGGCCAAAGAAGCAAATTAATTATTTTTTTTGTGACACACTTTTTTTTTTTTTGGAAAAGGGGAAAGCAGGGCAATTGGGGTTAAGTGACTTGCCCAAGGTCACACAACTAGTAAGTAAGTTTGTCCAGTGTCTGAGGCTGGATTTGAACTCAGGTCCTCCTGACTCCAGGGCCAATGCTCTACTCGCTGCGCCACCTAGCTGCCTCAATTTAAAAAAAAAAAAAGGCCAAAGAAACTTGCTCTTCTCCATGAATAACATTTACAATGTTCACAAGTCTAATGCTATCACACAAACATCCCCTTAGTTCTGAGTTCCTGAATGCCATAAATTCAAGGAAGCATAATTACAATTACACTTTCAACTTAAACTCAGATGTGACTTTCTGGAAAAAAAAATTCTTGCTGCAAAAAGTTCGGGGAAATGGGTGGATTTTAGTTATAAAAGCCAATTTACAGCTTTTTATACAGAAGCTCAACCTTTCAATAAATTGGCATTGTAACCTAATGAACTACATAAATAATTTTCCCAAAGTAAACTCTTTTCCATCTCAAATATAAAAACTCAGGGAAAAAAGATTTCTACATGATTTTTAAAGCTCTGCCCATGTTTAAAGATGTTCAATCATACAACAATTTAGAGATTTTAGTTATGGATATAAAAACCTATTTTCAGGCATTCAAAATACCTTTACTTCTCATTGGCTTAGAATCAAATATTTTAAAAGGAAGAAATTTCAATAGGGCTTGAGAAAAAAAAATTCAAACAAAAAGAAGTTAAGACCAGATTCACAAATAAATTAAACTTATTTAAAATGGCAAGAGTTTCAATATACTACAGAATTTTTTTTGACCAAACCTCCAAGGATACCAATTTCTCAATTTAATAATATCAAATACACGTTATTCTACCTTCAACCATATGTGCTACAATAAAAACACACACACAATTCTTCCTGGAGTAGAAGCACATTTTAAAATTTATTTTCCCTTTAATGGGATGAAAAAAGAAGAAAACTCAGATTCTCTCTCTGAGGGACTTCAAATAGCCAGAATAGACACCTGTCTCCAGTCCTCCACATGAGCACTTACTGAAAACTCCACTGAGTCTTACATCTTAGATATACATTTTCCCCTAGAATTATGGTAAGAAAAAGTAGTTTTAAGAGTTGAATTCTACTGAAATCAGTAAAAAATTAAACTGAAAAAGACCATCTCAATATGGACAAGACGTGAAATGCCAGATGAGAAGCCAATTTCAATTTTCCTTTAGGAAACTAATATAGGCTCATAGACCTAGAGGTGCCCACGGGCACCTCTGCTCTGGTTAAACCCTCTTATTTCACAGATGAAGAAACTGAGGACCCCATTACCAAAATCATTGTGGCAAAAACCTGGCCACTAAACAAAGTTGGCTGAGCCCTGCCCAAGAACCTTACTTTGAGTACTATTAGACACAGATTAATTCCGATACAACAAAGAATCCGGACCGGCCACTTGGATGCCACTCTAACGGGACTCGAGCTATAATTAAATTTGGTTAGCTTGATTCAACTCTCAAGTTCAAAAGAATTATCAGCATGAATGGATGAAAAGCCCTTTTACATGGATATATTGAAAATATGAAAAAAGCTGACCCAGGGAGCATCAAAGACTTTAAAAGTAATTGACCCTTCCCAGAGCAAAGACAAAATGCTAACAGCTGAAACCCAAATGCTGCGTGCAAAGGAAATAAAGATCCAGATGGCTAAAAGAGTCTTGTAATTTTTAAAATATTAAACACTCTTATTTTAAAACTGGCAGTTGCCCAGGGACAGGCAAACACATCATGTGTAGAACTTGAGAAATAGCTTCCATTTCTCATGAACAGAGAAACAAGTGAGCATTCCTCTATGCAACACAAACAGCAAAAAGCTCATCAAGCAATTAGTCTGGGAAAAGGAATTAAATTATAACTGAAATGTTGCCCTGAAGGAAAAAAATCACCAAATCCATTTCTCTGAAAAAAACAGAGTAAAGTATCCTTCGCAGACTTTCGTAATACTGTTCTTCAGAAGAGTTAGGTGTAGCAATAAAAGGATCACTTGCGGACATTTTTTGGAATCCAAAATATTTTTAATCACAAATGATTACAAATTCTTAGTTGGTGATCCCAAAGGAAATCTAGTACAGAGAATAAAAATGCTGCATTCTGTTCAATCAACATTTGGTGCCCGTTCCACAGCAAACTGCACTTATTTCTCTTTATTCTCTGAATTTTGTTAAAGTCAATTTAATGTAGGTTTTTAACTTCAGAATTTTTCCTTTATCCCATGCTGTGTCTATACATAACTTGACTCTTTTCAAACGAAGAAGACTAAATTCCAGGGCATGGGAACAACTCTGTTGTCAAATGAAGTGGATGTGAGTCATTTCAAAGATGAAATAATGCTTCACGTAAAAACTCATTCTGAATGCTTTTTTAGCATTTCTTTTTTCCATTAGGCTTAAACAAAGCACTGTTTGTAGTTTTTTGCAATTAAGAGATGAGTAATCGTGAAACTTTTAATTTCTCTTTTCTGTGAGTATTGAGAAAAATATGAACTTATCATACAAAGGGGATACTAAAAGAATTTCTCCTTTCTCACCCCTTAAACTCTTCACCAACTTCCACAGCCAAACTGATGTTTCCTGTTAACGTATTCCCTTGTTTGCAAAGCCAAAAAAAAAATCTAGACATGATTTTTTATTCTTAAAACAATGTTTAACTTCTAAAGAAAGTAAATTCTTAGCTTTTAAACAATGTGAGCCCTTTCATTTTTCTTGTTTCTGTATCCCTGAGGCTTCTCTCCTACCTCCACTCCCCACCCCTTTTGCTTTCTACATAGAAGGTACCTAGGAAATGCTGTTTGAATGGGATTGCATTTCAAATGACCACCTGTAGAAGAATCCTAAAAGAGGAGTATTTCCCCCCAAAACTCTTCATATATTTTCAGCTTCTTTTGGATTTAAAATATCATTCTAGAGCTAAACAGTGTTAAATGTTCCAGACATTTCTCAGAATCAAAAATATTTTTAATCATAATTGGTGACAAATTCTAAGCTGGCTAAGAAATCCTATTACAATTTTCCAATTGCATGAGTATTCTATGGGGCTCCAGAATTTTTAATGAACAGTGGCACAGATAAATTAAAAATGTTTTCCTTACTTAATTGGAACTACAGCATCTCATAAAGGATTTGGTATTTTTCATCGACTATAACACTTCTTCTGACAAAAAAGAGTCATCAAGATTTTCATAACTTTATAAGCTCAAAAAGCAAAGCAATGAAAGCAGAAACGCTGTTCGGTGAAAAGATCCCAAGTACTATAGGAGACAAATGGGACAGACAAGCCAAGGACAACTAAAGCAATTTTAGACCACTTTAAAGAGATTCCGTTCCCAGATTACAGGTAAGTTAGAGTCTGGGAAATGACTTCCCTGTGTCTGTCCAGTTCTGGGCACCACATTTTAGGAGGGGAAGTGATAAACTGGAAAAGATGTAGAGAGGGGTCTGCCAGGATGCACAGGGGCCTTGAAACCATGCCATACAAGAAATGGAACAGAAAGGAAGACTAAGAGTCTGGGAGAAGGAGTGGAATATGGCATGACAGCAATTGAGTCTGGAAGACAAGTTCAAATTCTACTTTAGACTCTTCCTGTGTGATCTGGGGCATGCCTCGGTTTCTTTATCTGCAAAATAGGGCTAATAACAGTACCTACTTCCCAAGGTTATTATCAGGATAAAATGTGATAATATAAATATAATAAAAAGCACTCTGCAAAATTCTAGATGGTAAAGTGCTCTAGAAATGCTAGTTATGGTTATAGGAATGTGGTACAGTAGAAACAGCCCTAGATTTAGAGTGAAGACATGGGTTCAAATCACAGCTCCGTCACTTGCTTACCTAGGTGACCTTGGACAAGTCACTTAGCATTACAGACCTCAGTTTTCTCAACTGTAAAATGAGGTGGCTGGAATTAGAAGAGCACTGATGACCCTCTGAGTATCACTCTATGATCCTAGTATTCCAAAGCTAGCATGTATGAGAGGGTTTAGATTTGGTCTGTTTGGCTAATGAGCAATGAACAGATAGAAATTGTAGATTTTAGTTTTTGATGAATGTAAAACTTTCTAACAACACTTAGAACTATCTAAAAAGAGAACCAAGGGCCTTGGAAAGGAGTGGGCTTCCCCACCAATGGAGGTCTTCAAGCGAAGGCTAGATGGAGGGAAATCTTGGTTAGGGCGTATTTGGACCAGATGATCTCTGAGATTTGGTGATTTGTTGACTTGAATATACTTTCAATCAATCAATCAATGAACAAGCCTTTATTCAATGTCTACCATTCACCAGGAACTGCGTTAGAAACTGGAGATACACCTGGTATTTAATGCTAGGTAGAGTGCTTGACCACTAGGCAAAAAGAGAAATTAAGTTCTGGCAGCTCCATAGGAAAACTAGTACAGAGAGTAAAGATGTTACCTTCAATTCAATCAACGTTCAGAAAGCATTTGCCTCATGTACAAGATATGTGGCAAAGAACTGGTTAGGAATTGTACAATTAGTCATTCTTTGTAAGAAGTCAAATAATTTTAATGGATGCAAGTATTATTCAAAATATTTTTAAATTATTAAGGAAGATGCAGGTTCTAGACCACTTCTGATACATACTGGCTGAAGACACAAAGCCAAACGCCGTCCTCAAGGAGTTGACTTGCTATTGGAAGAACACCACATGTACATGAGTAATTTTTTTAAAACTACATACGAAGTAATTATGAGAGGGAAAAACTGCTATTACTGGGTGGGTCAGGAGAGGCTTCATGTAAGAAGTGTCACCTGAACAAAGGAAAAACCACTTAAAGAGCCAAGGATAGAGCCTTGGGGGATTTCCACACTTCATATAACTAAATGACTGGAGTGACTATTAGTAGAGGTAGAAGTTTGAAGTGGTATTTTCAGTTTAAAATGGTCAAAACACAATTATTTCATTAGCAAGTGAAATGTAGGACAGGAGTCTATGTGCTGGGTTTCATGAGAAGCTGGGACACTTGGGCCTCTGTCATGTTTGCTTCTTGTAGCCCTGAATGTGCTTGAGATTAGGGGTCTTTGCCAGTTTTCTTCTTTTATTGGTGTAGAAACAGGAGAAACAAGGACTTTCTTCTCACTCTCTGTCTTCTGCCTCTCTCTGGCTTTCTTCACCCCCACCCCACTCCCATCTGTTTTTTTCAGAATCTTTTTGTTCAGAGGATACTGTAGGTGTCTCCAGCGAAGACCAGAAGAGGCCATAGATGACAAAAACTAGCATTCTTACCTTAAAATCTTTATTATTATTTGAATTTTAGTTCATTATATGCTAAATAGACCTTAATAAACAAAAGTAAAGCAAATCTGCAAATATATATAAGTCCAATTTTTTTAAAGGATTACTTTCACTTTCACAGCTGCCTAGGGCTAGGCCTTTTAAAATCACCATCATTAAGCTAAAACATGACATAGTTGCTTATGAGGTCTACCCTTGTGATTTCGTTTTACTAATGTCTTGCACTTCTCTTTATTAAAAAAAAAATAGCAAAAAATGTCCAGGGACGGGGGCAGAGTGATATAAAAGGGGGAGCTGTGAAATATGAAATAGCCAGGGCTGAAAAGGACCAATGTCTATTTTTCCATAAGTAACTGCAGAGTTTATTCATTCAATTCAGGTCTAGCAAGACAATTCTAAATCTAAAGACAAAAGTCATGAAGACTTTTGATGTATCTGGACCCAAGCAAGAAAAGCTATCAGTTATTTACAGATCAAAGGAGTGCTGGGCATCCTGAAACAAGTAGAGTGAAAAATGCCCAAATCTGATTTCATCCCTGTCCACAGGCTTCTTTGAACGTGTAATGAACAGAATTGGTCAGTATGGTGAACTAATTATCATTCTTAACGCTTGCCAATTTTGATGGCTGCAGTTCTTTATCGCAAGAAACAGAATGGTGTTAAAAAAAAATTATGTAATAGGTATGGACCTAATCAAGATAGCACAGTCACAGATGTTTATCCCATAACATGAGTACATCTTTTCACAGTGTTAAAATTATCTGCTTAAAAAAAAAAGAGTTGAGGCCTTTTAGTCACTAGAGATGAATCCAACAGAAATTAAAAAACAAACAAACAATAACAACAACCCTAGATCCCACTGTTCTATATGAGACTTTACAATAAAAATTACACAGACCCAAACCCTACAAAGTGTTAGGAATTGTACAACTAGTCATTCTTTTTAAGAAGTCAAATAATTTTAATGGATGCAAGTATTATTCAAAATATTTTTAAATTATTAAGGAAGACCTAGGTTCTAGACCCACTTCTGATACATACTAGCCATGTCACCTTGGTCATTTAGCAGCTAAATGTTCTAGGTAACTTTGATGCATGAGATGCCAAAACGTCAGTCCATCGGCTAAGCCTCCGTCAAGATTCACTGAATCTTGGAATTCAAAGAGATCTTGGAAACGATCTTGTCCAATCCACACCCCAACCAGAATCCCCTCTACAAAATACCACAGTGGTCATACAGCCTTTGCTTCAAGACTCCAAATAAAGGAGAAACCTTTGTTACTGAGGCAGGCCTTTCTACTTCAGGATAACTCTTAATTCTTCCAAAGCTTTTCCTTTCCAACAAGCCTTGGTTTAGCTATTTTCAGTTTCTACTCATGGCCCATGTATTCTTTCTTTTCATTCATTACCATTCATTTTTCCTTTTATAAATCCAGTCTCCACTCAACTTTCTCTATCATGCCTCAGAAGCCTCAACATTTTGGAAGTTTGCCACAGCCCTGAAATTCATCCATTGGAAATACTCTCTGCCCCTGTGGTCTCTGTCTTTGACCGGATGGCTCTCACCGGAGCTTCAATTTAAGAAGGTTGCCCATAGTCATGTCCTTTTTCTTTTCCAGGGTGAATTCTGGACTTTGTCCCATACTGGAGATAACTCCATTCCCCTCACTTCCTTTCCAAATTTTTTTACTATGCTGTCCTTCCCCTTTAGAATTTAAGCTTGTTGAAGGTCAATACTGTCTTTCTTTGTGCTTGCATTTGGAGGTGTGGTGCTTAGAACAGCATCTCATGTGTTGTAATCACTTAATAAATTACTGTTAACTAACTGCATAATTTATGTACCATCGCCATATCTGCAAACAATAGTTGGACAGCACCTGATATGTAGTGTTACTAATGTAATACGCATTAAGAAATGAATGCTCATTGGCTGCACAACTAAATGGCTTCGGAGGTATCCCCATGAGTGACCTCATTTTTCTCATCTTTGAGACAGAGCGGTTGAAATTAGACAGCCTGAGAGGCCCCTTCAGTCTTAATTCTGAGACCCTATTGTTGAGCATTATGACTGCTCCTTAATTTTCCCCATTACAGAAATGCTACTATAAAAAGTCTCTGAACAGACTATTCTTTTTAAAAAAAAATTTGTCGTTTGTTATAGCACCTCTCAGTGTATATTTATAACAAAGAAATTATTGGATCACCGTGCGTGATAATTTTTAAATTTTTCCTGAAAATTGCCAGCTTGATCTTGAAAAGGCCCTTCTGGTTTGCAGTTCTATTAGAGTAATGGTTCACATTTAGTGATTTACAACCCCCTTGAGGGTCCATGATGATGATCCAAGTGATCTGTCCTAAAAATTTTTTATTTGCTCCCTAAGAAGGAAATACTTTCCCAGTGATGTTACATTTTTCTGTGACAACAAATGTGCTCATTTAAAGCATTACAGGTTTGTTTCTGCAGGGGTTCAAAACCATTGTGATCCAGTGCACAGTGATTTTGGGGCTCATGCGGGAAAGATGACATCGAGCTCTGACTGCTTCTCACGAAGGACACTGTGTTCTTGTAGTTTCTCAATCTGTCATCAAATTGTTTCCAAAATGCTAAAAGGGTTTGACATTTGAGAGCAAAACAATCCCTAAGAGATGCTCAAGTGCATGCACAACCTCAGGATGGTACACCAGAGTAACTCCTTCCTTGTACCTTATCAGTTGTGCAATTTTGCAATCAAGATGTTACACACATTTGTGTTCTTGCAAGACAAACGTCCCAATGTCTGAAAACCACAGTCCCTGGAAATGAGCTACATTATCAGACATCTTGAAACCATAAAAGACCATTATAAATGTTCTGCAGAAATAAACTGTATTGTGTCTGCAAAATTAAGGCTGCACTCCAATTTAAACTTATCTTCCACTTAGGTTACTATTCTTTAATTTGAGAGTCTTTCAAATGGACTGGTTCACAACAATGGTTAGCTGTATAATAGGTTCTGTGAGTGTGTAACAATCACATTTGAGGAGATTCTTTCCTTATAAAGGCTAGTTTGTACATAAACATTATCAAAAACTAAGTGAGATGTGCAATTGAGGTTTTAAGTATATTTATGTTGACTGCGCTTGTCATTAGCCAGTGGAAAGTAAATAGTTTATATGACAACTAGCTATTCATTTCTATGAGCTGGTTAGGTAGCTAAAAATAAAAAAAAAAAAGAATTTCCATCTCTCAGAAAGTTTATAAAATTCTCTTACTATTTTCCACCACATATTTGTTGGAGCAAACATTTTCATTCTTGTTTCAAATCAAAATATAGAAATAAACAATATAGAAAGATTTAAGATTGTATTTGGAATTGAGCCAAATATTACAAAACTTTGTTTAAATAAAAAAGTCCAACAATGAAGTTAAGTTTGTACATGATTATTATGTGATGTTTGAACATCTGAGTTGTAATGTACTTCATTTAAAATGCTATTTATATTCAACAAAATTTATAAAATAAAAAAATTTTAATGTGAAGTTTTACAGATGATAATAAGCATATAAGATCTTGCTGGATTACTTCTTTTAGTTCTTGTAGAATGTCACATACAATAGTCATAATTATTTTACAATTAGAATTTTATCACTTTACATTTGTAGCTTTCATACTCATAAGTAGAATAAAATTTTATATCTTATAATTATAATTGCATAATATAAATTTTAATTAGGAGCTTTTGGAGGCAAAGGTTATCACTGTAGTTATTATAGCAATTAATGAATTTAAAAGAATATCATGAGCAGCTTATTAAATTACTCTGGGGGAATCACAGCACATTAGGGGGTTGTTGTGTTGAAAGGGTTCTGTGGAACAAAAATATTGGGACGCATGCACTAGTGAATATCACTTACTGACTTCTCCACAAGCCCTTGCCAGTACTGAACTTCAGTAGCTCTTAACTATTTTTGCTATTTTGATGTGTATGGCAGTTCAAGATTGTTTTGTCCTTTTTTTGATTATTTAGTGAAGTTAAGCACCTTTCAAGCACTAATAAACAATCTGTTTCCTTTATTTGTACACTGTTCTTACCTCTGGATCACTTCCCCATTAGGGGCTTAAAGAGGTTTGTAAAGTTTTTACAATCCTTTATATAGAGTATTTTGAAGGTTATTTTATCTGTCTTATGTCAGTTTTATTAACTTTTATTGTAGCTTTTCTTGGTAAAATGTGAGGTGTAGATACAAATCTAATTTTTCTCCATTCTCCTATCCAATTTTTCCAATAGTTTGGGTCAAATAATGAGTTCTTATATAAACTGTATTGTTAGTTTTGCTTAACTGTTTTACTTTGTTACAAGAGAGCTATCATGAAGAGGGAATAATCTCTAAATGTTTATAATGTAAAAACAAACACATGTCAATAAAATTTAAAGGAAAAAATTGATGTACAAAATACTTTAATATAATCAAGCAATCCAATTTGTTTTTAATAATTCTTCCATGTGTTTAACAGAAAAAGCCATCTATCCTCCACAATGAAGATGAATACATTAGTCCATTTTCTTTTAACTTTTTGTAGTGAATTTTTATGTTTAAGTTTATCCCCAGGAACTCGCTGAGGTATATGCCATGAGACATGAATATAAACCCAATTTCCTCTAGGTAAATCTGTTAGGTGATTAGCAAATTAAAATCTTAAATAATACATCTGACTGGATGCCTAGTATTTCTATTCCATTCTGCTGTTCTAGCTCTCTATAGTTATCCCAGTTTTGGTGATAATGAATTTACAATATGCATTAAAATCTATCACAGGATCACTTTCATGAGCTTCCCCTCCACACACACACACACCATGTCCCTTAATGTTCTTGTTCATTTCTTTTCATATAAATTTCATTATGACTTTTACCCAGTTCTATGAAGAAACTCTTTGGCATTTTAGTATTTTAATAAGTAGACAAATGATAACTTTATCATTGTCTTTAAACAGGTTGTGACAAGCCAAGATGCCTTCTTTATTGCTTTTACACCCTACCCCACATAGATTGGCCTTATTCTTTTGCAAAAAGCCAAGGAAGCTGTCCCAAAGGCTTGCTTGGACCAGGGTGCTAAGGCTCAAGTGGCCTAGCTGGCAACTCCCTGGTAGCTTCAGGCCATACTGACCCAGCTTCCTGTCCACCTAAGGACATAAAAAGACCCACCTCCCTCCATGGAAGAGTATAGTCTGAGTTCCCTCCATCTTGGACAATGTCCCAAGGTCTCTTTAAGAGTCACCACAACCCAGCTTGCTGATTACCTTTTTAATCTGGAGTCAAGGGGCCCATCTTCCACCTGGTTAGTGGGGTTAGTGGGGTTCTTAGAACAGCTCACAAAAAGCTATTAACTTATGTACTTTAATATTGCTACAGACATAGGTCAAGCAGAACTGCACCAAACAAGGTCACTTCACAACAGTCCACTTAACATGAAACTTTAGCATAAAGTTAAGCCCCACTCTAATAGCATCGTTCCCAAAAGTAACTGTCTTCTCTACCAGCCCTTGGGGAACCATGCCATCCTTTAACTGGTAGAAAGCATCAAAGGACAAGAAAGATGAAAGGAAAGGAGAGGAGATATGATTTTATCAGGCTAAGGAAAAAAGAAGAGATCCTAGTAGGCTAAGAAAGGGAAGGTTCTACTGCTCTGAAGTGGAAGGTGATTCTACTGGGCTAAGGAAAACTTCCAGCATGGTAGAATTTCCCTTCCTTAACACTGCAGAATCTCCTTTCCCATTGTATTATTAAGCTTTTACAATCCAAATTTTGGTTGTTAAATAATGAAAAAAGTTATTTGGATAGAAAATCTAGGTATGCCTATACTACGCTAACAGCAGTAATCCTGAACTATTAACAATGTTTCAACAGGAAAATACACTCAGAGTTCTAACATAAAGGGATAAGAATAAATTCCCTACCTATATTCCCGCCCCACTCTCCATCCTTATCGTCCTCACCCCCATATTCTAAAATTTTAGAGGGCACTGCGCTAAGAGGGATGGAACGCCCTCAAGAACTAAATTTGGATGACACAAATGTAATTCTAATAACAAAGGAAAGGGAAAGCTGTCTGTAAAGATAAATTCAGATGCACAGGGTACTCACTGACCAATTTAGAATTTTAAAAGTCATATAAAGTAATTGGAAATCAGGCCAGGTAACTGATTATCACTACAAGTGTATGGCGCAGTCCTAATAAAAACAGTTTGACAGCAATGAAACTCAGAATGATCTGAGAGTCGCAATAAATACTAAGGGTAACTAGAAAATGCTTTTTTTGTTTTTGTTTTTTTTAAGGAAGGAGGTACAACAGCAAGATCAACAAGCGATAGGACTATGGATGAGACAGAACACTGACGAGAAAGAGAGACAGAGGAAATAAAGGCAGAACTAGAGGCTTTGCACTTTCTTCTATTTTTTCTACCAAAAAGAATGATCTTCACACTAGCAACAATAAAACAAAAATGGTTAACAGATGGCTGAAACTCAAGGAGGCAGTGAGAAGGCATCTAGCCGCTCCAGATTAATCCAACTCACCTGGGTCTAGAAGATTTAGAGACCCTGTCACTGAGCTTCGAAAGATCACAGAGAATGAGGGAGGCATCAGAGGCCTGGAGAAAGGCCAACGTTCATATTTGAAATGACAAAAGAAGATGAATTTTTTTTAACCATGCAGCTTATGAGCTAGACTTAATCACCCAACAGATGGTATGTGAGCATTCGGAAAAGGAAGCAGCGACAACGATAAACAAGCATAGTTTCATCGTGGATGGGTCATACCATAATGTCCTCATCTATTTTTTTTAAACAGTTATTAGACTGGTAGATGACAGCAATGTCATGCACACAGTAGTGCATAGAGGTTTCTATAAATGTCTGACAGATTGTCAAGCTATCTTTGCAGTCAAGGTGGCATGGTGGGGCTAGGTAACAGGACAACTCTGTGGTTCTATTTCTCTCTCTCCCCCTGCCCCCCTTATAATCTGCCTTCTGACCTTATCAATCCACCCAAACTGCTCTCTCCAAAGTTACTAATTATGTCTTAGTTGCCGAATCCAATGGCCTTTTCTCAATCCTCACTCTCCTTGACCTCTTTGCAACCTCTCATACTGTTGATCACTCTCTCCTCCCTGACACTCTCTTCTCTCTAGGTTTTCAGGACACCCCTCTCTCCTGGTTTTCTTCCTAACTATATGGCCGCTCCTTCTCTATCTCCTTTCCTGCATCCTCCTCCAGATCATGGCCCTCTAATCATAGGTGTCCCTCAGGGCTCTGTCTTGGGTCTTCTTCTCTTCTGCCTCTATACTACTTTATTTGATGATCTCATCATCTCCCACAGATTTAATTACCATCTTGATGCCGATGATTCTCAAATCTACCCTTCCTGCCCCAATCTCTCTGCTTACTTCAAGTCTCACATCTCCAACTGCCTTTCAGACATTTTGAATTGGATGTCCAGTACACATCTTAAATTCAATATGTCTGAAACAGAGCTATTACCTTTCCCTCTAAACCTTCCCTGCTTCCTAGCTTCCATGTTACTGTAGATGGCAACACTCTCCTCCTGGTCCCTCAGGCTCTCAACCTAGGAGTCATCCTGGACTCCTCACTCTCTCTTGCGCCGACATCCAAGCTATTGCCAAGGCCTGTTGATTTCATCTTTGCAACACCTCTCATATGCCCCCTTCTCTCCTCTGACACTGCCCCACCCTAGTGCAGGCCCTCCTCCACTCCTGCCTGGACTATGGCTTGTCTGCCTCGGGGCTCTCCCTACTCCAGTCCATTCTCCATGCAGCCACAAAAATAATTTTCCTAAAAGGCAGGTTTGATCATGTCACCATCCTACTCAATAAAGTCCAGTGGGTTGCTACTGCCTCCAGGAGCAAACAGGCCTTCAAAGTCTTTCATAACCTAGCACTGCCCCTCACCCTTTCCAGTCCTCTTACACCTTACTGACACGTACTCTTCAATCCTGTGACACTGGCCTCCTGGCTGTTCCACGAACAAGACATTCCATCTCTTGGCTCCAGACATTCTCTCTGGCTGTCCCCCATGTGGGGAATGCTCCCCCTCCTCCACTCGGACTACTGACCTCCCTGGCTTCCTTTATGGCCCAACAGGAAACCTCCCCCAATCCCTCTCAATTCCAGCACTTTCCCTCAATTAATTATTTCCTATTTATCCTGTCTGTGGTTTGCTTTGTATATATTTGTTTGCATGTTGTCATCTCCCCCCACCCCACCATTAGATTGAAAGTTCTTTGAGGGCAAGGACTATCTTTCCCTCTTTTTGAATACCCAGTGTTTAGCACAGTGCCTGAAACATAGCAGGTGCTTAATAAATGTTTAATGAATTGAACTGAATTCAAATATGGCTGAATGATCAGATGAAAAGTAGAGTGATTTATCGATTATCACCAACTTGAAAGATAGTGTCTAACAGAATCACTAGGGATTTGCCTTTGGCCCTATGCTATTCAATATTTTTATCAATATTTTTGCCTATTAAACAGTATTTTATTTTTTCCAATTAGTATAAAGACAATTTCTAACAATCATTTTTAAAATAAAATTTTGAGTTCCAAATTTTCTCCCTTTCTCCCTCCCTTCCCTCCTCCCTAAGACAATAAGCAATTTGATACAGGTTATACACATGCAACCATGTAAAAACATGTTTCTATATTAGTCAAATTGTATAAAGAGAAACAGAACAAAAGGAAAAAAACCACAAAAAACAAATAAATTGAAAATAGTATGCTTTGCTTTGCATTCAGACTCCATCAGTCTTTCTCTGGAGGTTGTTTATCAATATTTTGGATGAAGGAATAGAGGGCTTGCTGACTAGATTTTCAGATGACCCAAAGCTAGAAAGTATAAATAACCTAAATGATATGGTCAGGATCCCAAAAGATCACACAAGACTAGAACAAAAGATGAAGAAATGGATGCTTATCCTGGAAAAGAGAAGACTAAGGAAGGCCCTAATGGTTGTCCTTGAGTACCTGAAGGACAAGCATGCAATTCAATAAGCCTGGCACACAGTAGGCATCTATCAAATGCTTACTGAATTGCAAGCTTGTCCTTCAGGTACTCAAGGACAAAAAAGCATGTAAAAATAAGGGTGAGGGGAGATGCATTTTAAAATAAATGCAATGTTTAGAAAATAACAGAAGCACTTTAAAGGGTCTAGATATGGAAAAACATGAATAGCAGACTCCCCCCAATAAATACATTATTATAGTAATTCTGCTACATGGGAATAAATGTCTCTATGAATAGTGAGTGATTCTGAAACTTTTTTTTTTTGCTCCTGGCACAGTATTCTCTGCCATGAAGAACTGCAGAACAGTGAACTTTTAAACTGGCACCAGTAAGGGTAAGTTGGGAGATTGGTACCTGCAGTTTCCCTTTAATTATGAAAATTATTCAAAAAATTCAATTACTGAAATCTTTGCAAGTTCGAGATCTGTCTTAATCTGAGATCAATGCATGTGATACAGCCAGGTTTTATTGCCTCTGCAAACTCTATACTTTTCTCACACAGAGGCTGGGTAAGTAAAATTTATATTCAACAAAATGAATCACAAATTTTCTTTTATTTGCAATAACAATATCCAAAGTTACATGGCGCATCTAGTAAAATTTGTGGAAAAACCTTTAAGAATAACTGGGCTTTTTGGTAAACAGTTCTAAGGACCAAGAGAGAAATTAACAGAGCTAAGGGATAAAGTAAAGAAAGAGAACGTTGGAAAAAATATTTAAGAAAAATATTATAGCAAAATGTTTAAAAGTTAGATATACTGGACATATGAAGATGGTTCAACATAAGAAAAATGATTATTTACTTAGAAAACTCAAAAGCAAAGAAGCTGATGCAAATAACTGATTCTGTAAAGAAGCAGGACACAAGACAAATGGATAAAAACTGTTACCATTTCTGTCTAGCAATAATAAAATCTGAGAAGAAATAATAGGAAGAGAAATCTCATTCAAAATAACTACAAAATACATAAAGTGGGAGTCAATCTGCCAAGATACACTTCTTAGTGTTTACACAAATATAATTACAAAATACTCTTTAGAGAAATGAAGAATGATCCAAATAATTGTAGCAGACATTCACCGCTCATGGTTGGGCCTCATTATCAATAGGATAAAAAACGTTGATAATACTTGTAGCATTTAGCACAGTTTCTGGCACATAGAAGGTGCTATGAAAATGGTTATTCCCTTCTTCACCACAACTAAATTAATTTATAGATTTAGTGTTAGGCCAATCAAAGTACCAAGAGGGTACTACACAAAATAATAACAAAATTCACTCGGAGGAACTGAAGCTATATAGATTCTCAAGAGAAATAAATAAACTGTATATTATAACTAAGATATCTACAGCTTTCAACTTCTAGTACTTAATTCTTAAAATAATGATAATAATAACACTCCCAAGAAACTCAAACATATCTAGTCAAGGTTAGAATGAAAAGATAAGAAAATAATTTGCATATTTTGTAATCATCAAATATTACTTATGGAGCCCTTTGGGAACTATGTTAACACAGAATTATAATACATATCACCTGATAAAACCTAGACATGAATTAGAGACCTTTAGACATATATATCTAATTTTGCAACAAATGAGAAGCACTCTTTCATAAATTATTAGTCTTTTTTAATTAGCAACTTAACCTTACTCATAGACTATCCATCTCTGGGCTAAAACCTTAACCAGCCATGTCTTTTCTTGAAAAAAACAAAATGGTGGGCTGAAGTATACAAATTCAGTGGTGAGACTTGATGTTAGTCCAAGTCACTACATGGGAATATTTCATAAAAGTTCATCCTTTCAAGGGATGGAACAATCCATATTTTCTGTTTCAGCTGGGAATAGTTTCATCCCCAAGAATATTCCAAAACTCTCAGATGCACTCAACTAGTTTGTTCAATAATCCAATCTTGAAACCTTGCTCTCCTTTATGATTAAGCATGTGTTCTGCACAGAGAGTGTTTCATGATGACCTCAACAACCTTAGGAAGTGTTTCTAAAGTATACGACACAATCAATCTTGGGTATTTGAGACTGTAACTCAAAATTGCTTGAGATGCTCTGGGATCATGGCTCTTTTCGCCAGCACTAAAAAAGCACAGGCTTAGGGCGCCCTCTAGTGTCCTACCTTATCACATGCAAGGACTGTTGCTCACAGAGAACGTGAAAGCAAAGGTCTAGGAAAAACTGGCCATTTCTTACAGTGAAAAATCTCTTTCCTATGCCGCTTTCATTTCTACTACATGGTCTGTCTGTCTTCTCATAATTGGGCTAAGTCTAGATGACTAATCTGCGTATCATCACTGCCTTCAATTCCTGTATCTTCATTATTTCCATTTTCCAGCAGAAACAGGGAAGGGAAAAGAACGGATATGAAAAAAAACCCAGCCAATTAGGCAACTGACTGGAAATACCAGTAATACCTGCACCCAGCAGGCCCTTCAGATAGTTACAGCTAGAAGGGTCCTTAAAGATCACTCACACCAACCCCTCATATTTATAGATAGGGAAACCAAGGCCCAGAAAAGTGGCCAAAGCCACACAGTTAGTAAGTGGCAGAGGTCTTGGGACTCCTTGTTGGGGGGGGGGGGGGGCACACTCTACAGCACCACACTTTTTCTTAAGCAAAGATTTTAAGAGGATGGAGAAGCCCACTCACATGTGTTTGCTGGGTTTTTCATCCAGGAGGCTCTACCTCCTTTTCTGACCATTGGCATCTTCTCCAAGTCAGGATTTTTGCTTTTCCTTCATGCTTAGAGTTCCTCCAATCTTTTACATATCAAGCATAAACTTATTTTCCTCCTGATCTATGGAATTACTTCTTGTGAGATTGATCACAATTTTTCTGTAGTATGCAATCTTAAAGCAACCTGTGGTCAAGTACCAAACAAGTGGCTTTTTGGCTTTTTATAAGAGATCCTACATATCCTCCTAAAATCTGGCTCTCTTGGCACCCAAAGTGAGGTCTTTGCATTCTTTCTTAATCTAGAATTTAAGACTGAAGTGTGGGTCATAACTTGAGCTTACCCTGGGAGAGATCTTTTCTCCTGACAAGCTTTTAATCTTTAGTGAATTTTAAAAAAATTTTTATATTGAAAAAATACATAGGAATAATTTTAATCAAGATCCCCTAAATTAACACAGCATTTGTTCTTGAAGAACAACTGAATACCTGGAAATGTGTAAGAAAAAGGAATGAAGGAAATTGTATTTCAATGGAATAATAGATGCAAATTTGGCTGACAGAATGTGATATGCCACAAGAGAATTAAGTAATGATCCTCCAATACCTGAGAAAACAACTAGAGGCAGACAGATTCTCTGTCTGCGATCTCCATTATGGATGTACTTAGATTTAAGGGGTATTATGGTTTGTTTTGAGAATTACAGTTATAAAGGTAAAGGCACCATCTGAATGTAATAATTAATATCAGGGTCTACTGGTGAGGAAGAGGGTGTACATCTGACAGTCACAGGCTGCCACAAGCAGGGGAGTGGAACCAAGCTTGTCGAGGATAAACCCCTACAGGATGTGTGGCAGTGGCCATGACAATAAGCATGAATAACATCACGCTAATGTCTCCAACTAAACATAAAGTAAGCATAAGTAACCACAAAATGCCAACCAGTTGCTTCACAATACATTTTAAAACACATTATCACAAAATGCCAAATTCAGTTGCTTGAATCCCTGTTACGATGGCAATCAGGATGCTGGAGAATACTTTGATTGATTGTTGAAAAAGTGACGAAATGGTTGCGAGACAAAGCCAAAAATATCTCTTCCCCTTGAGGTGAAGCAGTAGCTGATCTGGGGAGTACCTATGAAACAGCTGAGAAGGCAGAGATGGGGATATGATGGGGATTGTTGACCTCGGACCTTTAGCACCCCCTTTCCCCACATGCCACGGACAGGACATGAGACGCTGGCACACCCAAGAAGGCGCTTCTAAATTCTGGGACAGAGATTCCTCTAGAAATTTGTGGGGAGAAAGTGGTATTTCCATTATAAAAATGATGCAATCTCCAGTCTATATACCTGTTTTCAGCTTTTAGAGTCTGAATTTTGGCCAGCCAGGCATAGATCTCCATCTCCATTTGTAACACTGCACTAGAACACCAACTGCCTCCAGCAAGATTACCAAGAGCCATGTTTTGGAAGAAACAACTACAGTGAGAGAAAAGTAAAAAGGAATGCCTGTATTTACTTCTAACTTTTCCTCAAATAAGCAAATATTTATTGTCCAAAATAAAATGTCTGTTTTTGAAACTTTCACTTTAGTTCTCTGCCTTATGTCGCAAGATTGAAGGGTATTTCCTTGAATGCTTATAATCAACATGTCACTATAAAGTCACAAAAACATAGACATATAAACACACAAAAAGGTGTACATCTATTAACGTTACTTTGTCAACTCTTCTTTTTTCTTCCATTTTGGCGATCCTTTGGAACGTTTAAGCAACAGCAGAATGGAGGTGGAGTGAAGGAAAGAGTCCAGGAGCCAGAGAACAGGTTCTAATTCTGCTTCTGATATTTAGGATTCCCATCCCTCACCCTCCACGGGCCTGAGCTTCCTCATCTGCAAAAGGAGGTGGTTGGACTCCACGGTCTCTACAATTCTTTCTAGATCGGGAGCTAGGACGCTAGGATTTCTATCAAAGTAGAAATTCATAAATTCAGACGGCACCTACTTCCCAGGGTGGTTGTGAGGATCAAACGGGAGAACAGTTATAAAGTGCTTAGCTCGGCACATAGCACGCAGTAGGTAATATCAAAAATTAGCTATTACTATTTTGTGATTATTATAACATTCAGATACTCTAAAACCATCATTTTTTGCTCATATCTCCTGAAAGATTCAATGGTCATGTTCCAATACATATAAGCAGAATTCTTCCTTGAGAGAACTTACCTTTCCCAAAAGGCTAGCTTTAATGAAAATAAAAGTACATGTACAAAAACTATCAATAATATATGAAAATTGAACAAACATCTAAATAAAATATTCTCTTCCTTCAAATCTATTATTATATTAAAGACCAAATGTGTAAAACTTTCCTCTTTTATCTATTAAAATAAAATGAATTATTCATAATTTCATTAAAAATGAATAACATTTATGTAGGAAACACAGCAGCACTAGTATCTCATCAAGCAAAGTGATTGCTGGATTGTTACATGTAAATATTGTAATTATTCATTTAACTGAACAACAACAAAAGAAAGGTCAGTTTGAATGGAGAGAAAATGACAGGTCTCCAAAAGAAGGGTGATTTCATGTTTCACCCTGATTCCTAGGGAGTGAAAAGGAGAAGTAGAATGGAAATGTAGCCCCTTACCCTCCTCTACTTCCCTGATAATGGAACCAAGCATGTTCTTCAGTGAAGGGGCCAATTACCTAACAAAGTCTATGATTAAGGCTCCAACACTTGGAAACCTAGGGTGATCAACCAAGGGTGGGACACAAGCTCTGAAAGGTCCTACATCAAGCCCGAAAGACTTCTAACATGGATTTGAGAGCACAGTGTGCTGGTCATCCAAGGACCAGCCTAGTCTAGTTGAAAATAACATATTTCTATTAACTTCTCCCAAATTTTCTCCCCCCCCCTCCCAAGATAGGTGACAATCAGAAGGCCAGGGAAAAAAGAAGACAATTAGGGTAAGTCAATATCTGTAGTCCAAGTGTATTCTGGGTAACAGCATTAATGTGTTCTGAGCATCATAAGGTCACTTAGGAAAGATAATGCGAAGTGTGACATTTTAAAAAACTGAACACTTCAAAAATAACTTGGAAAGATTAAGAAAAATAAATGAAACCTGATTTCGAGCAAATCAAACACAAAGAAAAAAATGCATCAAAAAAGCTAAAAGGTTATTTTTCCCTATCAGATTATTTTAACTGTATCCTACTTTCAAAAAAAGTTTCTGTTTATTTGATAGAAAAATGTGAAATTGAGGGCCAAAATTCACATTTGAAGCAGTGATAATTTTAGGGCTTTTGCATTTAAAGGATATTTTAATCCTACAGATATATCACTTCGGTGAATATAATATATGCAGAAGTTATTAAGTAATTTATTTTATGATAAGCTTCTGTGATTAAAATAAATTTTATTTTCATTTGTATAATATTTCCATTAATTAAAATGTCCCCTGAAGACATCTGTTCAAAGTCTGAAACATTAAAACAATGGAAAAATTCCAAAACCAAACTTTTTTTTTTTCCCATGAAGTTAACATTATGGAATTCTAACAGATGTTCTATTTGGTCATAGTTAATAAAATGAATTATATAGGAATTAAATGAGGCTCAACATATTTGTGTTAGATTTTAACATAAAATCAACTTCACGTTAAAAAAATAGAGACTTCCAATGACCCTCCCACCCTGCCAGTAGAATTAATGAGTTGTGCAAAAAACCATATGGTGCTTTACCACTTTTCTAATGTGAAAAAACATCATTTTTGAGGCTTCTAAAGGAATGTAATATTGAGAATAAAGTCCTTTTTCCCAACACTCCTTACCAAGAGTTCACAGAAACGACTGCAGCCATCTTCTTCTTAGTGTTTCCTCAGGGCTGTGTAAACCCTGACTGCCCTGTCTTCATCCAGACCACAGAATTTATTCCATCAACAGAAGAACTTATGCAGGAAAAAGATAAGCATCATAGTGGAAGGAGAGACTCTGAGATCAGAAACAGCAGACATCTACTGAGTATCTACTACGAGAAACATCACCATCACCACAATGGTGCACATCGAGGTATCACTCAAAGGTTTGCAGGACACTTTACACATGTGATTTCATTCATTCACAACAATGCTGATAGCTGATACTATTTTTATCTTTATTTTACAGAGGAAGAAACTGAGACTCAGTGACGTGCCTAGATCACACTTTTAGTCATCCATCCAATATGCATTTATTAGGTACTTATTATGGGCTAAGAACTATGGCCCTGGGATAGAAAGAAGTAAAACAGTCCCTCTGCCCGCTAGGAGCTTACAATCTAGTTAGGGAGCCAGCAGGCAAATGCCTAGGTGGACGCAAGAGAGATACAAAATGATTTTGGAGAGAAGGCAGTACTAGATAGGGAAAAACAGGAAAGGCTTCACGGAGAAAGTGATGAGGCTGAGCTTTGGAGGAAAGCAGAGCTTCTAAGAGGCAAAGAGGAGGAGGGTGAGTATTCCAGGGATGGGGCCAGCCAGTGCCCAGCCATGGGGATGGGAGGTAGTGTGCTGCGTGTCAAAAACAGGGAGACAGATGGTTTGGCTCAATGGTAACATGTGTAAAGAAGGGGAGTGCTCTGTACTAAGGATGGGAAGGAAGAGTCCAGGTTGTGAAGGGCTTTAAATGCCAAAAAGAAGAATCTGCATTTGACTCTAAAGGTACAATTTAATGAGTAGGAGGGTGACATTATCTGACCAACACTTTAGGAAAATCACTATGGAATATGGATTAGAGTAGGGAGAGACATGAAGCTACTGCAGTAGCTCATCCAGGAGATGAAGGCCCAGACTGAGGGGTGGCCACGTGAGTTAGGGAACCACTGGCAGAGGCAGAAATGACAAGATTAGCAGATGACTGGATGTGTGAGGTAAGAGTGAAGAGTCAAGGAGGGCAAAGGTTGGAAACTGCGTGGCTAGAAGAATAATGGGGTCCTTGATAAGAAATAGGTAAGTTTGGAAGAGAAATGGGTTTGGGAGAAAGATAATGAATTTGGCTTTGGACACGTGGTGTGTGGAATGTCTCCGAGACATTCCTACAGGAAATTCAGTTCATGATCCAGAGCTGGAACTCAGGAGAATGAAATGCTAAATATGCATACATACATGTGTATATATATATATATATATATACACACACACACATATATATGTATATATGTGTGTGTGTGTGTATGCATATATACACACACAAGCATACATACATACGTGACATATGCAAGTCTTCAGCACAGAAACATTAATTAAACCTATGCAAGCTGATGAGGTCATCATGACAGAGTTTAGAAAGAGTTAAGTCCAGGATAGAGCCTTGGGGTACCCCAACAGTCTGGGGATGGGAGACAGATGATGAACAAGCAGAAAAGACTAAGAAGGAATGGTGGGCATAGGGAGGAAGAAAATGAGGGGAAAGCGGTGTCATGAAGACCTAGAAAAGGGAAAGTATCCAGGTGAGGGTAACCAGCAGCACCAAATGCTGCAGAGAGGGTCAAGAAGGATGAGGACTGATAAAGGCCTTCATCTTTGGCAATTAAGAGATCACTGGTAACTCTGGAGAGAGCAGTTTCAGTTGAATGATGAGGTCAGAAGCCAGAATACAAAGGCTTGAGAGAAAACATAAGTAGTGGAGGTAAAAACAAACAAACAAAAAAAAAAAGGAAAATAGCTTTTTTTCTAGGAGTTTGGATGAAAAATGTAGGAGGGGCACAAGATGACAGCATAAGAAGGGATGGAAGGATCACACTGGAGAGTGTGTTGTAAGGAGGGGGCAGACTAAGAGTGTGTTTACAGGCAACAGAGAAAGAAGATAGGAAGACATTGAAGATAAGAGAGAGAGAAGGTATGGTTGTAAGGGCAATTTGCTGGGATGGAATCAAGGACACATGTATCGGGGTCAGGCTTGGCAAGGAAATGGACCACTTTTTTTTTTAACAGGACACCTCTTGATCAAAGACAACAGTAAAGGAGGAGAGAAAGATGGAAGATGTCGAAGAGTTGAGATGTAGTGAAGAGAAGAGGAAACTCATGGCCTTTGGCCTCAATTTTCTTGGAGAAGTACAAGGTGGAATGCTGAGCTGTGGAGATGGCGAAGGAGGGAATGGTGTGGGAAGACTGAGGAGAGAAGAGGTTCGGAGCAGTTGGTGACAGGAGTGCATTAGAGAGGAATCGAGGAAGGGCAAAATTATTGCTGCCCTGCTTTGATGAGGGCTCGTTTGAGATTAAACGACACAGATTCAGAGTGGACCCAATTATCATGGACGTGTGATTTTCTTCAGCTCCACTCAGAAGCATCTGATCAGAATGGAAGAGGCAGAAGACAGGATGGGGGTAATCTAGTGTTTGGGCTGGACTTACATTTACATGTTAAGTAAATACAAACTCTATACAAATAAGACTTGGGAGGTCACTAGCAACTGGCAACATCAGAAGATGAGGATATAGCTCACACAGGACTGTGCTATTAAGGAAGCTTGGGACTATGAGAGGTGTAGATACGTTCTGGAGGAAGAAGAGCATTGTAGGAACAGGGATGGCCTATATAAACTAGAGGAGATGGGAGATGGAATGGGATATACAGGGAACAGCAGGTAGACCTGTTTGGCTTCTGAAAGTTACAATGTGTGATGAGCTGGATCTTGAAGGGCTTACATGTCAAACCAGGGCACCTGTACTTCATCCTAGGTACAACAGGGGGGCCAAATGAGCTTCTTTAGCATGAAAGGAACATGATTATATCGGTGCTTTAATAATATCAATGGACAGCCGTGTGGAGGATGCAGCAGGTAAGGCTAGGTCATAATCATTTATTAAGTGCTCACTCTGGGCCAGGCACTTTGCCTCAAAAATTTTACATTCTAATGAGGGAGGACAGAACAGTAAAAGAAGGAGAGAGTCCAATCCCCCTGTGGGGATTAGAGAAGAGGATGGAGGCTGGGAAACCAATTAGGAAATTGGTCCTAGTATGGGAGAAGGCGATGAAGGACATGAAGTAGGGTCTAACCAAGTGAGCAGAGGAGGAGGATGGAAGCAAGAGATTCCAAGGGAGTATGGGATCTGAACCCAGGTCTTCCCAACTCTACGTTCAGTGTTCCACCCACTTGGCAACACTACCCTCTGCACATAGTGGAATGGACTACCATTGTGTTATGAGAAATGATGAACAGGATGATTTCAAAAGACCTGGAGACTTAACATGAACTGATATAAAGTGAAGTGAGCAGAACCAGGAGAACACTGCACACAATACCAGCAATACCGTACAATGAACAACTGTGAATGACTTGGCTATTCTCAGCAATATAATGATCCAAGACAATTCCAAAGGACTCATGATGAAAAATGCTCTCCACCTCTAGAGAAAGATGAAGTCTGAATATAGACTGAAACATACAATTTTTAACTTTATTTTTTTAATGAGTTTTTTTTTTGGTCTGCCTTTTTAACTTTATTTTTTTAATGAGTTTTTTTTTTTGGTCTGCATTTTCTTTCACAATATGACTAATATGGAAATATGTTTTGCACGATTGTACATGTATAGCCTATATAAAACTGCTTACTTTCTCAGGGAAAGGGGATGGGAGGAAGGGAGGGAGAGTATTTGGAGCTCAAAATTCTTAAAAACAAACGTTAAAAATGGTTTTTACATGTAAATTGGGGGAAAAATATTATTAAAAAAAAAGTTCTCCATCCCCATTCCCAGGGAGGTACAATTTTCCCCAGGGCACGGTCCAACTGGGGGCAGGGAGACACACACAGGAACCCTGTAGGCAGAGTCCCCTATAGAGGAGGCACACATGGAACCAAGGAGCAGGCATGGCCAAGGAACACACACAGACATGGCAGCTCCGCCCTCCTAAGGGAGTGACCTGAACACTCTGCCCCCAGGGCTGCTCACTGCTTCCCTGTGCCTTCACTGATCTCCTCCAGTAAAGTCACTGGGTGGCCAGACTGGAGGCACTCGGTTATGTGTCCTATCTGCTCTGTGCTCCAGCAGGGCTACTTTGTGTTGTGCCCTACTGGTCTTCCAGCCCTTCCCCTAGGAGGGGGGTTCACTTGACCCCACACAACTTTAGCTCTTTCTCGGAGTGGACTGTGGCCAGGCCACCAGAGAAACCTTGGGGCTCTCCAGTCTGTTTCAAACTCCTTGGTTTCTGCTTCTGGCAGACATCTGGCAAGTTCAGTTTTCATTAATTGCTTTCCCTCCCCATGGGGCTAAGTCCTAGATGCTGTCCAGACAAATCTGACCCCAGGAGCCCAACTGCCAATGGCCAGCAGAGCTGGAGACCTCTGTCCTCCTTTCCTGACTCCAACAGAGTCGACGTCCTCAGTGTGCTAACACTAACAATACTTACCTCACAGAGTCGTTGTAAGAGAAGCCCTCTGCAAACCTGAGAGCGGCACACAAATATGACCTTTGATTATTACTGCTGTTGCTGGATCTATCTACTCACTAGGAACCAGGTCTCTCAAAATCTTGGCCTCTTATTACAACACAAAATCTCTTAAGTGCCAACTCTAGGTAGGCAAAGTTCTGTCTTAGTTTCCAAAGAACAGGGACTGCTAGAGCACCAGTGCTGCTTCGCACAATCCTTGGCACACAGTAGGCACTTCATCAATACTGGCTGACTTGGAAACAATATAAAGTTTAGGCAAGGACTTACAGTTTAAGAGTCATACGGCAGGATCAGTGCAGTCCAGATTTATAAAGCTGTGCTGTGAGTTCTGAGATGGCCTTACCAACCAGGGAAATCAGGGAAGAATCACATAATGTCAGAGCTGGAAGGGGGCTCAGGAGCCTTCTGGTCCAACCCAATTATGACTGAAGACAGATCTCGCTATAACATCCCAACAAGAGATCATCCGACTTTCACATCCAACTACCTCCCACACCAGGCTATTTCATATTTAGACAGCTCTAATCACTGAAGGATAAATATAAAGTTCCATATTTCAGTTAAAAAAAAAGACAACTACCACAAAATCTTTAAAAATTTGCTCAAAGAGAAGACCAGGAGCTGGGCAGAATGTGCCCTACCACCCTGAATCAGTGAGCTGCGGCAGTTACCAGACTTCTCAACCCACAAACACCAAAGACAGCAGAGAAGGTTAGTGGGAAAAGCTTCGGGAGTGGAAGGAGTTCAAGGTTCGGCTACCAGCCCTGGGGGCAGCGGAGGTGGGGCAGCTACAGCTGTTGTTGCTTCTGGCCCCAGGCCCACCTGGTGGGAGGAATTAAGTGGCGGATCAGAGCAGGAGTGCACAGCCTGCCAAAGATCTAAGCCCAGTCCAGGTTGGGGGTTCTTGGGGAAGGAGCAGTGCTGGTGTGGCAGAGCTGGCACATTCCCCCCAAATGTGGAACATAGAACTCTTTAGTCTATAAGCAGTCATACCCCACTGAAAAACTCAGGGGTCAAGTTAGTTGGCTGGGAATATGGCCAGGCAGTGAAAACGCACCCAGATTCAGTCTCAGACTTTGGATTCTTTCTTTGGTGGCAAAGAAGACCAAAACATACAGCCAGAAGAAGTTGACAAAGTCAAAGAGCCTACAACAGAAACCTCCAAGAAAAACATGAACTGGTCCCAGGCCATGGAAGAGCTCAAAAAGGATTTGGAAAAGCAAGTTAGAGAAGTAGAGGAAAAATTGGGAAGAGAAATGAGAAGGATGCGAGAAAACCATGAAAAACAAGTCAATGACTTGCTAAAGGAGACCCAAAAAAATACTGAAAAATACACTGAAGAAAACAACACCTTAAAAAATAGACTAACTCAAATGGCAAAAGAGCTCCAAAAAGCCAATGAGGAGAAGAATGCCTTGAAAGGCAGAATTAGCCAAATGGAAAAGGAGGTCCAAAAGGCCACTGAGGAAAATACTACTTTAAAAATTAGACTGGAGCAAGTGGAAGCTAGTGACTTTATGAGAAATCAAGATATTATAAAACAGAACCAAAGGAATGAAAAAATGGAAGACAATGTGAAATATCTCATTGGAAAAACCACTGACCTGGAAAATAGATCCAGGAGAGATAATTTAAAAATTATTGGACTACCTGAAAGCCATGATCAACAAAAGAGCCTAGATATCATCTTTCAAGAAATTATCAAGGAGAACTGCCCTGATATTCTAGAGCCACAGGGCAAAATAGAAATTGAAAGAATCCATCGATCACCTCCTCAAATAGATTCCAAAAAGAAATCTCCCAGGAATATTGTCACCAAATTCCAGAGCTCCCAGATCAAGGAGAAAATACTGCAAGCAGCCAGAAAGAAACAATTTGAGTATTGTGGAAACCCAATCAGAATAACCCAAGATCTGGCAGCTTCTACATTAAGAGATTGAAGGGCCTGGAATACGATATTCCAGAGGTCAATGGAGCTAGGATTAAAACCAAGAATCACCTACCCGGCAAAACTGAGTATCATGCTCCAAGGCAAAATATGGACTTTTAATAGAATAGAGGACTTTCAAGCTTTCTCAGTGAAAAGACCAGAACTGAATAGAAAATTTGACTTTCAAACACAAGAATCAAGAGAAGCATGAAAACGTAATCAAGAAAAAGAACAAGAAAAAGAAATTGCAAGGGCCTTACTAAAGTTGAACTGTTTTGTTTACATTCCTACATGGAAAGATAACATGTATGATTCACGAGACCTCAGTATTAGGGTAGCTGAAGGGAATATGCATATATGTATGTATGTTTACGTATATATATTTATATATATATATATATATATATATATATATATATATATATATATATATATATATATATGTAGAGAGAGAGAGAGAGAGAGCGAGCGGACACAGGGTCAGCTGAAGATGAAGGGAAGATATCTAAAAGAAATAAAATCAAATTAAGGGATGAGAGAGGAACATATTGAGAGAGGGAGATAGGGAGAGATAGAATGGGGTGGATTATCTCGCATAAAGGTGGCAAGGGGAAGCAGTTCCATGGGAGGAGGGGAGAGGGCAGGTGAGGGCAGGTGAGTGAATCTTGCTCTCATCAGATTTGTCCTGAAGAGGGAATACCATACATACCCAATTGGGTATCTTACCCCACAGGAAAGAAGAGGGAATAAGATAAAAAAAGGGGGGGGGGATGATGGAGGGGAAGGCAGATAGGGGTGGAGGTAATCAAAAACAAACACTTTCAAAAGGGGACAGGGTCAAGGGAGAAAATTCAATAAAGAGGGATGGGTTGGGAAGGAGCAAAATATAGTTAGTCTTTCACAACATGAGTATTGTGGAAGGGTTATACATAATGATACACATGTGGCCTATGTTGAATTGCTTGACTTCTTGGGGAGGGTGGGTGGGAAAAGAGGAGGGGGGAGAATTTGGAACTCAAAGTTTTTAAAAACAGACATTCAAAAACAAAAACAAAAAAAGTTTTTTGCATGCAACTAGAAAATAAGATACACAGGCAATGGGGAGTAGAAATTTAGCTTGCCCTACAAAAAAGGAAGGGAAAAGGGGATGGGAGGGGAGTGGGGTGACAGAAGGGAGGGCTGACTGGGGAACAGGGCAACCAGAATATACGCCATCTTGGAGTGGGGGGGGAGGGTAGAAATGGGGAGAAAATTTGTAATTCAAACTCTTGTGAAAAACAATGCTGAAAACTAAATATGTTAAATTAATAAATTAAATTTAAAAAAAAATTTGCTCAAAGAGAAGTGTGTTGTTTTTCCTTACATACACGGAGATAAAATCTGCCCTCTCAGCAACCTCTCCTTTTTCTGCTACTTCTCCCCTCTCACTTAGCAGGGGCTAAGAATGACATCTCTTCCACCATAGGAGCCTTTCGAATACTCAGAGAAAGCTATGTCTCCCACTAGTATTCTTTCTTCAGGACAACAGCCTCAACTCCTTCCACCAATGGGCACATTCACACCGTGGCTGTCCCATGCAGGTTGCTCTCCAACTCATCCTCCTATTTTCTCAAATTTGGTTCCTGGAAATGAAGGCATGTCCGACCAGGGGAGACTACCTCAGTAACATCACCGCCTTCATTCTGAATGTTATATGTCCTAACATGAAGCCTAAGCTCCCAATGGCTTTTTATGGCAGCCATATAATGTTGACTCATATTAACCTTGAAGTCCGCTAAAAACTGAAAATGTTTTCAGATGATCTCTTATCTGGTCATATCTTCCCATTTTGTACTTGTGAAGTTGATTTTTTTTGAACACAGGTGCAGGATTAAACTTAGCCCTATAAATATCCTTCACCCTACTGAATCTGGCCCATTTCTAGTCTACTGAAGCCTTGGATCATGACTCTCCTTCAGTTTGTTAGCTTCTCTTCCCAGTTTTTTGTCATGTGAAAACTGTCAAGCTGGTTACATATGGCTTCATCCTAGTCACAGATGATGAAGAAGCAGAAGAGAAAGGATAACTGTCTGGACCATGACCCTCCAGGCTTCCCTCTAGATTGCATTGATCAGATAATCACTACTCCTCATTCTGACCATTCAGTCAGCTACAAATTCACCTTAACAATCTGGCTGGAACATGAAGAAGGGCTTGAATAAAAGCGATGTGAAATGAATCTGGAAAGACAGGCTGGGGACAAGACTGGAGGGTGAGGAGCCAAAGCACAGAGAGAAGGGAGTGTCATGGTCAGATTAATGCTTTAGGAAGATTTTTGTGGGGCAGTTGTGTGGAGAAGGAATGAGAGAGGAAGCTGAAATCCAATTAGGAGCTTACTGCAACAGCCAGGTCAAGACGGGATGAGGGCAGACCACATAAATATAAAAAGGAAATAATGTACGTTTCATTTTTGTTGAGACAAACTACTAAACTTGCATGATTTTAAAATCATGATCAGGGAAACTAAAATTATTTAACAGACCTAAGAATTTAAAAATATGCTTCAATCCACACATTACAGACAACTGGGGAAGAGGGAAGAAAAAGGACTAAGAAGACTAAAATGAGGAAATGAGGACTAAAAGAGTAAGAGATAGGCAGGGAAAGTAGGCTAGAAGGAGAGGACTGCAGAACTAAAACTGCCTACATTAGCTAATCTATTCTTGTCCAACCCAGATTTCCCAACTAAGGCCCTCAGAGTATCCCAACCCCTTATCACTGCCCTTTGAAATGGTAATTACCTGTGCCTTAGCTCTTCAATTGTTCTCATCATAAAACCCCCAGAGGTTGAGCGAATGAGACATCCACAGAATCCCACCAAGCTAGAAACTACACTCTGGGATGCAATAGCAACCCAGAGAAATATGAATCTGGGGATCTGGGATTTCCCACCCATGGACATACATAAACTAAATTTTCCCTGGTTCCCAGATGTTTCCACATGCCATCATTATCCTAAAACCAACTTCGGATTTCCCTTCTACCATCAAAAAGTCCCATCTACCATTTTAAAGATGCTGACTTGAAGCCCACTAGAGGGCATCCCCACTTGCTCACAGCCCAACATGGAAGTGATTTAGTCATGAAGGCAACAGCATCTGGAGAACAACGCTTCCCTATCCCTAGATTCCAGCTGCACACCTACTGCCATCTCATTATACCAATTAAGCTACAGATCTGCATAAATGTAAACAAGAATGACACGGTTTTAAAATTTAGGAAAAGCAGCATGATGTGCCAGCTATACTTAGATTCTCCTCAAGTTCTCCTTGTCCAGTTAATAAATCAAATGATTTCCACCATCATAAAGGCCAAATAAAGTACAGGGCTCAATGAAAACTCTGGAAAACAATGACGTCCCAGTCTCCTGAGTGTCTCAATCTCATGCTAAGGCTTCGTGGGAGGCAAAGTGAACATTTTAAAGGGGAGAACGCATCTAGAACAAACGTGCAAATTTCCCAGTGGTTTCTGAACTTTCCCATAAGGAAGGGGTGCTGGTGTCAGAAAAAATGTCAAAAGTGAAACTAGTTGCAATGCAAAGATGTTTGTTTAAAAGAGACACATCACTTCTGATTTTCCTCATTTGGAAAAAGAAACTACATTTCATTCAGCAATAATTCGCTTCTGATTCTATCAGAAGAGCCTCTAGGAAGGCAATATTTCAACAGAAATCAGTTCTGAAGGTTCTTTTATGAATACATATAACGCAGAAGACCCCAATTAAATTCCCAACAAAGCCCTGCCATTTTGAGTAAACAAAGTTATCTCAGCAGGGTCAGAGAGTCTGCTAAGATAGCAGCCTAGAAATTAATTACTAGCTTGACATATGTCACAACAAATTTTAAAGAGAATAGCATCCAGTTGTAACCATGTGTTTTATCTATTTGTTTGTATGCAAACAAATATGCATAAATTTGTTTGTATGCAAAATCAGTATTTGGTAGCATGTAAATATATTCATTTATTCAGAACCTCTCAAAGAAATAAAAAAAGGCTTGTTGCCCTCTTTTCCCTGCATCAAGATGAAATCTGAGTAAATAACACATGTTAAGCGAGCCAGAAAATGAGTACAGAATGAAGGTACGGTGGGAGTTACATTTCTGAAAGGCAGGTGTCATTTTCCCCACAAATAACTAATTTTGAGGCATTCGATTTCCTTAAAAACAGTTCTGCAAAGGCTTTTGCCAACACTGGTTAATTAAGTATTGTTTCTAATGCAACTCTCTCAAAGACTCTTTTAAAATGACATGTAAATATTCTTCTATAGTGTGAAGAAGACAATGCTTTGTGATCAAAGAAAACAAAAGCCCTCCCTGAGTCTGAGTATCCTGATTTTATACAAGTTCATTTTCTTCTGTAAATGCAGAAAAATAGTTTTCCTTTAGATCAATGAAAAACGGAATTGATAAATGAAAATGTTTCTGTCTCAAAGGAATCCTGAATACAAAATGATCTGGGTTACAAAGCAGAGCTTTATAAAATAAAGGCTTACATTCTTATTTGTGGGGTCCTTAAAACAGTAGCCACTGGCAAATTACATTCCAACCTGATGTCTTCAAGAAGTAATGGGCAATAAATAGCATTATGTGCCTAAATGAAAGCTACACAGGAAAGAAACTGAACAGATAATCTCAAAACTACTGAAATTAAAACATTAAGTAGCTGGACTCAACAAGTAGAATAGCCTCATATTCAAATAATGCCATGTTCCTTCCCTGTATGTCTCCCCCATCAGCTTTTTTCCTCATCCATTCTTCACTGGACCCTCCTATTTCCCCTGTATCTTGCCTCCCTTTCTCAGTCAAATTCTCCTCCGCCTCCATTGCCTCAGACCCCATTCAATTCTGGGCTTCCTCCTCATCTGTGCAATCCAAAGGCCTGTTCTCAGGCTCCCTTCTTGCCCACCCCCTCCCCCAGGCAACTCCCAGCACTGATTCCCCAGGTTTTCTTACTACTTGTCTGACCGCTTCTTCTCAGTCTCCTTCACTGGGGTCATTGACCCCTCTGCTTGGCTAGCCTTCAGTGCTCTGTCCCAGGCCTTTTAATCTTCTCGTTCTTGGTGATCTCCTCAGCTTCCCTCGGTTCAATTTTCATCCCTCTGCAGATGACTGCCTGATCTAGGTATCCAACCCTCATCTGTCTCCTGAGTGGCAATCTCATATCACCAAGTAGCTACTGGACATCTCTACCCGGAGATGCCAGAGGCGTCTCAAATTCAACATACCTAAAAAATGTCTCACCTTTTCTCCCCCAAATTCACCCTTTTCCTGATTTCCCCGTTTCTGCAGAGGGTGCCACTATTATTCGGGTTCTCAAATTACACTTGCAAAGAGTACAGAAGATACGCTATAATACAAACATTTCCTGATATAAATGACCCAGAGGCCATCAATAGTCCTGTCTGTCCATCAGCTCTCCTTTACCCTCCCACAAATTTACAAAATTCCTAGGTGGTCCCAGTCTGGGCTCTGTCCGTGCCCTTTTCTCACCTGCTCAGTCACAGGGCCCTACTCTGGCCCGCCTTATCACCTTCCTCCCTGCTCCGAGGCTCTCCCCTCCACACTGCTGCCAAAATGACCTTCTTAGAGCACAGCTCTGACCATGTCATGCAGCTGCTCACCAAGTTTCAGTGGCTCCTCTCGCTTGCAGGCTCAAATGCAAACTCTTGGATTTGGCATTTAAAGCACTTCAAAGCTCAGCTCCTCTCGCTCTTTCCTGACTGATCTCACACTACCAGACCCTCATGCCATCTGCTCCAGCCATCCAGACCTTCTTGCCGATCCTCATACATGACCATCCATCTTCCAAAAATCTCTGAACTTCTGCAAAAGCTGCTTCTTAAGCCTGGAATGCTCTCCTTCTCCTCTTCCTCCCAGAATCCCTGAGGCACGTGCCAGGTACTACCTCCTCCAGGAAGCCTTTCCTGATCAGCCCAGCTATTAGTGTTCATCTCCTCCTGTCCCCCAAATTATCCTCTACTACATGTTGTGTTTACTTATCTATGTACATGTTGTTTCTGCAAGCAGAATGTAGGCCCTGGAAGGTATGGAATGCTTGGCATCAAGCATGGTTCTTGGTACCTAGAAGGCATCTGCCTATGGCCGTGACTTGAAATTGAATGTTTAATGTTTAAAATGGGCTCATCTATGACATAAAAATTGTTTCCTTGAGTATCTACTTATAAGTTGGGGAACTTTACATTTTTCATTAAAAGGGGAAAATTTTTATATACTGCCATGCAGAACATATTCCTTGCTCTTTGTGAATTCCTTTATATTGTTAATCATGTATAAATGTTGTCTTTGATAGTAACTGTGGTTCATTAAGTTTAGAGATAGAAAGGCCCTTTCAGGCCCAGAGAAATCAAGTGATTTGCCCCAGAATTAGGTAACTAGAGAGTCACAAAGCTGAATCCAAATTTAGCTCTCTTCTGGTTCGAAGGCCAGTGTTATCTCCCCTATACTTTGCTATTTTTCTTACTTGACATCCTGCCCCTAATTAAATATCAGACGAGCTCTCCTCTCTAACCTAGACTTCTTTTGGAAGAAGCCTTGGGGGTGTTGGGTCAAAAGTCCTCCATTCAAGTTCCCATTTTGCCATTTACCACATGACCTGGGACTCTAAGGCTGTTTCCTTCTAATACCTTCCTAGTAGGAATGTTGGGAGCACCAAATGAGAAAGAATCACTGAAAACTCTTTGTAAATTTTACAGCAGTATATAAGTTAAGAGATTGTTAGAAGATCACCCATTCTGGAAATCAAGCTATCTAGTCATATGAAAAAATGCTCTAAATTATTATTGATGCAAATTAAAACATCCCTGATGTATCAGATGTATCAGAAATGACAAATGCTGGAGGGGATAAGGGAAAAGAGCTACGTTAACGAACTGCTGGCAAGGAGTGAATTGGTCCAACCATTTTGGGGAACAATCTGGAACTGGGCCGAGAGGACTATAAAACTGTGACACAGTTTGACACAGCAATGCCACGACTAGGTCTGTATACCAAAGAGATCAAAGAAAAGGGGAAAGGACCTACATGTACAAAAATATTCATAGCAGTTCTTTCTGTGGTGGCAAAGAATTGGAAATTGAGGGGATGCCCATCACGGGGGAAAGGCTGAACAAGCTGTGGCATATGATTGTGATGGAACACTACTATGCTATAAGAAGTGACATAATACTAACAAAATACTACTGAGCTATAGGAAATGACAAGGGGGATGGTTTCAGGAAAAAACAGCAACCTCTACATGAACTGGTGCAAAGTAAAGTGAGAAGAACCAGGAGGTCATTGTGCACAGTAATAGTAACGTTGTAATGATGACTGATTGTAAAATACTTGGCTACTCTGATCAATACAATGATCCAAGACTATCCCAAAGGGCTCATGATAGAAAAATGCTATCTGCCTCCAGAGAGAGAAGTGAAGAACTCAGAGTGCAAACTGAAGTATAATTTTCCCACTTTCTTTATTTTTCTTGGTTTTAAAAAAGATATGGCTAATGTAGAAATGTGTTTTGCATGATTTAATGTGTATAATTGATATACTGCTTGTCTTCTCAGTGGGTGGGGGAGGGGTGGAAAGGAGGGAAAGAATCTGAAACTTGTCTAAAAAGAAAAGAATGCCAAAAATGAATAATAAATGGAAATATTAAAAAAATCACCCATTCTGAATGAAGCGGTTACACAAAGACAGTCTTTCTCTTAATATATGATTCTGCAGCTTTCCAACCAAAACTTCCTCTTAGGACAAACGGACATAGCGGGACCCATCACAAAGGGTTAGGAAGCAAAGGACCTGAGATCTAGGTCCAGATTTGTCTACCGCTAATTAATTAGCTGTCCAACTACGGGAAAATCATAACCTCCCCCAGCCTCGAATGAAGAATGATCAGGACATCGATTCTGCCCAACTTTCAGGGCTGTTCTGAAGACCAAAGGGGAAAACAAAGAGAAAAGTGCTCCACAAAGCAGGGAGAGACTTCCGAGTAAAAGTTGTCATCATCACCACCATCATCATCATCACCAACAACTACATCACCATCATCACCATCATCATTGGAGAAGACCAGATTGTCCCGGGAATAAGACTAAAGGTTGGCAGCAAGAATAGTTATCAAGTATCACAAATGCACACTTCTGTTGTGACCTTCAGTGTTACTGAACAAGGGTCATCAGATTTTTGTCTTTACAATGACTGTGGCCTCTGACAGTAAGTGGCTTACCTCTCTTAAAACAGTGCTTTTATAGCCACGATACAGCCCCAGGATGCCCTGTAACAAAGACACGGAGAGGCTTTCACTAGAAGGAAATTCTACGAGCCAAGACAATCTTTAAATGACATTCCATGCACTGTGATTCTACCCATTCCGAGCCCTGAGCTCTACAGCCTATGTAAGAGAAGCACCCTAGGTAGAAAGTGGGTGTCTCCCTCTGGGGACCCCTAGGGTGGAGCCTCCGCTCAGAAGTAGGGTAACACCCGTCAAAGTAGGCGCTTTGCTGGTGATGTTGCTGGAGCGCTCAAAGGCCTCTCGTTATTGTTTCTGTTATTTGACATTTCCTCTTCTCTGTGGGTAATTACTAGAAGGAGCACTTGAGATACTTTAAAAGAGAAACATTTCCAAATGTAAATACTCACAGAGTAGCAATTTTTCATTCACATAAAAATGAAATTATACCCCCCAGTCTGAACCAGAAGATGGCACACAGATGCACGACTAAATCATCTCCCCTTAATGTAATGATTAACTACAGCCTTTCCCAGCGGAGTCCTGATTCCCCTGCTCTGCTGTCTATGGGAGTCAGCACGAGCTCTCCAATGGACAGCTCTTATTTCTGTAATTAAAAACTCTGTGACCTCTTCCTCAGGTGAGAAGCGGATGGTAATAATCACTTCTTTTCTAAATAATTCCCTTAGCAGTTCAATTAGAAAATATCATTTCTTGGACTCCTAGAAACTTCCACTTTAATTGTCTTTTAAGAGTTGTTCATGCAGACCTCCAGAAAGAGTGCACAGAAGACCATACCAGCATGATGATGATGCTATTACTTGCTATACAGGCAAAAAGCTGGCAAGTCCAGGTGCTCTTGAGTGTAATTTCAGCTACCAAATATCCCCAAGACTCATTGTCAGGAAGAATGATCTGTAATAAGGAAGCACTCCTCTCCTCACTAGAAGAGGTGGGGTACTACAGGAACAGAATCCTGCATATACCATCAGACAAGGCTATTTTGCCAGTTGATTCTGCTTAACAATCATCTTTATAAAAAGGTGGAAATTCAGTGGTGGGGTGGCCACACACCGGGAACTGATTGTGGGGTAAAAACAAACAGCACTGCTAATTTTTTTTTTAACAGAACAAATTTAAGGCTGAGCACTAATGGGTCATAGAGGCACGATGCATAAACAACTTCCTAGTGTGGGTACTGATGCCAGTTCCCAGGCAGTCAAACGCAGCCACTAACTAGGAGGCCTAGTATTTCATGATGGTGAGACCTACTAAACGTATGGAGAGGAAGGACATGCAGGGAACTCATGTGTGTCACTAAGATTCACCAACCTGCCAGATAACTGCTTACACTGCCTTCAGAGAAGATCATTGTACAAAAGCAGATCTTACCTCTTGACACAGGATGTTGGAAAAAATGTGAAATGTCCCAGAAGCAGCAGACACCTGCGCCCTCTGTTTAACAACTTCTGAAGGAACACGGATTAAACAGGCCACCTAAAAAAAATGGATGCACCTATGTAACATCTTATCTTGAGAAATTTGTATTAACCATAAAAAATGAGGTCACCGCATGACAAAAAGATAGCATTTCAATAAAAATTCATTCATTCAACAGGCATTTTACCGAATGCTTCATGTATCACAGTGGAAGGAGAGCTGGTCTCTGAGTCAGGAAGGGCTAGAGTCCAGTCCTATCATCTCTGACATATACTGACAGTGACCATGGGCAAGGAATTTTACCTCTCGCTCTTTTAGACCAGTGGGGTTAAACTCAAATATTGACTTATGGCATTGACTTAGAAAACCACAAATGAACACCATCTATGGTGTACTGTATTTTTATTGATTTTTGTTAAGCATTTTCCAATTGCATTTTAATCAGCAGACCTGGGGGTGTGGCAGCCACAAAGTGCCAGTTTGACATCTCTGCTCTAGGCAACTCTCTAAGACTGGAAAATCTGGAGTAAGGGCCAGCATGTATTTGGTGAGGGAAACCAGGGAAATCACAGTTCCCTTCCCTATGCCCATGAGTAAAAACAAAAACCAAATCTGTAATAGTGGACTTTGAAAATCATAAAGGTATCTTTTTTTAGAAGTTATAAGACAGCAATGTATATGAGAGGACATGGACACAAGCTCTATAAAACAACAGTTTCGTGTTGGAAACAAAAAATGTTGCATTCTCAAATGTTAGCAATTATTCACATATCTTCAAAGGACAGAGAAACTTGACAAAAACAAACTTCTGAAGAGAGCAAAAGTATACAGACTACAGGCTGCTAAAAATGAATACCTTTCAGGTATTTTGTTCTTTTAATATTATGACCCAATGACAGAGAGGGACAGAGAGAGAGATACAGAAAGAGATAGACAGAGAGAGAGACAGAGACAGAGAGAGAGGAGGGAAAGAGAGAGGGAGGGAGGGAGAGAAAGAAAGCAAGCTCTATTAATGAGGATTTACAAAAAGAAATAACATTGGTCACATCCTATGTCTCACTTTTTGGTTCAGAAAATGTAGTCACCAAAAGCCTAGGTGTTCTAAGAGCTTGGGACCAAAAACTCACCTTGAGCCTGGAAGAAATCCCCTACTGCCTTATAGTCATTCTGACTTGCCCAAGTAAAAGATACAAATCTTTACCAAGTAATAAAGGAAGTTATCGGCTTCCCCCAGGCCCTTAAAGACAGGCAACTGTTAGCCTGTTGGCTGAGGAAGGAATAAAGGCAGATAAAGGGCCATGGAAATGAGGATTCCCCACGTGCAAATCAGCCCCATGGGGCAAGGGCATTTCAGAGTTATAAGGGACCTGAGAGGCTGTGCGGTGCACCCTGTATTTCAACAGGGAATTCCTGGCACATCATGTCAGACAAGTGCTCATTCAGCCACTGCTTCAATACCTGCAGTGACATAAAAGGGCACTCCCGTTTCCCAAGGGGGGCCCTCTAACTTTAGATAGTTGAAATCATTAGGAAGTCTGTCCTGACATTCAGCCTGAAATCTATCCTCCTTTCAATTCTATCAATTGCTCCTAATTCCATCCTCTGGGACTGAGTGGGTACTATTCAATGAATCACAGTATTTTTAGCCCATCAGATTAAAAAAAAAAATCAGAACAAAACACCTATGTATGACTTAAAATACTGTCTCTTACCTAATTTATTTTTGTAGTTTTACACTGTAGGTAAACAGAAACACATGATAAATTCAAAGAAAATATCTGGACCCTCATACTCCAGCAATACCAGATACTTTTCCATGCCTACAATAATCTCCAGGAGACTTTTCCCCATTCCCCCAGCAGCTAAGGCCTTCTCCCCAGAGATGACCTTCCATTTATTTCCATTTATCTTATATGTACCTATTTATGTACATGTTCTCTGCCCCATTAGAAGCTCCTCGAGGACAGGATTAATTTTTGCTTTTTCTTTGCATGTGTAACACATATCAAAGTGCCTGATACACAGCAAGCACTTAATACAAGCTTAATGATTTCTTACTAAACTGGAATAATACAGGAATAGTTTAGCATAGCACCTCCACAAAAAACTTAATTTAATTTAAAAATGCAAACTCAAAGTGCCCCATATTTTGTTCTCTCTCCTAAATCTCAATTTCAACAGCACTTAATAAGCTTCAATGTACCATTTGGCATTTGATTGCTTATGGCCTCAGGAGACTCTGATTATTTTATATATCTTGTTGTTCACTCTTCTTGATTTCATCTGGGGTTTTCTTGTCAAGGATATTGGAGTGGTTTGCCATTAGCTTCTCCACTTCATTTTACAGATGAAGAAACTGAAGCAAACAAGGTTAAGTGATTGCCCAGGGTCACACAGCTAGTAAGAGTCTGACATAGGATTTGAACTCAGGTCTTCATGACTCCAGGCCCAGTGCTCTATCCACTTCACCACCCAGCTGCCCCTTATATGTCTATGACTTTTCTTTTCAAAACTGTAAATCTCAAAGGCATAGCCTCCATCATCAATTTCACTGGTACCAATCATTAGGTATTCGAAAAATGCTGGAAACAGAGAAGTTGAAGTATCTTGTCTTCTCAACCTGGGTCCATCAACTTTCTAAAAGACAATGTCCCGAGTCTCATTTGTTCCATGATAAATACCGTTGGAAGTGGCACAGAGTACAGCAGGTAAATCATTGATGGGAGACTGACTCATGCCACATACCTAGAACATTACAGAGGGTTATACTGGCAAGTGCAACAAACCGTAATTTATTATAAATTAAAGCTATTTTACTATTTGCCTTCTTAATCCCTACTTGATTCTCCTAAAATATTATAATCTTAATTTCATTCATTCATTCAAAAAGTGATTAAGCATTTCCTCTGTTCTTCTGTAAAATGAAGGGCTGATTCCAAATGGCCCCTTCCAGATCTAAAACTATCATCTTATGATCCTGTGTAAATAGTAGACTTTGGTGCCACTGAAGAAGAGAGTAAGGCTGAGGACTTGATGCAGCTCTGCCTCACTTAAATCCAATTCACGGGCTAGTCAAAAGATGACCCTTGTGATGTTATTGGTCCTCTTTGAGAACAAAGGACAAACAACAACAAGCACTAATTTTTGCAGCAAACCTTAGTGATCAACTGGCAAAAGTCTGATTAAAACGCAATAAAATGGCTCCCTTTATTTCCGAACAGAAAGAGAAAAGCCTCAATAACAATGTAGCACCTACAAAAATGATTTAAGTAGTCATCCAAAATTCTTAAAATGGATATAATCAACCAGTTGTTTAAACAGTGGTAGGAACCACTCAAGAACAATACATCTTCATTGAGCTGGAACAGCAAAAGGACAGGCACTAGTGTGAAAGACCAGATTCAAAATAGTGATTTTCAGCTGTCACACTTAGAAGAGCATATTTACAACAACAATAACAAAGCACAGTAAAGAGAAAGATTATGAAATTAGATTAACCAGCTCATCACGATATGGCCTGGAGTAAAAAAAAAAAAACAAACAAGACCACAACACCCTCACTTTTGATAACACTGTCTAAACTTTAAAGCCCCTATTAGTAACTGCAATAGGAAATTAAGTCTGCTGAAACTCCTATGACCCTAACAAGGCAGCTCCTGATAACTAAAATCCGTTCTCAAAAAGGTACACCACCATGGACTTTTCAATTCTAAGGGTCAAAAGTGACGAATGACCCCAATATGTCAAGAAAATAGGAATTGTCGACTTTAGTGGTTTGGCATAAATATTTATAGAACTTCATGCTTCATAACCTTCCATGTCCTTACGTTAGGTTTTTATTCCTTAAAAATACATAGGCGGAAGGGAAACTTTAAAAAGGTTCTCAGATGAAAAACAGTACAACCAAGCAAAAGGGTACAAAGCACCCAGCATGGCTTCCTGACTTCTGTGGGTCTGCAATTCTGGTCGAAGAGAGAGGCTACAAAGTAATGCCCCTATCTATTTTCTCCAGATACCTTCGGCGCCTTCCATTTTGTTTTCTATTAACTCTGATCTTTCTCAGATTTGAATTTGAGCTAGGAGGGAATATTTCACTGCACAAGAACAAAAGCATGTTATAGCACTACAGCTCTATGAAAGGGAATAGCGGTAATGTCACCTGTAGGTCTATCGGTAAATGCATTCTTCAGAGCACCCTTCACTCAAAAGATCTGGGCTCCACTGTGGGAAGCATCCTAAATTTATATGCTAAATTCTACAAAAATAAAAGAAACGTAGAACTTTCTAAAAAGAAACACAAGCATCCTTATTTATTTATCATTGAGTCAATCTGTATTTTCCTTTGTTAGGACTACTCATAGCACCTCCCCTATGATGGAATTTTAGATTTGAAACGCTGGTAAATGACAAAACTGATAAAGACTTTTATATACTTTGGTATAGATATTTTCAAAAAATAGGAGAATTCACTGTGACTTATTGCACATGCCAAGTTTTCCTTTGCATATATAAGATATGGAAAATAACAAAACAGGCAAACAGGCTGCTAATCAGAAAACTCGACTCTCAAGAACCACAAAGAAAGCAAACTGCCCGATTTCTCAGATGAGATTAAGTCACTTAGAGAACTGAAATTGTCAGGCCTAGAGGTGCACTGCCAACAGTTTCCTGCTTCTATAAGATGTGCCAATCTCCAGGGTACTTCAAATAATAAATAAATACTTTTTTTCCAAACAATTTGGAATAATTCACAAAAATATCCCATACTATTAATGACATTTCCCTAAAGAATCATAGAATCACAAAGGACTCAGATGTTGATAAGCTGGGGCACATCCAAAAGAGGGTGATCAAGATGGTGAAGAACCTTGATACCATACCATATGAGTATTACTTAAAGAAATTCAGGATATTTATAGCCTGGAGAAGAGAAGATTGGAGGGGCAATGGGTGCGGCAGAGATGATGGATAGCCTCAGTGTCTTCTGATATTTCAAGTATCTGAAGGATTGTCCTATCACAGAGGGATCAGAACTAGGAGCCATGGATGGACGTTGTCCATCTGAGTCCTTTGTACTTTCTCCTGTACTCTGTTCAGGGAAGGTACCCATTTATTCAAGGGGAATAAATGTAAATTATAATTAAAACGTTCCTGGCTTCCCAATGACTCTTGTTTATTCCTAGACAATGTAAGTATGTTTCTAACAACTCATGAAGTTTTTTTTTTTAAACTCAAGCCTATTCAAATTCATTGAATTGGATTTCAAGCAATATTCTAGCCTGTCAAGTCCTCTTGATCCTGATTTTGCTGCTCAATGTGCCCTCTTAATTTTGTTTAATCTGCAAATAAGATAAACATGTCACCTATGCCTTTATCTAAGTCAGTAATCAAAATGTTGAAGATCACTAGGCCAACCACAGACCCCTGGAAACCTCAGCTCTAGAATCCCCTACTAAATTAGTATCACACCATTAAAAGCTACTCTTTGCATCCAAGCATTCAACCAACTCCCAATCCACCTACCTCTGCTACTATCTAGCCCCCCTCTTTCTGGTTTGTTCATAAGAAGAGCATGAGTGGCTATGCCAAAAGCTTGGCTAAAATAGAGGTTAAATTGTATCTACTGAGGAATCCTTGGATCTACCACCATGGTAACTCAAGTATCATTTGCCTCTGCAATACCCCCTTGAAAGTGAGAACTGATCATGTCACAATGATCCGAGACACCAAGAGGTTCAATGACTGGCCCAGAGTCACTCTTGTTATTTATCTAAGAAGCCAAGATAGAAACGGGCATATTCTACACACAGAACACATATCCTTTCTCACCATGCAGGATCACTACTAGCTAGCTATGTGTGTACGTATAACATATATCCTACATCACTAGTAGGATTAAAAAGCTTAGCAATCTGGATACTTCTTCCCTGGAAGCACGATATAGTGAATAGAGAGTTGCCCTTGAGGTCTGGAAGACCTGGCTCCAAGTCCCACTTCTGACACATATCAGCAGTGTGACTGTGGGCAGGCCACTTAAGATTTTCAATGTACCAAACAATTGTCTAAAATTAAGTCACAGGGCAAGCGCTGATCTACATTGGTAGAGGGGAGATTTACTAGGTAGGAGTCTTCTATGTCAATGTAATTATAAGTCCAGGCCAAAAAAAAAATCCAAGATTTCAAGAGGATCATTTTAGTAATTATATTTCGTATATTCAATCAAAAAGTCATCTGATCAGAAGTACAAAATGCTTTATCCTTTGCAGAATAAGCCTTGAGGAGCAGGCAGCAACTCTTAACAGCATGCTGTTAATAGCTTTTAGAAAAGAGAGATATCTTTGCATTCAACCTCAGTCATTTAGCATTCCGTATTGATTATCCTCTGTATACTGCTTCTGAAGTTTCCGTCACATTCATTCTTATTTAATTGATCCGGAGGGCAGATCTCCAAATTAAAGATCGTCTAAAAAAATGAAAACAAAACCTCATTTTTTCAATCAATGTTAAACCAAAACCTGGGCGTGTAGCAGTTACATGGTACATGTGTGTGACAAGAGTGCCATCTTGTGGTCTGAAAAAGATTCAGCTTTCACTTTGTTCTTGCATGGACCCTCCAGATTGGTTTGTTTGGTTTTTTTTAAAAGCAATCTTATCCAAAGACATAACAGTCACTGAATCCTACCTAAGCTATATAACCTATGGAGGGTATGCACCACGTTTCACTGATAATCAATGTTGGGACATGAGTTCTAACAATGTTAGTCATGTCTCTCTCTGTAGACAATCAAGGTTTTGGTTCATTTATTTCCGTAGGTTAGAAAGAAATGCATTTAATTGTCATGGAATGACCATTCTTATTAATCTGACTCACCTTCCATACAGACGCTTGTGCGCCAAGTGTCTGATTAATGACACCAGTGATGTACACATCTGAGAAGCCCTATGACTAAGAACAGGATCACAGGATGTCAGACCTAGGGATGGAAGGGACCTCAAAGGCCAGCTAGTCCAATGCCTTCATTTTACAGATAAGGAAACTGAGGCCCAGTAAGGGCAAGTGACCTACCTAAGGCCACTTAGGTCAAAGGGAGGAGATGAATCAAGTCCTCTGGCTCCAGAGCCAGTGTTCTTTGCATAATGCTACATTAACTCATGGAATTTCACAAAACCCAGGTGGGGAAGTGCATACTTGCAGTAAGAGAGCCCTTCACATTCACTGGACATAAGATGGGTGGAATGTTGTCTCTTTCCTGGTGATCCGAAGTGAGTGTGGTCGCACACAAGCCCAGGCCCTGCCCTCCTCCTCCGCCCACCAAACAGGAGTGGCTGGAGAGCAGGAGCCAGCTCACTTCTGTCTTCCTATGCCTGAAGCCTAGCACACACTTACTAATAAATGCCTGTTGATGCTCAATTGACGGACTGAGTCTTCAGAGAACACAGGAGTCATCACCCTCACTTTGTAATACGATCTGTGATTGCATTGTTCTAGGGAACTCCCTCTGGCCATGCCCATCAGCACCAGCTCACATGCATACAGTCACTAAGGAGAGGGAGCTGGCTTCCACTTCTCCCTGCCTCTGATGAGAGCTCCAGAGACACCAGGGCCCCAGTCTCAGAGAAGGACATCAAGGATCTGTCTATCCGTCCATGTGGTGAAGTGACTTGTCACGCAGCAGATAAATAAATGTCTGTGGGTAGATTCGAAGCCACATTTCCTGACTTGAGGTCCAGCAATCCATATCATGTCACCAAATCCGCCCCAGTGTCCATACTTCCTTACATATTGCCTTGCAACTGTTCTCCATGTTTTTTTCTCCTATAGACAGGCAGCAATTCTCTCGTTCGGAGATCCCCGTGAGGTCGAAGGCTTTACCAATCTCTTCTACTTCTTCTGCATCAACTGAGTAGAATCTAGTGTCGTGGCCCCTGCAGCAGCTCTGTAAGGGCTTAAAAAGCACCAGGATCCCAAGTGAAATCCCTCCCAAGGCTTCATTACAGACTGTCACTGCAAGATCAAAAACACCAGCAGCTTCACATCGACAGCAAGAGCCTGACCATGACTCCTGGCCTTTGACTAACTTTAACTAACACTAACCTTTTCCACTTAATATCTTCTGCTAACAGTTTACCAAGGGATACCATACAGGTCACATACAGCACGTGATTCACTTTCACCATCCCACAGAGAGATCGCTCGCCTTCCTTCTGTTTCTGAGAGACTGCGTTAAATCCATTCAACAAACGAACGCTGCTGTACCAGAAAGGGAACCAAATCGAGATCAGCAGATCCTGGATGGCAGCATACTGACTACACAGAACAAAGCCCAAGGCAGCAGAACTCCAGACAGAGAGAGGCTTACATCCTTGGGGTCTGCTAATTGGTTTGAGCCTGTTTGGTCAAAATTATGGTATAGTAGGTGTATGTGTATACATACATACATACATTGGTACATATGTATGTATGTATATAATGTGTATGTACATGTAATATATACATACGTGCACATATACATGATATTTCTTACTGCATATTTATGCATTTTATTTATGGTTATTAACTCTACATTTTAAAATGCTTTCATTCCTATTGCTCTTAAAAGAACACTGATTTCTTTTTCCCTTGCCCACAGACTAAATAACATAAAGCACTGAAATGTACTGCTCTAGTTAATTAATTTAATTTCTGCAATCTAAACTAATAGCACACACTGTGTCCTAAAATACAAGCAATTCTCATAAAACAGAAAGCTAATTCAGGAATAATGGGTTAGGATGTGCTTGCTCTTCAAAAGTGTATGTAAACAAAGGAACTGAGTATTTAGGGAGAAAGTATGGGCATTAATTTCAAAATTATGCCCTTTTTAGGGCATAATTTAGGGCAAAACAATATTTTCCTTCATGACACTCCTCATTCAAAGAAGAAAATTCTGCTTTAAACATCAGTGTGGTACAGTGGACAAAGCCCTGGGTTCAGAGGCCATGGATTCCAATTCCAGCTCTGAGGTGTGGGTGACATGTGTGACCCTGGGAAAATCCCTTCATTTGTCTGTGTCTGAGTTTCCTTGTGTGTAAAATGAGGATGTTACAGAGCCAGGTCCCTCCAAAAACCTATTAAAAATAGGCTCTGAACAAATTCTAGAACTGCAGAACCCACAAAATAGCAGAGGGAAGCAGGGCTCCAGCCCAGGACAGTCGCATGGTCTATCGCCTAGAGCTGGGAGCGGAGAGGAGCGGAGCCCAGCGTGGGTGGGAGCAGGACCAACCAGACCAGAAGCCAGATAGAACAGGCCCTAGCGCCCTGAATCAGTGAGCTGTGGCAGTTACCAGACATCTCAACCCACAAACACCAAAAACAACAGAGAAGGTTAGTGGGAAAAGCTGCGGGGACAGAGTAAAAGAAGGAGTTCGCGGTTTGGCCACCGTCACCGGGGGTAGCACATGTGGTGCAGCTACAGAACTACAGCTGCAGTTGCTTCCAGCCCCAGGCCCACCTGGTGGGAGGAATTAAGTGGAGGATCAGAGCATGGGGTACAGAGCCAGCTTAAGATCTGAGTCAGGTCCAGATTGGTGGTTCTTGGGGGAGGAGGAATGCTGGTATGGCAGAGTTGGCGGTATAAAAATAGCTTGAAATCAATGGCGCATCTCCTCAAGCTTGGAACAAAGTACTCTTTACTCTACAAGCAGTCATACCCCGACGAAAAACTCAAGGGTCAAGTAAGTTGGCTGGGATCATGTCCAGGCAACGAGAACACACTCAGATTCAGTCTCAGACTTTGGAATCTTTCTTTGGTGACAAAGAAGACCAAAACATACAGCCTAAGAAGTCAACAAAATCAAAGAGCCTACATCAAAAGCCTCCAAGAAAAACATGAACTGGTTTCAGGCCATGGAAGAACTCAAAAAGGATTTGGAAAAGCAAGTTAGAGAAGTAGAGGAAAAACTGGGATGAGAAATGAGAATGATGTGAGAAAACCATGAAAAACAAGTCAATGACTTGCTAAAGGAGACACAAAAAAATACTGAAAAATATACTGAAGAAAACAACACCTTAAAAAACAGACTAACTCAAATGGCAAAAGAGCTTCAAAAAGCCAGTGAGGAGAAGAATGCCTTGAAAGGCAGAATTAGCCAAATGGAAAAGGAGGTCCAAAAGACCACTGAAGAAAATACTACCTTAAAAATTAGATTGGAGCAAGTGGAAGCCAGTGACTTAATGAAAATTAAGATATCATAAAACAGAACCAAAGGAATGAAAAAGTGGAAGACAATGTGAAATATCTCACTGGAAAAACCACTCTCCTAGAAAATAGATCCAGGAGAGATAACTTTAAAATTATCGGACTACCTGAAAGCCATGATCAAACAAAGAGCCTAGATGTCATCTTTCAAGAAATTATCAAGGAGAACTGCCCTGATAGTCTAGAGCCAGAGGGTAAAATAGAAATTGAAAGAATCCACTGATTGCTTCCTCAAAAAGAAAACTCCTAGGAATACTGTAGCCAAATTCCTGAGCTCCCAGATCAAGGAGAAAATACTGCAAGCAGCAGTATTTGAGTATTGTGGAAACACAATCAGGATAATACAAGATCTAGCAGTTTCTACATTAAGGGACTGAAGGGCTTGGAATACGATATTCCAGAGGTCAATGGAGCTAGGATTAAAACCAAGAATCACCTACCCAGCAAAACTGAGTATCATGCTCCAAGGCAAAATATGGACTTTCAATAAAATAGGGGACTTTCAAGCTTTCTCATTGAAAAGACCAGAACTGAATAGAAAATTTGACTTTCAAACACAAGAATCAAGAGAAGCATGAAAAGGTAAACAAGAAAGAGAAATCACAAGGGACTTAGTAAAGTTGAACTATTTTGTTTACATTTCTACATGGAAGATGATGTGTATGATTCATGAGACCTCAGTATTAGGGTAGCTGAAGGGAATACACATACATACATATATATATATATATATATATATATATATATATATATATGTATGTATGTATGTATGTGTGTGTGTGTATGTGTGTATGTGTGTGTATATATATATATATATATATATATATATATATATATATACACACACACATACACACATACACACACACAAAGGGCACAGGGTGAGTTGAATATGAAGGGATGATATCTAAAAAAATAAAATCAAATTAAGGGATGAGAGAGGAATATATTGAGAGAGGGAGATAGGGAGAGATAGAATGGGGTAAATTATCTTGCATAAAAGTGGCAAGAGAAAGCAATTCTGTAGGAAGAGAAGAGAAGGCAGGTGAGGGGGAATGAGTGAATATTGCTCTCATCAGATTTGACCTGAGAAGGGAATACCATACACACTCAATTGGTTATCTTACCCCACAGGAAAGAAGGACTGAGAAGATAAAAAAGGGGGTATGATAGAAGGGAGGGCAGATGGGGGGAGCAGGTAATCAAAAACAAACACTTTTAAAAAGGGACAGGTCAAGGGAGAAAATTCAATAAAGGGGGATAGGTTAGGAAGGAGCAAAATATAGTTAGTCTTTCACAACATGAGTATTGTGGAAGGGTTTTACATAATGATACGCATGTGGCCTATGTTGAATTGCTTGCCTTCTTAGGGAGGGTGGGTGGGGAGGGAAGAGGGGATAGAATTTGGAACTCAAAAATTTTAAAAACAGATGTTCAAAAACAAAAAAAAAAAGTTTTTGCATGCAACTAGGAAATAAGATACACAGGTGATGGGGCATAGAAATTTATCTTGCCCTACAAGAAAGTAAGGGAAAAGGGGATAGGAGGGGAGTGGGGTGACAGAAGGGAGGGTTGACTGGGGAACAGGGCAACCAGAATATATGCCATCTTGGAGTGGGCGGGAGGGTAGAAATGAGGAGAAAATTTGTAATTCAAACTCTTGTGAAAATCAATGCTGAAAACTAAATATATTAAATAAATTAATTAAAATTTTAAAAAAATGAGGATGTTGGACTAACAAGCACTTGCCTTCCCATTATCAGCCTTTGCTCCTGTGACTGTCACCAAATGGGCACACTTCAAGAGAAGGCCCCAAAGCCAGAGAGTCCACTGCGGGTCAAGGCAGCTGCTCTGACCAGTCACTGCTTTGACCTTGGCTTCCTGCTATCAGACTTCACTCTGCCCTTCTCCACTCTTCCCTAGGGTTCTGCGGCTGAGGAATCTGCAAACAGCGTAGGGGACTTCCAACACAGGACACAAGCATTTCATGCATGCCTGGACCTAAAGAGTCCATCAGCCGGACAGAGAAAGGATCACTAATTAATGCAGGGAAGAGGAGGGGAAACTCCTTACATCCTGAATAATCAAGTTTCCACTCTTTCCAATCAATTAAAGGACAACCTAAGTCTGGCACTAAACAGTGAGGAGATCCAACACGAGTGGAAATAAAAGCAGTATATGGGTATGGGCCAGAGGAGGGAATCAGAGGAGTGGCCTGGGGAAGAAGGGATGGGGGAGAGGAAAAGTGGGGCAAGGGACTAGACATTTTTCAGGTTCTGCAGGTCATTTTTTGGTAGATACTTTATACTTGAGGATTTCTAAGAAATAAATAACCACCAAGTCATTGCTTGACTAATGTCCTGAATGAAAAAGCAGGTCAATAAGAGATCAGAAAATAGAGATGAGAACAAGGTACAACTCCGCCTTCCAATATATGGGTGTTCAGATGCACAAAAAGTGTTTGCACGTGGGTGGTTAGGAGCCTGACAGTTACTAATTTACTGTTTCAGCTTCTAATTGTATGATGAATTTCTTGGCAGTATCTGTAGACTTCTGCCTCCATTCATCTTTATTTACAAGCAATTTCCAGCTGCAGTTTTAATTTGAGTTTCCGTCTGATCTAACTATGCTGCTCTGCGTTCTCCAGGAGGTCCTAATGGCAGCAATCTCATTTTCTCAACAACCTTTTGCCACAGCTCAATTATATTTCTGAACAAGGACTTGGCAAAATACTACCCACTCTGCAGATCAGAGCTAACCTGGATTAATTTCTGAATATTTCCAAACTTGGCATGATTAATTTTTAAAAATGTCTACAGTGGTCAGTCTTTCCCATATTAGCTTGGTCAGTGATTCTTCTTATCAAGGTCAATGGTAAGCAAGAGAACACTTGATATTTTAAGATGCAAACAGTGACATTAATATCATAATGCTTTCAATGCTCACTTTGGTAAACGCATTCAGTAATAAGTGGATAAGATTATCCTAATAACACTGTTTGCTACAAAGAGGAACTTGGTATAAAGTGGGTTCACTTTGAACTCTACCCAAGAGTCTCATAAATTGGTTTCATTTATATGTGTGTGTATATGTATATATATATATGCATGTATATGTGTGTATGCAAATGAGATGATGTATGGGATGACAGATGATAAAGGGCTTTGCAAACCCAGAAGCACATTATGTCAGCTAGCATAAGAATTACCATCCTTCTCTTCCTCCTCCTCATTAGAATCACCATCACCACCCCCACCACAATCATCACCACCACCACCGTCATCAGAATTTCCACCATCCTTCCCCTCCTCCTCATCAAGTTTTCAATGGCCTGGAGCCTGCACTTGAATACCAGCAGACCATAATGTGATTTAATGCCCCAAATTTGAGCCATTTTTAGGAGGAAATAGTAGAATTTATTTGCAAGATAATATGCAATTTAATTCTACAGCTGTTTAAAAAGATATAAAATCTAAGCTACAACTACTATTTACATGTAAATAAAACTAAGCATCAGAAAAAAAAAATTTTGCGTTACAGAGAGGTATCTCTTGGAATTGGGCTTACGGCTGATATCTTGTGGTACCAGGTGATATTGAGAAATTCCCAAGGAATGCTTGTTGAAAGTAATGGCCAAAGCAGAGGAAACTTTAACATGAGATGAACAGAATATTCCTAACTTTCTATTCCATGATGTGCAAGAGTGTCAGCATCATTCCAAGTCCTTGGAATCAGCATATCCAGGAAGGAAGTAGAAAGCAGAAGTTTATGTTAAAGAAAGACTTCATTTAGCTCTATGAATTTGGTTTAAAACAATTAACTTTCTTCTTTCACAAATTCAGCACCATTTATAATTTTTTTTGTTATTCTGAATTTGTTGAGCCATTACTAATATGCTGACTTTCTGCTAAAATTTTCTTTTAAAAAAAATTCTGTGTGCTATACATTCACCTTCTTGGGCTGAGGACAGAGATGACAACAAATAGCACTCATCCAAAGTTTAAAGCCACACCATGAGAGCTCCTCATTTTGAGGTGCACATTCCTTGGCGATGCTGTTGGGGTCGATGGTGAACTGTCCGTATTTCATTATTGAAAGCAGTCTACAGTAAAGAGGCACCTTAAAAAAAAACAAAAACAAAAATCCCCCCCCCTCCAAGCCCTGGATGCACCAGCATTTACAGAGTTAAAGCAGGCGTGCCCCACCACTTCTGATCTAATTACAGTTTCCACTTTTCACAAGGCTTTTTTGTGTGTGTGATGAAAACCGAGCTGTAAAATAATTGAGGTGGGGATTTAGAGATTTGGTACAGCAAACCTCCTCATAAAAATGGCACAAAGGGGACCTTTTTTTTTTTTGCGATTGTCACATATTAAATCTTATTTGATCGATTTTAATGTATTCCAAATTACAGGCATAAGGTAGACTGCTGTAATTATAGTTTTATTGATTACTCATTAAGTTTTAATCAAGCGATCACAACTGGGAATGATTATTATTTGGTCCCTATTCTCATTTCCAGGACTTTTCTTTCCCAGGCCTGAGCCAGTGTCACAAACTAACTCCAGGCAGAGCTGATAATCAGAACACCACAAATCACAGCTTCCAAGGCAGCATCTTAATAGCATTGTCATTATTTTATCACAAGTCAAGTCTTCGACAACATTTTGTCCACAAGTTATTTTTTCTGTCATTTACATGGTTTTTGTGTCAATGGTACAGTCAAGAATTACAAATATATTTGCTTTTATTTCATTATATTTTCCCTGTGAAAATTCTTAAGTCATTCCACAAAAATTAGGCCTTTTCTGCTTTTCTGACTGGCATCTGTATTCTCCTAAGACTAGAAGACAAAATTTATGGATCCAAAGCCAGAACTAAAACCTTATTAGGAAAAACTGAGTAACTAATGATCCCTGATCTTATTTACCAACATGTGAACACACAGAAACAACCCATGTAGCAGGAAAACATAAAACATGTAGAAATGACAGTCATTGGGAAGGAAACAATCCATTCCTTTGTGCAGATCTCCAGCCACATGGTGCTGAGGGGTTTTCACTGAATTTAACCTTAAGTACTTGCAGGGTGGTTTGGGAGAAAACCTTGGTGGTTCAGGGATTTCAGAAATGAAATCAACCCAATTTTCTTGAGTTTACAAAATGTTTCAGCTTATTTTAAATAAAACAGGATGCACCAACTCTGGTTGAACAAATGGAACCTAAAAATTACTATCACCACTAACCTGGCCTGTTTTAATTTTTCTTGATACCTAAGAAATACTACAGAGCAGGTATGAGAAGCAGCCATTACCCTAAGGCCCAAGCACAGCAGGGACAGATTGTTCTAAGGCTAAATAATCTCAGGCCTAGACCCTTTCCGATAATCTCTATCACCCCCACCCCCTGCCTCCCATCTATTTAGCATATATGTAAACCCCCTCAAGATGATGTTATAAGGTTCACAGGGAAATCCATCAGTTACAGAAGGAAGAGGCAGCATTTCTCCTCCAACCCAAACGCACGCCTCATTTGACATGAGAAATTAAAGAACTGCCACACTCCCTCCCTTGGTGTGTCACTCTGAATTTCCTTTCAAGTCCTCAGGGACAGAGGGTTTATGAATGCAAGAAAGCCTTTCCTTCACTGTGACAAACTAGCTTTCAAGGAAGAGAAAGACTGTAGTGAATATTGGGGAAAATAGGGAAAAAAAATACTTTATTTGCTTTTTCTCCACAACACACTGAGATGAGCTTTAACCAAACACTCAAAACACACTACATTTATGACAGTTCACTTAAAAGCAGGCAATGCAAGATGAACTCTAATGGGAATAGAAAAAAGTCTGCCCGGACAGAAATGTCAAAAACTGAGCCATGAAAACCGTAACACATTAAAAACCCAAGATTTACACTACTTTAGTGTGTATCCCCCAACCCAAAAAAAAATTCAGTGAATTACTAATTACAAGACAAAAATATAAACAGAATATAAACCTCAGTTAATTAGGGAAAATATCAAGCAAAAACTGCTCTTAAATTGAAACTGAACAAGTTTGCAAATTATAATTTAGGGGCTAAAATGTTTACATGTAGGATAATTGAGACATTATTTGACTAACCAATTAGCAGAATTGCATATTCAAATATTTAATTATTTTTGGCACCTACTCATAGAAAAACACCTCCTCTTTGCCAATCTGTGCTTTGTTGTTAGCTACTTTAAAAAACTATTCTATAAAGTAATTTCAGGCTCGATATTCCCATCACTTTTGCTACTGAAATCAGCATGAAGACCATTTATTTTGGAAATTCCACATCTCTGTGACAAGCCAACTCGGACTCTTGCAAAGTCATCTTAAAACTGATGTCAAAAGGAAGACGTTTTCTCCCAAACACCATGGAAAAGACATATTTAATGTCTCCCAGGTAAATTTGTTTAGACATTTCTCTCAAGCAACTACAGAGATGATTTCTTCAATCAAAAATTCTATTTTACCGTAATGAACCTATAAAGTTTTATATTCCCTCGAAATGTGAAAACCAAATGAAATGCTGAAATGTCTCAAAGACTTTCTACCAGATCTCAGCCTCTTTCTCTGTCTGCTAGTCTAATCTCACCGATGAGCCCAAGGCAGGCACCCCTAATGCACAGGCCTCGCTCTGACAGCAGCCCCAGGCGGCCTAATCTCACCTGGCCATCCAAGGCAGGCACCCACCCTTAAGGCACGGGCTTCACTCTGTCACCAGACCCTACTCCAAAGCCTTTAGAGGCTCCACACAACCTCCACGATCAAACAATTTCTTCTGCCTGTCATCTAAAGCTCACAATTCAGTTCCAACCTACATTTCCAGCCTTAGTTGTTACTGCTCTCAATCACACAATTGACCAAATGAGTTCCTCACCGGGTTCCTCCCTGCAGGCACTCCATCTGTCCCCTCTGTGTCTCTCCCAGGGCTACATGCCCTGTACCTCAAAAACATAGGCACCTGCCTCTACCTGTGGGAAGCATTATCTTCCTTTGAGGTGGAGCTCAATTGAGCTCGACAAGCAGCTGGGTGTGAGGCACTGTGGAAGGGGCTGACGCCCCTCTGCCCCCCAGTCGTCAGCATTTGTTCCTCCTCCAATTACTCACTTATTGACTGCTTTGTGTACCTGTTGTGTCCCCCAACAGAATGTATGATTCCCTGGGGTGGGGAACGTTCCATCTGTGCTTTGTATCCTAGGGACCATCACAGTGAAGCCAAAAATTGAAAGGAACGAGAGGCAGCGGCTGCTTTCTGTCTGACTTCTCCCCTTCTCCTTTCTAATGGTTTCATGTTATGGTCATGCTTACCTGTGGCACCTTTTCATCTAAAACATCGCCTAACATCAACTGCTTTAAGTTATATTTCTCTCAATCTGTTTTGTTTAAAGAAGTGATCTACGGCTTTCTTTGCGGTGGCAAAGAACAGGAAATTGCAGGGATGCCCATCAACTGGGGAACGGCTGAACAAGATAAGGCATTTAGTTGTGATGGAGTACTACTGTGCTATAAGAAATGATGAGCTCAACGATGTTAAAAAAACAGGGAAAGACTTGCACAAAATAATGAAGAGCGAAATGAACAGAACCAAGAGAACATTGTATACAGTAACAGCACTATTGTTTTAAGAATGACTTGGAGCAAATAAGTTATTTTGACCATTATAAATACCCAAATTAACAATAAAGGACATGTGAAGAAAGATAGTATCTGCATCCAGAGAAAGAGTCGATAAACAGAAGTTTGTATAGAATGATTTTACACACGCCCACCCACCCACACATTGTCTAATGGTGGCCATCTCTAGGGCCAGGGGAGTGGGAGGAGAGGGGAGAAGACAGGGAAAAAAAGAAATTTACTGGATAACTTTGCTGTAAAAGTAAATTTAAAAAAAAAAAAGAGAGAGAGAAGTGATCTCCCTGAAAGCCTCTTCTCAGGCTTTCCCTGCCTTCATGGGTGACTTTCCTTACCTTAATACAAGGAAACCTACTATAACAAATTCAGTGTGTATTTTTAAAGTTCCTTTTAGGTGAGCCTTCTCCTTACCATCTCCTCTCCACAACATGCTAATTCCCTACTAATTTTCTAAAGAGGTCATGGAACCCAGAAATTAGTCAATCCAAACTCTCTACTTTGCAAGTGAAAAAACTGAATTTGAGGGAGAATAACAGACTTGCCAAGGCCACAAAAAAATACCACAAGAGTCAGGATTTGAACCTAGCTCTTCCAATTCCCAATTCACTGTACCCGACTTGACTTTCCAGCTGTCCTTTACTCATACCACCTACCTCTACCCCCATACTTTTCTGCTAGACCAACTCAAGCACTGCCATCTCCACCAACCAGACCCAAGACAATATGCAGGGAATAACTGGCCACCTTACCTCTCAAAGTCCTGTGTTATCTGTAATGTAAAAAAATAAATATGAGTAATGCTTGTGAGGCAGGAAAACTCTGAGCTCTTTACAGACAGCTTCCATGTTGTTAATGCTGCCTGCCTCCTCCCGGTGCCCTCGCACAATTCTGGGCACTTAACCAGCAGCCACTGAGGATCTCTGCCGGACCGGGAAGCTTCGTGCATGGGGCACACTGACCATGGCTAGGCGGGATACTCACCACTTCTCCAGCAGAGGCCGCCAACATATGAGTCACTGGGACCAAGTACGACGAGGAGTCGGTTCTCAAGAAAAATTTTGCATATTCATAAGTGATGAAAAATGCAGCAGCTGAAATGGAAAACAGCCCAGTTACCAAGCTGGTCTTGATGCCAAGTTCGACACTTACTCACATCCTTAAGAAATACAACAATGTTGTCTACAGAGCGCCCTGCCATTAGCAGCAGCTAGGTGACCCAGTGTACCCGGAGTCAGGAAGATCTGAGTTCAAATCCCACCTCAGGCACTTACTAGCTATATGACCTGGGGTGAGTCACTTAACGTTTGCCTCAGTTTCTTCAACTGTAAAAATGGGAATGATAGTATCACCTACCTCTCAGGGCTGTTTTGAGGATCAAATGAAATAATACCTGCAAAGCGCTTAGCACGTGTGTGGCACAGGTAGGAGCTTATTATTATTGTTAGGAAAACACCAGTTCAAATGCCATCTCAGACGCTTTGTAGTGTCTGACGCGTAGTAGACAACACTACAGAAAAGTTTCTTCCTCTCCCATCCCCTTTCCCCACTGCACTGTGAAATTTGGAGCCGTGTGAAAACTCTATGACTAAGGATAAAAACGTAACTAATTAAAAGAATTTTTTGTGATTTGAGATGGCATCAAAGGAGACCATAGGTGTTGGAGCTAGTAGGGACATCATGTATTATTTCTTTTAACAACATCATTTTAGGGACAAGAGGATGAAGTGATTTGCCAAGGGTCTGGGATTCTAAGTAACAAAGCCGGGGGCTGAGCCCAAGCTGATCTGAATATGTGACTGGACCTTGATGGACCTTCAGGCCTCCTTCCATCAATAACGGTACAAGTAGAAACTATCATAGTCACTATAAAATAAAAAAAAATGATCCACTGATAATGCAGAAATATAAAAGAGGAAGCTTTTTTTTCTTTTTTTTTTTTTTGGAGGGGGGAAGGCAGGGCAATTGGGGTTAAGTGACTTGCCCAAGGTCACACAGCTAGTAAGTGTGTCAAGTGTCTGAGGCCGGATTTGAACTCAGGTCCTCCTGACTCCAAAGCCAGTGCTCTACTCACTGCACCACCTAGCTGCCCCAACTTTATGTTTTAATTAAGAAAAAAGTCAATTCTCAAATGTTCCAATGCTGATTTTTCAAGTTCATTATAGCTATTTTTATTAGTTAAAAGTTAAGTTTATACTGTGGGAACAGTAAATTACCTAACTGAACTTGAAACTGAAAATCTGGGCCCAGTTACCGTCTCCCACAGGTCTGGCCCAGGAGGGCTTTGTGGGATGCCGGTACTGCGAGCACAAGATGACTGTCACCCAGATACGGACAACAGACCAAAAAATGAAAAAGAATGACAAATTTCTTATTTCAAAATGACATGTGAGCATGGCAATAGTTAATAATGCCTTTCTAGGGGCAACATACTGCAAGGAAGACTCAGAACTGCTGCTAAGAGGTTAACCCCTGGTGACAAACAGCAAGGGTTCAGAGCTGTACAAATCCCAATTCGACGGTTTCTGGTGTTTGTGCTCTCATTCTAGGTTCTCCGTGAAGTCTGCCCCCTCTGACTCATTTGCTGAATTAACCAAAGTTTACAGACCCTACACTGTCTACCTTTTAACTCCCTTAAGGTGAATTGTGATACCCACTGACCCAAAGTGTCTGAGATGGAATTTGAACTCATGTTTTCCTAATAATAATAAACTCTTGACTATGTTCCACACACTGTGTGAAGTGCTTTACAGGTATTATTTCATTGGATCATTTTTCTCCAGTAAAACAGAGAAAGAGGACAGAAAACACTGACAAGCTCCTAGGTATTATCCTTTATTTGTTTTGAACAATTCTCCAAATACTCCAGAGACTTATTTTTGGTGCTATTATTGAGGAGTATCTTCTAGGTAATCCTATAACAAAGTCCTTTCTGAACTTCAGAAAATAAATCTGATGGATGGAGTTGAGGAAAGATCTATGACTGCCTGCATGGCCTTGGACAAGTCATTTATCCTTCTGTATCTGTTTCCTTATCTGAAACATAAAAGGGCTTTTCCTGGACATCTCCGAGTTCTCTTCTAGCTCTAAAATTTCTTACATGCTCCTCCTCCTAAATCAAAGCCTCTGGAAAGCAGGAATTTACCCAACATACCTGCTGAATGAACAAATGAAAACGCTGTTGTATAGCAAGCACCTGCCTCAGTGTCCTGAACACAACAGGCACCCGGTAAATGTTTCTGGGTGGTGGCAGCAGTGGGGCTGCTTATAACTCTCAAGATTTGCTCTGAGCAAAGAGGAAGCCCAGGTTTGGTTGGTGAGGGGGGAGAAGGGTGGAAGAGGGAGCCTTATGTAAAGCCACATCATTAAAACTTCAAACACAAACACACACATTATTGAGGGCCCAAAAAGGTTTTGTTTAGGTGGGTTATATTTATTGATATCTACCATATTATAAATTAAAACTAATAAATTATTTATGTATTTATGTGTGTGTATGTATACGTATATGTATACACATACATACAACACATTTATTTGACCTTTTCATATTCCTCACAGTTTATACGACCACACTGGGCAGGGAATAGGTCTTTCGACAACACTATATGTTAAACTGAATAATGACTACTGCAGAAAATTGCATGGGCAATCTCAAAAGAACCTCCCCACCCCCCACTTTTAAACTTATAAGGAATTTCCACCATTTAAGGTAGGCCCCTTGCATATCTTTAAATGGTCCGCTACAAAGCCTTTAAATGACATCTACAGCGGGACATTAAAAGCAGAAATTAACCTGAATTCATTAAAAAGAAAGAAGAAGAGCATCATGTAGCATTTGAGAATCTGGTACCACTGGAAAGATCACGAAGCCATTAAAAGTTGGCAAAGTGGCGTTATTAACAAGTGGCTGGAATGAAACGGGTGACACTGATCAGAGCATAAAGACCGCACGAAAGAACACAATAGAGACTTTACACCCAAGACTGCAAAAAGAGCAACCGGGAGAAAGCTAGCAGGAAAATGGCCACAGCACCTCAGGCCAATTTAATTGTGATCACTGAGTTTAACACTGACGGCTTTAATGCCTCTTGGGTTCACCTGCCATACAGCGAGAGTGAGAAATGGGAGTCTTATTATAGAACAACAGTTAACATTTACAGAGCATCCACTATGTGCCAGGCACTGTGCTAAGCACATCACAATTATTATCTCATTTGACCCTCACAACAACCCTGGGATACAGTTAAGACCATAATGTTCTTTACGGGAATTAAACATATATTTAATTTTTTAAAACACCATTCATAATTCTTCATTATAAAGATAATGGTTCTAGATCTATGGCACTGACTGATTCAAAAATAATGGGGTGGTGAATAAAAAGCCAACGCATGCAACAAATTACCCTGAATGGGTTATCACGCGTGGGGCCGGACCACCTGCCACTCTGAAAACAAATTACCCTGAATGGGTTATCATGCATAGGGCAGACCACCCGCCACTCTGAAAACAAATTCTATTATTGCAGGCTTAAGGCAGCTTGAATGACAATGTAACTTTTACCATTAGGAAAAGATCCAATAGCTGCAGAAGGAACACCGGCGTAGATTCCACGGAAACCACCAGCCTTATTAAATCCTTGGGGACTCTGGAGTCTAGTTTTTATGGTATCCAAAGGAAATAATATCAAGTCGACAGAGACACCTGCTACCCCTCCAGCCTTAAAGACAAAAGAAAAAACATGGTTACAAAAATAAGCTAGAGGCAGGTTTGAGGGTGGATGGGTAGGGGAGAGGGTGCAGTACCAGTCTAAACTTTGCAGTGGTTGGTGCTTTCTTTTTATGCTTGCAAAAGTAATGAAGATAAAACCACTTCTAATACCAATGTTTGGACACTCTTCCCTGATCACACAGGGCTACATATGATCAATTTATCTAAAGATGCTAGGGGCCTACATTTCTCATTATGTTCTCCATGCCCTACAGAAGTCTCCCCAAAAGGTAGAGCAACCTGCAGAAATACATTTCTTCCTCTATGCCATAAACATGCAAAGCAGAGCCTATGTTTCATATTCACTACCCTCTCACCCAGTGTACTCAAAGTGTGGTCTGGAGACCCCTGGAGGTCCCCAAAGGCTTTTCAGGAGATCTGTGAGGTCAAAACTATTTTCATCACTATTTTAAAATGTTATTTGCCTATTAAAATGCTCCTCTTTTCCAACTATATGTCCATGTGAGGCTGGATTTTCTTAATATACTTTAATAAAGACAATATATTGCAAGAGACTGAATACAGAAGCAGATGTGAAAATCCAGCTCCCTTCTATTAAGCCAGACATTAAAGAGATTTGCAAAAGCATGTAAAACAATGCTGCTCTTCAAATCAAATCAGCTATCTGTGAAACACTTAACACAGTGCCTGGCACAGTACCTAAATGCTTATCCCCTCCCCCCTCACTCTTGTCACTAATTTTTTGTTGCTTAGGCCTGAGGGCAGGGGCAGTATGCTTTCTAAACTTTCTACCCCCCTCCCCCAAGCCTTGCTGTGCTTTACAAAGACCAAGCACCAAATGAGTGTTCCATATTAGAAGGGATGAGGGTGAGTGGACAGATGATGCGAAACAGCAGGACACATGCACAGCCCCAGCCCCATTCGTTAGTTCCTTGGGGGAAGGGGAGGGATGGGGGAGGGAGGTAAAAGCGGTTGACACTTTTTGGCAGCCAGGACACTGCCCAGCTCTTCTCTTTTTCTTGACCAGGATGCATGTTCCCACCCTTTCTAAAACTGAATTTCCCAACCCAGGTCTGTTTAGAAACCTTGGCCCACCTCTTCTGGGCAGCAAACCCTCCCACCCACAGCCCTCCCAAACTTGGTGTGCTGGATGCTTGCAGCAGCTGCAACTGCCAGGCCTTTGTCAGGTTCTCGGTTACTCCGTGAGCCTTCCTGAGGCCCACTGCCCATGGGGGAAGAGGGCGGCCATGTCCGTGATGCTACTGGTACCCCAAGGGCAGCAAGAGCAGAAAGAAGCGGCAAACACGACCACCTGAACGATGAGGAGTTTGGCCCTGAGGAATGATGTGAATGAAGCAACACTCTGATATTAAACATATATATTTTTTAACACATATGTTTTAATGTGTTTCACCAAAGGTGTCAATCTCTCTTAGTTCAAAGGTATGTTCGGGAACACTGCATTTCATGGTACAGATCATGCTTTGAAAAATACTGATACAAGCCTTCCATCACTTGGGACCTCCTAGTGCTCTGTTGGAAATACACATGGACATCAATTCAACCACAGAGCCTGGATAATCACACTTAGACATGCACACAAAAGTCCTGGATCTTCAGTCAGATTAGAAGATAATTTAGAGTAAGATGAACATATGGCAGGTGTCCAAGGCATGTGGATGTAAAAAAGTTCCAAAGACATCACTCTGAAGAGAGGGCCACAAAAAGTGGTTTCTATCAGGTGAAGACATTTCACAGAAGACCTGGTGACTACACGGCAAGCCCCCAAGTCACATTTGCCAAACATCTAAATGATAATTACAGTAGAGAGACCAGCAGGGTGGAATGGAAAGAATGCCGGGCTTGGTGCCAGGAAGAAGCTGGAATCAATTTCTACAGACCCCTATAAAACACGCACCAGCTCTGGGCTCTGGGGTTCATCACTTAACCTCCCTGAGACTCAGTTTCCTCATCAGTAAAAGGGAGGTAATGACATCTGGAACACCTTCCATGGGGTTGTTTTGAGGATGCAGTGACCAGGTAAGCCCTCGACAGACCTGAGCACACTAGAGAAACAGCAGGGGCTGTCATCTGAGCAAAGATGGGTCCCCCCGGTGGTCCTCACACTTCCCTAAGTTCAGGAGCCATTCTAGTGTGACAGACGGCCCAGGGGACCATTGGGAAAGGGTACTTCTCTAATGAGAAATCACTGGAGTACTAGCCTAAGTAAGTTCTTCGGTCACACCAAGAGAGTCCACTGGTGGGCTGGAAACAGCCAGAAACCAACGCAAAGACCCCTTGTCCTCAGACAAAACTCCCCAAACACCAAGTCAGAGAAGAGCAGCATGGAGACCACTGCTAACAATCCACAGTGCAGAACCACAGGAGCACCCAGGGAGGAACCGCTAAGACATTGGAGCATGTCAACGTATAATTTTTGTACCAGGCTGGCCTTTTTTGGTCACCAAAAAATTTCACAGAAAATGTCGTGAGTGCAGAAAAGGTAACTATTTTCTAATTCTTCTCTTCTGAACTGACCATCACTAATTATACAGAATGGAAACAAAATCAAATACTGAAAATCAAATCTATTCTTTCTGTTTCTTCATTTTCCCACGAAATAGAGATATCTGCTTTTACTGTAGACAAACTGGCAAGGAGAGGGGAAAAAAGCAAACAAAAGCAATCTGGCATGGCTGGAGCCTTTAAAAAATGCAGCGCTTAATTCTAATTTTCCCTTTAATCTCAGAAGAGGGTTCAGAGAGGTGTTTGCCATCTATTCCTAAAGTTTTAATCAATAACTTAATTACTCTTTTAATCCATTTGGCTACTTTGCATGCATTGATTTTTCTAACCCTCCCTTCATCAGAATTCTCATCTTCTCAGTATAAAATTGATCAGACTGAATCTAGCTATCTAGTAAAACATGAATCAAAAGTTACTAATTGCTTCTGTGCATTTCAAACTTCTATAATATAAATGTCATTGAAATTCATGAAGCTAGAAAAATCTGCTAGCTCAGAGCCTTCAGGATAGCAAGAATACCCTTCTATTTACCATATCTTCCCCCTCTCCACCCCCCACCCTGAATTGTAGATTAGAAGTCTCTGGGGAGCTCTTACACCATCAGTGGTGCTGAGGGAGGGGTCTGAGAAAGTTCACATTCAGTAATGTACTCCTGGAAACCAAGAAATCAATACCTCATACTTTCCTTTAAAACGGCTCAAATATAGTTGGATAAAATACACAGAAGTTCCATTGAATATAGCAAGCCAAAATGTTAACTGATTTTTATGTAAAATGAATTATAAAAATCATGTCAAACATTAATATAAACTGTCAAGTAACAGAAAATCATCTTTCCTCTAAAGAGTTTGCTTTGTTCATGGACAATTAATTAGCACGGGGGTTATCAGGCAAATAATTACTTTCAGTATTTATGGTCCCCCACAGACAAGAAGCTAGGTTGCTAAGCACCAGACAACTATGTACGGATGCAGGGATAGCAACTAGCCACGGGAACACCATGATGACATCTCAGCCTTCTACAGACAGAACTCCATAAAGCCTTCAATTCCTAAATCAGAAAAGTGGTGACCATCTCAAGTACCCAACTAGCAATTTTTTTTAACATTAAAATGCTGACACAGAGTAGGACCGCACCCTATAAAACCTTTTCTTTTCCTTGAAAGGCAAAGCTGGCACAACAATAACCAGAAAAAGTAGGAAAAGGGGACGCTAATCGCTGGCCTTTTAATGAGCGGGAAATAACACCAAGCTGTCTGAGTCAAGCAGGCAAATGAACACATCTCCAGGTCCTCTCTGCTACCTTCTGATCCAGCTCCCTTCCCATTCTAGCCTGTCGTCTTCTCTGTCTGACCTCCTGGTTAGACCCGGCACCACACTCTGGCTGCTCTAGGCCATTTCATGCTAACCGAACTCAAGTGCATTCAGAAAGAATGGTCACTTTCCTTAGCCAGAATATGCTCTGGGAAGGAGAGGGTCTGCTAGGTATGGACAGGTTGGGAAGGTAACTGTGGGCGATGCAGACTGTTAGGTACAGTCTCCTTTTCCCAGCGGGATAGGGCTAGGTAGACAGAAACAGCCAGAATGACGGATGCCCGCAGAAGGCTACTGCAGCCACCAAAGGAATCCTGCCAACCCCTGCTTTTATCCTCAGGCTCATGATGAGTGTATTCAAAGGTAGTTGGTGTGCCAACCCAGGATCACTGTATTTACTGGTTCCCTTTATGTAACAGCATAAAACCACAAACTTTCAATTGGTGGATTCTATGCCTCTTCTCTGTCCTCATGCTTCCTGACCTCTGTTTAAATTGTCTGACACCCCCTTCTTCTTCTGGATACTCTCTTCTCCCTGCATTTTCAGAAAGCTGCCCCCCCTCCTGATTCCTCTCC